>NC_041387.1:497005248-497007543 GCF_002162155.2 Triticum dicoccoides
TTCGACGCAAATTGGACCGATTTCGGCCCATATTCGGCGTGTTTCGGCACAAATTCAACGGAACCTAATTTTTATTCATCACAGAAATCAATACAAATCAAATAGTTCAACAAATCAATACAAATCAAATAGTTCAACATAATTTCCACCGCCGTAACCTTCTGTATCCGCGAGATTCCATCTTGGAGCCTTCGCCGGTACTCTGCCAGAGGGGGAATCGATCACGGAGGGCTTCTACATCAACACCATAGCCTCTCCGATGAGTTGTGAGTAGTTTACCATAGACCTACGGGTCCATAGTTATTAGCTAGATGGCTTCTTCTCTCTTTTTGGATCTCAATACAATTTTCTCCCCCTCTCTTGTGGAGATCTATTCGATGTAATCTCTTTTTGCGGTGTGTTTGTCGAGATCCGATGAATTGTGGGTTTATGATCAAGTTTATCTATGAATAATATTGGAATCTTCTCTGAATTCTTTTATGTATGACTAAGTTATCTTTACAAGTCTCTCCGATTATCAGTTTGGTTTGGCCTACTAGATTGATCTTTCTTGCCATGGGAGAAGTGTTTAGCTTTGGGTTCAATCTTGCGGTGATCTTACCCAGTGACAGAAAGGGTTGCAAGACACGTATTGTATTGTTGCCATCGAGGATAACAAGATGGGGTTTATATCATATTGCATGAGTTTATCCCTCTACATCATGTCATCTTGCTTAATGCGTTGCTCTGTTCTTATGAACTTAATACTCTAGATGCATGCTGGATAGCGGTCGATGTGTGGAGTAATAGTAGTAGATGGCGGCAGGAGTCGGTCTACTTGTTATGGACGTGATGCCTATATACATGATCATGCCTAGATAACGTCATAATTATTCGCTTTTCTATCAATTGCTCAACAGTAATTTGTTCACCCACCTTAATACTTATGCTATCTCGAGAGAAGCCTCTAGTGAAACCTATGGCCCCCGGGTCTATCTCTTATCATATTTGCTTTCCATCTACTTTTATTTGCATCTTTACTTTTCTGCATCTATATTATAAAATACCAAAAATATATTTATCTTATCATACTTTCTCTATCAGATCTCACTTTCGTAAGTGACCGTGAAGGGATTGACAACCCCTTTATTGCGTTGGTTGCGAGTTCTTAGTTTGTTTGTGTAGGTGCGTGGGACTTTTGAGGAGCCTCCTACTGGATTGATACCTTGGTTCTCAAAACTGAGGGAAATACTTACGCTACACTTTGCTGCATCACCCTCTCCTCTTCGGGGAAAACCAACGCTAGCTCAAGACGTAGCACCAGGCCAGTTTGTTCCAGAGGCTTCCTTTCTTAATTTCTCAACAATGAGTTGTTGGAGATAAGGATGAACAAGGGAAGGCCTTCTCTGCAAATGTGGAGAGGGGTGCGAGTATCTTTTAGTATAATTTCCATCCGTCAGATATAGATCAGACGGTCTGTATTGCAAGATGGCACGCATACCATAATCACCAACTCGGTTTTTTATAAGAGAAGAAATATAAGTATGGAGATACAAACATATTATCGATACTTGTTTCCTTAAACTAGCATCTACATTCTATTCAACGCCTCAGCATGTGGGGCCTTAGCACAATGACTTCTCGACTGTGTAAAACAAAGGTTTTCTCGTCACCGATAAGGAGGGGGTGACGGCGGCGCGCTTTTTGGCTTGCTCTAGTCCTAGTAGTCATACTAGGTGGTCTAAGCACATGTAGATTTTTTTCACGTCTCGTGTTCGCCGTACTGCCACGACTGTTGATGAATAGACGGTAAGTTATTCACGGGGAAACCCTTGTTGAGCGTGTTTGCGAGAGAGAGAGACAGTGTGCGTGTGTGACATGTCTAGAGACTGAGGCAATGATAACATATTCTTTGTGTCTATGTGTGTGGAGGATAGAGAGAGACATGTACATGGGGCTTTGTGTTGTGTAACATGGAGACACATATACATAATTAGAGAGTGAGTGTGTGAGATACACATGCGGACATGGGGACAGATGAGGATCCTGATAAATGGGTGTTTGTGCATGTCTGTGTGTGTTTGTGCATGCGTTTGTGTGTGAGAGGGAGTGTGTGTATGTGGAGTAGAGAGACCACTATTGATGTAAACCTAGAATAAGGGAAGGGGGAATGGTGTGACATGTGTAGTAGTGGGATAGCATGGGTGCGGGCGGGGGGAGCAGACTATTTGGAAGCGACATCGAGTGTGTGTGTGTGTGTGGGAGAGGGGTGTGAGAGCGAGAGAGAGAGAGAGAGAGAGCGCTAGCGACGGAGAG
>NC_041387.1:497007685-497047500 GCF_002162155.2 Triticum dicoccoides
AAGAGAGGGGGCGAGAGGGGTCGTTTGTGTCCATAAATGGCATATAGATAGGGAGACAATGTTGATGTTGTTCGAAATTGGCCTATGTACAGAGACGCAAGGGAAGCGAGTCACCGTGTGTGTGATAGGGACTTCATGAGAGATCTAGAATATATGGTGTAGAGAACAATGTGCGAGATCGAGAACGATGATATATTAGGGAGCTATGGAAAGAGTCACGACATATATGTATACAGGGAAGGAGCTGGGGCAGGTCCGCATGTGGGAGAGATAGAAAGAGGAGAGTGGTGCAGAGGAGACAAAGTGTGCTTGTTTGCAGTGGGGGTGGTGTGTGAGGTGAGTGTACGAGAACCACATAACTAGGGAGATAGACGTTTGGGGCGGCATTTTGTGTGTATGGGAAAGATACACTCTACATAGTGTGTGTGCTTGGGAAAGAGAGATGCCGGGAGACCAAGAGAGTGGGGTGAGAGATGTGTGCATGCCCGAGAGACAAAGTGATAGAGACCTATATTGGGGTCAGGACTTTAGAAGAGAGAGGGGTGTTAATGTGCTCGTGTGTTGGTGTTTGGGGGAGAGAACGACTTCTGGGGGGGCGACGAGGGGGGGGGGTGGCTTCAGATAAAGAATGAGGTGTCTATATTTCAGGGACTTTAGCGTAATTGAGATATACATGGTTAATAGTGTGTGCACTCATGGTTGATCAATTTGTTTCACAGTTTGGACTATGAGATAATGATACTTTTGAACATGCGTGATATACCTTGTTGTACCAGAATTACAAACCTAAGATTGGAATTTTGGAATTCGACTCCATCATTAGCTTTTTTAATTCATTTAAACGGAGGTACATTTTTTAAGCCGGGATTTCGTGATTTCAAATTCATATATCAAACCTAGAGATATACACATACGGGCATGTTCAAACTTTATAATCATCCACTTTATTCATACACATACACATTTTTGCTTTTGTCATCATATTTAGGATAAACACATTTGGAATTTCATTTGAATTGGACCGTATGATGGTATTTTCTTGTAGTAGCTCAATGATCCATATTTGAATTGAATGGCCAATCTAAGTTTCGAGTTGGAGACATTGATTTTCAAAACTTGCACTTTTTTGGCATGCAAAACAAACAAATTCTCGGCCATGATATCATAGTTGGCCGTACAAGAGCAAAATATAATTTCGGGCGCCAAAAGCTTTCAATATTCCCGCTCACATCGAAATATCTCGCGCCTGAAAGTTTAGTCCTATGATTTTCCTGTTTTACCCCTGCCACATGAACGAAAAAGGGCTGCTTTGGTAACTCCATTGTTTCCCCTCTTTGCCCCCAACATTCTTCCCCAGAGCCCCTCCCCTTCCCCTCCCCGACCCCCCCACCCAACCACGGCAAGCCACCGAATCTAGTCCTCCGCCGTAGCGGTGGACATCACACCCCGCCGGATCTACCTTCCGCACCTTGGAACCCCCAACTGCCAACTCACCACTTCACCGGAGCCGTTTCAGCGACTGGCATGTCCACCCCTCCAGATCTCCTTGACCGCCATCATGGTCCACCGCACCGGATCTGCTTAACTGGCGCCCTCATCCACCACAGTGTAGGCCCTTCACTGACTCCCTCGTTCGCCCCTTCGCTGGCCCTTCATACACGCCCTCGTCCGCCACAATAGATCCGCCTCACTGAAAGCACTATACAATGCACCTGCCAAAGCCTTTGTCCACTGCACCGGACCCGCTCCATGGATGCCATATTCAATTCCACCGGCCCTGCTTTACCGACGACGTAGCCTCATCAGGTTATTTCGATTTGTACTCCTTCGGTTTTTCTCTTTATCGTGCAGCTGTTCACTTACCACAGATGAGCTTTCTTGTATGTCGACAGGCGCCGCAACCGTAGCACCGGAGCCGCTTCAGTGACGGCGACAGCCGGCCCAAACTCAACCGCAACACGAGCACCATCGATGATCCTTAGCTATCAAGTATGACAACGATACCCATACACCACCGAGAATCAGGTACTATTATCCAACGGCCGGCGCCTACGTTCACTTTCTTAGCATAAGCACCGCACCTTTGAATTTCTTCAGGGCATCATTTAGTTTTTCATGAGATGCATTATTCTGCTTGCACCTGTAGGGCCATACTTCTGGCAGTGAACATGTTACATGTGCTAAATTACATACTAGTGCACATATAGTTAATATGCTTTAGTTTTGTCCTAAGTATTACTGTACTTCCTAGATATCACTGCCTACTATTTTACTTCTTGAATGCTATATTTATGATAATGGTGCTTTTTTGATGCCACATGTTGGTTCCATCAGACTGCTTAATGTTCTCTATGCTTAATTACACATCGGCAAACTAGCATGTGGTTCCGCTGCTTTTTGTTCGTTTTACCCTACATTTTCTGATGCTAGCTATTATATCACTGCTCCGAGCCTCTGTTCATTACTTGTTTGTGTGTTCTTGATCTTCCCAAGTTGCATGACTAATTTGATGCTTCTATTAATTATGGAGCTGCCAACCCCATCAAGCAAAATATTTGTTCTTTTGGGGCTGGCACCTCGAACAAGCATAAAAATAGAGGGAAGCAGATATGTTGTCGTGTATACACACACCCTTCTTTCATTAGTTTAGATGAACCATTGATGATCAATTCGAACCAGTGCATGCGATTAAAATTAATTTTACCTAAATAGAGGGTGTAGAATAAACTACAACAACTAGATTTGCAACCATGGGATGCTGACGATATCTTCAAAGAACATTGCAACAGTAGCGAGGCTTCACAGCAACATATGGTAAGCCAGTGTGTTTTAGTACATATGAAATGTAATGTGAGTGGGCTGCTCTCTTGGCTTGTGCCCTCAACCTGTAATCCTACAAAATTACAAATAGTTTAATTATCTACTTTGTTGTATTGCTTGATTCGAATGCTTGTTTGTTGTTATGCTATACCTGAGTTGGCCAATATGTCAGTCGTGCCTGCTGTACTATCGTAAAGAAATGCATGTCTAGTTCATTTGAGTCCTTAACTTTTCCTCTCAACTTCATCACAAGACTGTCTTCGTAGTTTATATGAGGCCACACTATTAAGTGCTTCTCAAATTATTTCAACTGCTTAGATGCCTTGGCAACTTAAATATGGCGGTGGTACACTCCCTTTCAACTAGGGATGTCAACCGGGCCCCGTTTAATCCCGATTAAAGTCCACTAGTGGTATGATAGTTCAAAAGAGTTTTTGTTTTTTTGAGGAAAATGAACTAGGGAGTTAGCAAAAACTAACTAGATGGGATTGGCGGATGTCGTTTATTTGCCACTTACATCCCTAGTTTCATCTTACCATTTTAATTTCTTTTTGGCTCATGCTGCTTCGAACCATTTAAATATAGCTTGCCATGCTCGGCAATAATTCGTATGTCGTTTACCATGTAAGCTTACTGCCTGGATCATAGGATAACTATCTCTTACTTATGTCCAGCGAAAACCTTTCAGGATGCTGTTCACACTAGGACACAATGTACAACCCTAGAATCTATTTGTGGATGCAGTGTGCCATCCATGTTACCAAATGGTAGCAGTTCAGAGGCAACACCGCTGGAGAGCAGTCTGAGCATAGATAT
Organism: Triticum dicoccoides; assembly: GCF_002162155.2. Taxonomy (NCBI): domain Eukaryota; kingdom Viridiplantae; phylum Streptophyta; class Magnoliopsida; order Poales; family Poaceae; genus Triticum; species Triticum dicoccoides. The sequence goes on from NC_041387.1 coordinate 497,011,322, forward strand.
TATAGTGCTTGAGGCTCTACTAGAGGCAGAAAGAGATGGTGTGGCTGCCATGAATGAGGTAATCTTTATCTTGAGGCTGGAAATTATGGAATGAGCGGCACGCATTATGCAAGCAACCCAAGAATTGGAGGAAGTAAGAATGTTGCATTTGAAGACAGAGGAGGTCCTGCTGTTTCTGCTATCTGAAGCCCAGGGTAATCCTGGTTCTTCTTTAGATACCAGTTGAAATTGTCATTAGATTATTGTACTTGCATGTTGTGTCATGTCTCTGAATGGATTATGTTGAAAGACCCCCTATGTTGTCCATGTGTTGTAATGATCCGAATTTTTTAGGCGAGGTAATCCTTAGTACTTGTATGATTGACATAAGGTAAACTGTTTTCCGTGTGAGCATATTGTATTGGATGAAATAACTGTTTGACTCAAAGTGTATCCAACCTACTGAATTCGAAGATCATGGCATTTCTAAATCATAATCATATATAAATGTGGAAAAAATCTTTGTTGTGGTTTTGAAGAAATAAATAACAAAACGTAGAATTATCTGTGGATATTCATAATCAAATACAAATTGGATTTGAGTTTAGTTTGCCAGGGCCCAGGGAAAACGTGAATGCTAATTCTCCCAAGTTTTGAACGAAGCGGCTAAACACCCACTATAATTTGTGGGCTGCCCGAAGCAAGTGTTTGCAAGATGGAAATTACTGTCTACCCCTGACACTTGACATCCTTATCGACCGGATTTACACTGCTATCGATAGGGGTGGACTAGTAACATCAATCAGACGTGACACGATGGCCTCTGAGCCCATTCAGACACGGTGGGCGCCAAACATGGGTGGCAAAACACATTTGATTCAAGCTCGTCCGAAAGACATGTGTATCTTCCTCCATTTCCCCATTCATACACGGTGGGCAGCAAAACAAACTCTCCTCGTCCGAAATCAATGTAGGCTAATATTTTAAATAGGCAGATGTGTAACTTCCCTCACACGTGACACAACAGCCCTACCTGTCAGCCCCGTTCATACACCATGGGCGCCAACCGTGGGCGGCAAAACACGCTCTCCTCGCCAGAAATAGTTACCGGCAAATATTTGGGAGATGCGAGATTACCCTCCTATTCCCAACCGACACAATGTCCGAAATTTTAAACAGGGGATAAGTTCGTAACTTTCCCACATTTCAGAGAAGCGCGTCCCAAAGTTTGAGATCCCCCCTCCCCTCCATTTCCCCATTCATACACCGTCGGTGCCACGACAACCTCCCCACTGTGGCCAGCCTCCTCCGTCCGCCACCCCATCATCCACCTTGCCGGAGCCGCTACCCCTACCCCGTCGTCCACTGCAAGAGATGGACGTCTCTCATCCACGACGCTGGACCAGGATCCTTTCATCGCGTCCTGTCACTTCATCGTCGCCATCGTCCACCTTGCCATTGCCGCTCCTACGACTGCCTCATCCACGGCAATAGGATTTATCCCCCGACCCGGCCGTGTGCCGTCTAAAGTCTTCTTCCCTACCGCCGACAGCCATCGCACCCGCAGCACCCTCAATGTATCAGCAGAGGCCTACACGGCGTCGCAAGAGAGGTGGTACTCTTCCATATGTTCTTAAGTTATTGATCTCACCCGGAAAATAGATCGTAATTTGTCCGTACCAAATCGTAGTGGCTAGTTGAAAGAAAACATTGGTTCGAAGTAGCTTTGTCCGGTTTGCACCTTCAGATCCGCCATGGCACGGGCACTATACTCATAAAGCTTATGGTTTCCCCCCTTTATATTCACTACCATCATCGTAGGTGCTTCGTGTCGTGCTAGCACTGCTCCTCAAGAGCTCAACCCAAAGCTTACGTGTTGAAATATGAATATGATATGATGCTCATATCACTAAAACAGAGAACGTTTAATTGGTAACCTAATGTTCCTATATTCATTTTGAAAAGCATGTGCGCCACCCACTGATCCAGCTAGTTCCACTTTCCTGTTTTCTCTTGAAGCTTTGGGTTTTCCCCTTTTATCTAATCTACTATGATCTGCGTAGGTGCTTTCTGTCGTACTAGCATTACTACACCCTTCAAGCTAAACAACACAACACTCAAAATTCGAAAGCTTAATTGTTCAAATATGATTGTGATATGATACTGATATTAGTTAACAGACACATTTAATTGGTAAGCTAAAGGTCCCACTTGAGTTTCCAAATGCATGTCACGACATATAGAGATATCAGAATTGCATTTATTTGTCACTTGTTGACTGTACTTTCTTGTCCATACCAAATCTTAGTTGTTATTTCAAAGCAAACATCGATTGCTAACAACCCTTTGCGTGGTTTGCAACTTCAGATCTGCCATCCCACTGCCACGGTCAACACTGTACTCATCATGCTTATGGTTTCCCCATTTTATGATGACCACGATCAACCTAAGTGGTTCGTGTCATAATAGCACTGCTCCACCCATCGAGCTAAACAAGCTTAGTTGCACAAATTCATATATGATATTATGTTGATATTAGTAAAACTGAGATATGTTCAATTGGTCAGCTAAATGTTCCTACTTTAGTTTCGAAATGCATGTGAGCCACATATGGAGAGATCGGAAAGAATAGTATTTCTCTGTGCGCTCTGGTTCATCATGGGTGGCCAATCGACATTGTATTGAAAGACTTGTAATATCTTCAATCTGCTTGCTCTTCTGCTCTTCTTTAAGATGATCCTCTTCTCTTGCGGTCGACTGGTCAGGTCGAGTTGTTCTCCCTTAGTATATTTTGAATCTGTCAGGTCAGGTCGACTTGTTCTTCTTTACTATATGTTGAAGCTGTCATCTGTGAAGTGTCATCACTTCTGGAGCTCTCATATTTTGAGTAGTAGGCCACATTATATTAATGCACACACCAAATTACAGCATGCATGGCATCTCTTAAAAGAATTGCAGAGATAGCACAAAGGGGTTCACATGGAGGCAGTATTGGATTAGATTCATGTCTGCATTACAAAGATAATCTCACTTGTTTTTATGTTTTCATGCATGTCAGATATTGAACATTATCAAAATGAATATGAGAATGGGTGCACAAGAGGAATATTGCGGAACAATCCACTGGCTAACAAACTTGGCAAGGTGGAGGATGGCCTATCTTATTCACCCATCAAGGTGCTTGCTATAGCTTGACAAGGTTGTATTGGTCGCACATATTTTGCATCTAACCTCTTGCATTACTTCTACTTTGTTACACCATCTGCTTAGTTTAAGCATCATATATGAGTATATGCCATACCTATCCATTTTCTGTACCTATTCCATGTGTCGTCACACTATGTTTTTCCAGTCAAATGTTGTTCTTTTGTAATAGATGTCCAAAAGGAAGAGGGTGAGTGCAGATCCTCAAGGAGTACAAATTAGGTATTTGGAAAAGGTAGTGATACCTGTTAAATCAGATAGATCAGCAGCCACAGAAAACATAGGCCCAACTGTACCACACTTTACCCCTACTCCAGTGGCCAAACCCCTATTAGAACTGCTGAGAGCCCAGCGTCAGGTACTGTCTATGATATCAATTCAAAATTTGAACTCCTAAATTTCTGCATCTGCCTTACCTTCTCTCTTCTATGAAAACTAATTTTAGATGATCTCCTATCTCAAAGGATCATACGATCTCACAACAATACTGGGCTCTGCATTGCTCTTGTCAGTACCTCTCTCCCTTTTGCCTTGTAATGTTGTACTTAATTAATTTCTATTTGATTATGTATCATCAGTCTGCACCTGAGCTTCATTATCCTCTGTTGCTTCCAATATTATTTGATCTATATTTACTCTTGCAAAATGTAGAATAATGGCAAGGCTTAGAAAGAATTTTCTTTGGGGAATTTATTGAATTATCCTACCATCAACATGGAGAAGGGCTTTGTCCATCCCGTGTTAACATGTAATGTAAGTTCATCCTTCTCAAGCCTTCAAACTTTGTTCTAGTATAGATTTGGATAGGCATCATTTCCTCCACTGCTATTTGCTTTGTTGTTTACATCTGATTGGATGTTTGCAACAACTACCAGTTTCAAATTGTAGTTGTGAAAATATGTTCCTTATGCAGAACAAATCCATTTATTTTCTTATATAATTGTGAAACCTATTACGTGTCTCCTTGTTTCTCTTTCAGAGTCGTATCTCTTATGCCAAGCAGAACTTTAGGGAAGATAGTGAGCCAAACCATCTTGAGGACAGCGAGATGAGCCCAAGGTCCTGTCTTGATGAAGACAGTGAGTTGAAGCTACTCACCAGCAGGTGTGAGACAACCTCTGTGCAGTCGCTGCCTCAATCAGTTCGACTTCTTTAGTCTCAACTTAAAGCAGAAAGGCTTGCTTAAGCTCAGCTCCGACTTGAAGTCAAAGATGTAATGAAGATGTAATAGGACTGCCTTGCGCACCATCATGCCATACAGGTACGGGTGATGTATCTATCATTGACACAACTGAGGTCTAATCAGCTTGTTCGGCTGTTTGGGGGGGGGGGCGACCTGGCCAGGCCTAGTGCCTTCTGAAGTGCTCTCAGTTTTGTATATTCTTTTGTCGGCGCGTTTATTTGCTGGTGGCGAACTTTGATGCCCAGTGGATGTAATATGTGTAATAGCCGTGAGAGCCTAGCGTAAGTTTGCTGCTTATTTATTTCCTTGTTGTCTTGTTTATTTGTTTGCTTGTAGTCAGGGCAGTTCTTTTTCCACGGTTTGCTAGTGGCCGCAATAACCTATTTTTTAAAACTAGGCCACAATAACCATGGGCTACATATTTACTTTAGTGACACTAGGCCTTCTATGGGCCGTAGAAACAATGGGCCTTCTACAGGCCGTAGAAACAACGGGCCTTCTACGAGCCGTAGAAACAATGGGCCTTCTATGGGCCGTCAAAACAATGGGACTTCTATGGGCCGTATCATCAGTGGGCCTTATACAAGCCATATGATTGATTGGCCAAACATGGGCCAATAACAGACCGCATTATGGCCGTAAATAGGCTAGAGTTGGAATCGTCGGTTCATGGGCCGACCATAACGGGCCATCGTTAATAGGCCATATTTGATGACGCTATGAAAACGGCCCAACGCATTAACGGGCCACAAATGGGTCGACTGTAACCACGGGCTGAATTTGGCCCACGAGCAGAAAATGGCAGTAACGGGCTGTAAGTAACCAAATGCTGGAAATAAGCCCAAGAATAAATGGGCCCTAAGAAGGCCGAAAGATAACATGGGCTGGAAACGGCCCAATGGAATAATGGGCCGTTAATGGGTCTAAAGTGATACACTGTTCATTACGGGCCAGTTTCACCACGGGCCGTTAGTGGGCCAAGAGTTACAAAGGGCCTCATATGGGCTGAAAGACGTCATGGGCCATACATGGGCCGGAAGTTAAAACAGGATGGAATCATATTGGACGGCCCAGATGACGCTACTGGGCCTAATTCGGATAGGCCGTAACGGGCCCTATGTTAGCGGGCTGTAAATGGGCTATATGCGAACATGTCGTTAATAAGCTTTCCGTGGGCCGGCCCGCCACCTTTTGACCAAGTCAAACGGGTCGGCCTTTTCATAGGAATGGGCCTCTGTTGGGCCGTGCCACGTGTCGATGTAGAAAAGGCGCCTTCGGTCCAATGAGTGGATGACATCTGTCCCAACGATGAGACGACACGTGTTTCCTCCAGCCAATGATGATTTTACACGTGGAAAATTCCCATTGGTCGGCGGGGCTGTTAACGGGTTATCAGATCCAAAAACGGACCCGATAGCTTAACAGCGTTCCGTTACGGTGGATGCCATGTGTCGGACACCCTTGATGAAAGCACTTCTATGATGCGCGATTTATCATCATGGAAGTGGACACTTCCGTGATGATAATTTTGGTAATATCATGGAACACTTCTACGACAGCACATGTATGACTATCTTGATTCTGTCATAAAATTGTCATGGATGTACATGCATGACAAAAAACACGACCTACTATGACAGACACGTATCATCATGGAAGTGTATTTTTTTGTAGTGTTGTACCTTGAAATTTAGTAAGGGATCATCTTATAATGTTACCGATGTTCTAAGCAAAATAAGATGCATAAAGGATAAACATCACATGCAATCAAAATATGTGACATGATATGGCCATCATCATCTTGTGCTCATGATCTCCACCACCGAAGCATCGTCATGATCTCCATCGTCACCGGCGCGACACCTTGATCTCCATCATAGCATCGTTGTCGTCTCGCCAACTATTGTTACTACGACTATTGCTACCGTTACTGATAAAGTAAAACAATTACATGGCGATTGCATTGCATACAATAAAGCGACAACCATATGGCTCCTACGTGTTGTCGATAACTTTGTTACAAAACATGATCATCTCATACAACAATTTATATCACATCATGCCTTGACCATATCACATCATAGCAAGCCCTGCAAAAACAAGTTAGACGTCCTCTACTTTGTTGTTGCAAGTTTTACGTGGCTGCTACGGGCTTCTAGCAAGAACCGTTCTTACCTACGCATCAAAACCAGAACGATTTTTCATCAAGTGTGCTGTTTTAACCTTCAACAAGGACCGAGCGTAGCCACACTCGATTCAACTAAAGTTGGAGAAACAAACACTCACCAGCCACCTATGTGTGAAGCACATCAGTAGAACCAGTCTCATGTAAGTGTACGCGTAATGTCGGTCTAAGCCGCTTCATCCAACAATACCGCCGAATCAAAGTATGACATGCTGGTAAGCAGTATGACTATTATCGCTGACAACTCTTTGTGTTCTACTCGTGCATATAACATCTACGCATAGACCTGGCTCGGATGCCACTGTTGGGAATGCAATAATTTCAAAAAAAATCCTACGATCACACAAGATCTATCTCTAGGTGATGCATAGCAATGAGAGGGGAGAGTGTTGTCTAGGTACCCTCGTAGACCGAAAGTGGAAGTGTTATGACAATGCGGTTGATGTAGTCGTATGTCTTCACGATCCGACCGATCCTAGCACCGAAGGTACGTCACCTCCGTGATCTACACATGTTCAGCTCGGTGACGTCCCATGAACTCTAGATCCAGCTGAGGTTGAGGGAGAGTTTCGTCAGCACGACGGCGTGGTGATGGTGATGATGAAGTTACCATCGTAGGGCTTCGCCTAAGCACTACGACAATATGACCGAGGTGGAAATCTGTGGAGGGGGCACCGCACACAGCTAAAACAATTGTCAACTTGTGTGTCTTTGGGGCTCCCCCCTCCCTCGTATATAAAGGAGTGGAGGAGGAGGGTTGGCCCTCTATGGCGCACCCAAGGGGGGGAGTCCTACTCCTAGTAGGAGTAGGTCTCCCCCTTCCCTAGTTGGAGTAGGAGAAGAAGGAAGAGGGAGAGGGAGAGAAAGAAAGGGGGGTCGTCCCCCTCCCAATTCAGATTGGTCTTGGGGGGGGCACCACCTTGGCCGCCCCTCCTCTCTTCCACCATGGCCCATTAAGGCCCATTGACTCCCCAGGGGGTTCCGGTAACCTCCCGGTACTCCGGAAAAATGCCTGAACCTCTCGGAACCTTTCCGGTGTCCAAACTTAGCCTTCCAATATATCGATCTTTATGTCTCGACCATTTCAAGACTCCTCATCATGTCCGTGATCACATCCGGGACTCCGAACAACCTTTGATACATCAAAACACATAAACTCATAATACCAATCGTCATCGAATGATAAGCATGCGGACCCTACGGGTTCGAGAACTATGTAGACATGACTGAGACACGTCTCCGGTCAATAACCAATACCGGAACCTGGATGATCATATTGGTTCCTACATATTCAACGAAGATCTTTATCGGTCAAACCGCATAGCAACATACGTTGTTCCCTTTGTCATTGGTATGTTACTTGCCCGAGATTCGATCATCATACCTAGTTCATTCTCGCTACCGGCAAGTCTCTTTACTCGTTCCATAATACTTCATTCCACAACTAACTCATTAGTCATAATGCTTACAAGGCTTATAGTGATGAGTATTACCGAGAGGGCCTAGAGATACCTCTCCGAAACACGGAGTGACAAATCCTAATCTCTATCTATGCCAACCCAACAAACACCTTCGGAGACACCTGTGGAGCACCTTCATAATCACCCATTTACGTTGTCATGTTTGGCAGCAAACAAAGTGTTCCTCCGGTATTCGAGAGTTGCATAATCGCATAGTCTGAAGAACTTGTATAAGTCATGAAGAAAGCAGTAGCAATGAAACTGGCATGATCATAATGTTAACCTAACAGATGGGTCATGTCCATCACATCATTCTCCTAATGATGTGATCCCGTTTATCAAATGACAACACATGTCTATAGTTAAGAAACATAACCATCTTTGATTAACGAGCTAGTCAAGTAGAGGCATACTGGGGACTATATGTTTTGTCTATGTATTCACACATGTACTAAGTTTCCGGTTAATACAATTCTAGCATGGATAATAAACATTTATCATGAATTAAGGAAATAAATAATAACTTTATTATTGCCTCTAGGGCATATTTCCTTCAATAAAACCTTCTAGTTTCATCATGTACACCTCTTCTTTAAGAATTCCATTAAGGCATGCAGTTTTGACGTCCACTTGCCAGATCTCATAATGGTAAAATGCGGCAATTGCTAACATGATTTGGATAGACTTAAGCATCGCTACGGGTGAGAAAGTCTCATCGTAGTCAACCCCTTGAACTTGTCGAAAACCTTTTGCAACAAGTCGAGCTTTGTAGACAGTGAAATTACCATCAGCATCCGTCTTCTTCTTGAAGATCCACTTATTCTCAATGGCTTGCCGATCATCGGGCAAGTCCACCAAAGTCTACACGTTGCTCTCATACATGGATCCTATCTCAGATTTCATGGCCTCATGCCATTTATCAAAATCTGGGCTCATCATAGCTTCTTCATAGTTAGTAAGTTCGCCATGGTCTAAAACATGACTTCCAGGACGGGATTACCATACCACTCTGGTGCGGAATGTGTTCTGGTCGACCTACGAGGTCTAGTAGTAACTTGATCCGAAGTTTCATGATCATCATCATTATCTTCCTCTCTAGTTGGTGTAGGCATCACGGGAACGGTTTTCTCTGATCTGCTACTTTCCAATTTGAGAGAAGGTATAATTACCTCAACAAGTTCTACTTTACTCCCACTCACTTCTTTTGAGAGAAACTCCTTCTCTAGAAAGGATACATTCTTGACAACAAAGATCTTGCCTTCGGATCTGTGGCAGAAGGTGTACCTAGTGGTTTCCTTAGGGTATCCTATGAAGACGCACTTCTTCGATTTGGGTTCGAGCTTATCAGGCTGAAGCCTTTTGACATAAGTGTTGTATCCCCAAACTTTAAGAAACTGCAGCTTAGGTTTCTTGCCAAACCATAGTTCATACGGTGTCGTCTCAACGGACTTAGATGGTGCCCTATTTAATTTGAATGTGACTGTCTCTAATGCATAACCCCAAAATGACATTGGTAAATCGGTACGAGACATCATAGAACGCACCATATCTAATAAAGTATGGTTACGATGTTTGGACACACCATATATCAATACCTACTCAAATCATATGTGAAGGTTAGAGAATAACTATACCCGCCGTTGTAGCGACCACGATCCCAATGGATCGAAGTCTTTGTGCTTAAGTGTCATCCCTGGATCGGTAATGCTGACACACATAGTACTCGAGGAATTATAACATAGTTCAATCACACACTTATTACATCGAGTCCTCATAAAGAGTATGATTACACAAAATAATATGGCTGAAGGCCATCTGAACTAAATAACTGCGGAAGCTTCAAAGGTAAATGAGTCCATCAACTCCAACGACATAGTTGAGTGCATGACAACGACCTATCGCACTTTATTTGTTGTCTGAATAGTCTGCAACATGAGACGTTGCAGTCGTGTAGGTCAGCACATTGAATATGCTGGCAGAGTTACACTGTAAAGCAATGAGTGCAACAACTATATCTACATGCAATATTTGGCTGGTGGAGGCTCTAAGCTTATGATTTTGCATAAAGCTAGTTTTTTCCCTACAACAAAGGAATAAATTTATTTAAACTACTCCCAAGTTGTTCCAATATTTGAGAAGGTTCCCCCAACTCAAAATCCCCATTTAACAAGTATCATCATTAAACCCAATTCAATTAATTAACGAGTGATGAGATCAACAATAACATCCAATTCCAGATACTCAAGATGTCCATAACCAGGGAGACGGCTAACCATGATTAGTTTATACACTCTACAGAGGTTGCGCACTTTTCCACACAAGACTCGACCGCATCCATGATCGGAAGATCGAGACATAGTCTTTCTGAAGCATTAACTCTCTACTCCGGGTAGACCAGTACACCTACTTTCCCTCTACATATGCTAGTCCACCTCTTCGAGAGCTCATTCAACTTACTCAGCTATGCCAGAGCCCATAATGGCTTGTGGCTGCACATAGAAGTTTCTAGTCATGAAATACCATATGATCCCTTTGAGCCTGGGTGGCGAACCGAGGAAAAATCACACGGGTACCCTGGGATATCCCTTAATGGACAATGCTGGGTTCCCCAGGTGCCTCAACCAATCCACCCAGATGTGTAATAAAGTTGCCACCTTAATGTTATCCAAGATTAACAACTCTCATAACTTCCATGTGAATCACAATCCAATCCCCGTCTACAAGCATGGCTAAGCAATAATAAAGCATAATGTATATTCCCGGAGTGATCAAAAGGTATTAGGTTCCTACCTCAAGTACTAGAACCAAACCACATGTTCCCAAATCCTACTCATGCAAATATTTGAGGAGCAATACTAATGCATAGTAAAAACTGGGTATAGAAGAGTATGATCAAAGTGTAACTTGCCTTGTTGACGATCTACAAACACTAGAGATTCGCAGTAACAAGCTTCGCACTCTGGGTAATCTAGCATAGACGAACAGTAGCATACATAAGCAATCACTCAAACAAAACAACAAGAAATCGAGAAAAGATCCAAATCAAACACGAAACAAGCAAACATATAAACTAAATAGAAAACAAAAACTAACAGCATTATTATCACGTGGATTAGATCTTAACAGTAGGTACAGGTGATTAGCTACGATTTGCAAAAAGAAACAACTCAAACGGAGATACGAAACTCAAGATACGAACGAAACAAGATCGTTTACAACTCTGAACTAAACTCAAATTTTAAAGTGCCAAAATCATGTTTAAGTTGGTTAACTAGAAAGAAGAGATCGTTACAAAGATTTAGGCACTAGTTTCATCTAATTTGGACAAACAAGCAAAAAGTTACACTAGTTTTAAGATTAGGGGCTAAATCGCGATAAAAACTATTCACTGATAGGTCCCTGGCCGAAAAATAAACTAAAAAGAAAATCTATCGTGCGAATGTTCGTTAACAGAACTACACGAACGAAAACCGTTTGTTAAAATGAACTAACCAGTGAACGTTTACTAATTAAAAAATACTAAAACGAAAAACCGATCTAATACTAAACCGACAAAACTGAAAAAAAATCGAGATTAAACCTGTTGGACCAGGCTGTTTTACCGGTTCACCAGAGTTTGACCGATCAGCGGCGGCATGGACCAGATCAGGTGTGGCGGCGGCGGGCGGTGGGCGAGCGACGGCGCGGGGCTGCGACGACGGAGCAAGGCGACGATGGCGCGGTCAGGGGCGGCGGCAGTAGCAGCAGCGCGGGGCAGCGACGCTAGGCGGCGGTGCGGCGGCGGAGGTGAGCTGCGGCGGCGGTGGAGGTGCGGGCGAGGTGGAGGAGGCGACGGGGGTGGCGCGGGTTATAAGGGGCCCCAGGGGGGTTGCCTTGGGCAGGGGGGCGACGGCGGTGGCCAACCCGGACTCCTCCTGCTGGAGTCCGGTGTCCGCACGGAGAGGAAGGCGGCGCGAGGCGGATGGGCCAGCTGGGTTTCGGCCCAGTCGGTCCGGAACTTTAAAAAAAAATAATTTCGCCGCAAAAAAATCCTAATAAAATATAAAGAAATTCAAAAAATTCCAGAAACAATTTTCACCGTCCGAACCTAATATTTAGGACAAGATGAACATTTTTTGGACTAAAAACTGCAATTTTAAAAAATGCAAGTTTTATCTAATTGAAATAAAATAATAATTTGATTTTAAAATTTCTTCCCCAACATTTCTCTTCTGTTGAAGAAGTCATATTATCTTCTCTCATTTATTTTTATTATTAAAAATAATTATAGAGAAATATATTAAAATCAAATTGATCCTCTTTTCAAATTTGAACTAAATTCAAATATGAAAATTTTGTTAAACCCCCAACTCTCGCCTTGGGTCCTTGAGTTGCTTAAGATCTCTAGGATCACAAAATGCAAAAAAATATGATATGCATATGATGATCTATGTATAACATCCAAATTGAAAATTGGGATGTTACAGCCGCGTGCCTCAACACTCATCGGACCGCATAAATCGGTATGTATTATTTCCAATAAGTCATTACCTCGCTCCATTGTTCCGGAGAACGGAGTTTTTTGTCATCTTGCTCATGAGGCATGGTTCGCAAATATCAAATGATTCATAATCAAGTGATTCCAAAAGTCCATCCGCATGGAGTTTCTTCATGCGCTTTACACCAATATGACCTAAACGGCAGCAGTGCCACGAGTATGTTGCACTATCATTATCAGATTCAATAAACCATTCACATTGGGTGTATGACCATAGAAGGTTTTATTCATGTAAACAAAAAAATAATTATTCTCTGACTTAAATGAATAACCGTATTACAAACACGATCTAATATTGTTAATGCTCAACGCAAACACCAAATAACATTTATTCGGGCTCAACACTAATCCCGAAGGTAGAGGGAGTGTGCGACGGTGATCATATCAATCTTGGAAACACTTCCAACACACATTGTCACCTCGCCCTTAACTAGTTTCTGATTATTTTGCATCTCCTGTTTCAAGTTACTAATCTTAGCAACTGAACCGGTATCAAAGACCCAGGGGCTACTATGAGCACCAGTAAGGTACACATCAATAACATGTATATCAAATATACCTTGGTTTACTTTGCCATCATTCTTATCCGCCAAGTATTTGGGGCAGTTCCGCTTCCAATGACCATTTCCCTTGCAGTAGAAACACTCAGGTTCAGAATTAGGTCAGCCTTTGGGCTTGTTCACAAGAGTGGCAACTTGCTTGCCATTATTCTTGAAGTTCCCTTTCTTTCCCTTGACCTTTTTTTGAAACTATAGTGGTCTTGTTAACCATCAACACTTGATGCTCCTTCTTGATTTCTACATCTAATGATTTCAACATCGGGAAGAGCTCGGCAATCATTTTCGTTATCCCTTGCATATTATAGTTTATCACGAAGCTCTAGTAGCTTGGTGATAGTGACTGTAGAATTCTATCAATCACTATCTTATCTGGAAGATTAAATCCCACTTGATTCAAGCGATTATAGTACCCAGACATTCTGGGCACATGCTCACTGGCTGAACTATTCTCCTCCATCTTGTAGTCAAAGTACTTGTTAGAGGTCTCATACATCTCAACACGGGCATGAGCCTGAAATACCAGTTTCAGCTCTTGGAACATCTTATATGTTCCATGGTGTTCAAAACGTCTTTGGAGCCCCGATTCTAAGATGTAAAGCATGGTGCACTAAACTACCAAATAGTCATTAGATCGAGCGTTGCCAAACGTTCATAACATCTGCATCAGCTCTTGCAACAGGTCTGTCACCTAGCAGTGCATCAAGGACATAATTATTTTATGCAACAATGAGTATAATCCTCAGATCACGGACCCAGTCCGCATTATTGCTATCATCAACTTTCAACTTAGTTTCTCTAGGAACGTATAAAAAATGGGGAAGCTACATGTGCTCTTCCTTGCGAGACTAACCCATGTAGGTAGATGAACTCCAACTACAAGTGGTGCTCCCAACTCTTGATGAACTACATCAACTTTGAGCACCCTATACAAGTTCAACTACATGACCAAGATCAACACCATCACCAAAGGTATGTCATTCCATCATAGAGAAGCTTTATCCCAAGACATGAATCAAAACAACTCAACAAGATGTGAATACATCAAAATGCTTAAACGAAAAATGGCAACCCCATTTTGAGCTTAAACGATGAGTATGACCTATGATCAAGTTTCTTCACTTGACTCCTAAGTCAATATACTCTAACATAGGTGACTTTGTCGCCGACCAATTCTAGATGAAGTTCTCTGTGCTCTTGTATTTGTCTTCTGCATGCTAGTTCCCCTTTTTTTAAACTTCATCTAGATTTCTTTTCTTTTCTTTTCTCTGTAATGTTCTGCATTCCCTGCATCCAATTCATTGCAAATCCTTCAGCTAATTGCAAATCTTTGTGAGATCTTATTTACCTAAGTGAGCTGAGGTGACAATTGTTTTCTCTTTGGGTTGAACTCGGCCTCACTGGTATGTTCCCTTCAACCAAACCAAACCCTTTCGGTGCCACCAAAAATAACAACTCAGTGTTACCGATTTCAATGCTAAGAAAAATACTGTGTCACTTGCATCCTGCACATTTGTTCTAGCTCCACTCAATGATACTTGTCCTCTACCAGCATCTTATATTACATGTTGCTTTCTAATGTGACTCAAGGACCAATCCTACTTCACTCATGCTCCAGAAGATCCCTTCTTGGAAATTGATGTCAACGGGGGAGAGAGAGCACATCAAAGCTTATCACATAAGAGAGAATGCACACCTAAAGCTTCTCCTGACGATTCTTATTCTTAAGAGGAAAGTTGTCTCATGTCTTCAAGAAGGGAAAGACATGATAGTATGTGGTGTGATTATTTTGCTCTGATTTATTTTGATTTGATTTTATTGTTTGCTCTAGTTTTCTATTACCCTATCTTCTCCCTTATCCAATTTCAGATCCAGGGGGAGAAAGACACCTAACGTAAGAAAATCTTTGGAATTCATTGCATATCTTTATTCCTGGGGACATGTCTACAACCAACTAGAGTACCTAGTACTCACTCTCTACATGTCATCCCAAACTTGGTATTCTTGTGATCTCTTGTTCTTGCTCTGTCTAGTAGATGTTCTTGTGTTACCTAACCTTGTTTACTCAGGTTCATCTCTTCGAAAGCTAGTTCAAGACTACAAAGTAAGTATATGCATCACACTCATGTGCATGAAGATCTCTTGTTGTGGTATATATTGTTTGCAAGAGAGACTCATGAACATGAAGGTATATTTCCAGTATCTACACCATTTGCTCTGATGCATATAGCCAAGACACATGTAACTCATTGCTTGCTCTGTCATGCTTATGCATTCTCATACTCTTATGATCTATTATCACATGATTGCATACATGTAGGGGGAGCTAATGCATGTTGCATGTCCTTCCAAAGTTTTACTTGCTATTTTATTCATATCTTTATCTAAAGCTTTGATGTATGTTTTCATCAATTACCAAAAAGGGGGAGATTGAAAGCACAAGTGCTCCCTGGGTGATTTTGGTAATTAATGACAACATATTTTCTTGTTGGACTAATATTTTCTTCCAGTATATTTCGGGTAAGTTCAACATTGGAGTGACATGGACAAGAGGATGTGGAACCCCTTCAAGATGCTAAGGACAAACATTGTAAAAAGCTCAAGGCTCTACATTTTCATTTAAGTGATCCAATATCACATTGAGTCCATAGGAAAGCCAATACTATTAAAAGGGGATGAGGTGTTGCTTAATGGCTTGCTTGCTTAAAGTGCTTAGTGATATGCTCCAAAGCCCTCAACCACTTTCTCATATCCACATATGTCCTAAACCTAAAAGTCAAACTCGGCCCCATCGATTTGATCTATCCGGCACCACCGAGTTCATTTGACATAGCCACTGCCAGAAACCCTAATCAGTTCGGTCTCACCGATGGGATCTCGGTCTCACCGAGATGGGCTTGCAAACTCTCTGTTGCGTGTTGCAATGATTTCGGTGACACCGAAATATGCAATCGGTCCCACCGAGTTTGCTTGACCAATTCTCTGTTTGCTTATTACCAAAATCGGTCTCACCAAGTTTGTGTAATTGGTCAAACTGAGTTGAGGTTTTACCCTAACCCTAGCACATCGCTCCCACCGAGTTGACCTTGTCGGTCCCACCAAAAACTCTAACGTTCACATTTTGACCTGAATCATTCTGACCAAGTTTCACCATTCGGTCTCACTAAGTTTGGGAATCTGTGTGTAATGGGTAGATTTTGTGTGGAGGCTATATATACCCCTCCACCCATTCTTCATTAGTTAGGAAAGCCATCAGAACATGCCTACACTTACATCATTCATTTTCTGAGAGAAAACCACCTAGTCATGTGTTAAGACCAAGACATTCCATTACAACCACAAGAATCTTGATCTCTAGCCTTCCCCAAGTTGCTTTCCACTCAAATAATCTTTCCACCATATCCAAATCTGTGAGAGAGAGTTGAGTGTTGGGGAGTCTATCATTTGAAGCACAAGAGCAAGGATTTCATCATCAACACACCATCTATTACCTTTCGGAGAGTGGTGTCTCCTAGATTGGTTAGGTGTCACTTGGGAGCCTCTGTCAAGATTGTGTAGTTGAACCAAGGAGTTTGTAAGGGCAAGGAGATCGCCTACTTAGTGAAGATCTACCCAAGTGAGGCAATTCCTTTGTGGGCGATGGCCATGGTGGGATAGAAAGGTTGCTTCTTCGTGGACCCTTCGTGGGTGGAGCCCTCCATGGACTCGCGCAACCGTTACCCTTCATGGGTTGAAGTCTCCACCAAGGTGGATGTATGATAGCACCACCTATCGGAACCACGCCAAAAATCTCCGTGTCTCCAATTGCGTTTGCACACTCCAATCCCATCCCTTTAATTTCTTGCAATTTGCATGTTTTACCTTCCGCTTCTCATATACTCTTTGCATGCTTGCTTGAATTGTATTGTGAATGCTTGAAATGGTGCTAATTTCAAACCTCAACTTGAAAAACTTAAAAACTGCTATCTTTACTTGTTGAGGGTCTAATATCCCCCTCCAGACACCTCTTCTCGATCCTTTCAATTGGCATCAGAGCATTTGTCTCCATTGCTTCGGTTTAATCACCATTGGAGGAAGATGGATGAGTCTACGATTGGGAGTATTAGACGTAGAGTGCCTATGAATGATGGAGAGTTCTTTAGTGAGTGGGAAAATGTGATGCTTGGATTTTTTTCATGAATATCACTTGAACAAGTACATTACTACTCCTTGTGAACCCTTTGTTGACCCCTTGCATCCTACCCCTGATGAGTCTCTTGACATGGTTCGCAATCTTAGAACTGTCAATCTTATTACTAGAGGTTTGCCTAGAAATTTGATAGTTTGCTTGCCTACTCTTGATTGTGCTTATCCTATATGGATATTTCTTCACGAACGATTTTGTAATGCCCCGAGATCAATGCGCCATGTGTCTTCTAGTTATTCACCGCCGTTGCCATGTTATTTGCTTGCGTGTTGCATCTTGCCATGTCATCATGTGCATTTCATCTGCATGTTTTTCAAAACTTGCATCCGGTCTCTTTCTCCGTTGTCCGTTTCGTAATCCGACACTCCCACATGCACCCGTCACCCCTCTTAGACCTTGTTTCGTGAGCAGGAGAAAAGTGTTCTTGGAATGGGCCAAGAGTTGACGAGTGGTCTTGGTACATCACCGGTAGACCGCCTGTCAAATTTTGTTCTATTTGGAGGTCGTTTGATGCCCCGGCGGTTAACCGTGTAACCGCTGGACCCTTTTCTCCTTGCAGCCCAGCACCCCTCCACAACAGCCCACTAGCCCATCTAAACCCCCTCCATGCTCTCCATCGTTGGATCACGATCGTGTGGGCGAAAACCGCACCTCTTTTGGACTCTTCTAGCTCCCTCTACCTATAAAAAAGTGCCTCCCTCTCCATCTTTCGGGCAAAACCCTATCCTCTTAGTTCTCCGCGCGCCGGACAAATCCACCCTCGCCGCCGAAAATGTACACCGCCGACCCTGTCCAATAGGACGCCGCCAAGTCAGCCCCGCGCTGTCTCCGCCGTCGTGGCCCGTGCGGCCCGTCGGCCCCGCCGTCGTGAGCCCGCCTCGCCCCCGCGCGCCCCGCGCCTCGCCTCCCCATCGCCGACCGCCACCACCTCAATGCCGCCGCAGCACACCGTCGTCAGCCGCCACAGCCCCTGCGCCCGTCCGCCGCAGCACGCCTCCCTGCCGCCCGACGCCGCTCGTTGCCGCACCACCACACGTCGCCGCCGACCATCACCGCGTCGACCCCGTGCCTCCCTATCAGCGTAGCCCGCCGGCCCTGCCTTCCTCCCACCGCCCAATCCCGGATCTGGTCAGGGGGCCACTAGATCCGACCATCCCCGGTGCCTCGTCAGTGCCGCCCTCGCCGGAGCGCCGGTGGTGACCTCCTCGGCCTCCTCCACTGCGTCGGGACGACCCCATCTAGATCCAGCCCCGACCCGTGATCCAAACGTCCCTGCTGAACCCTCTTGTCCCTGGGACCGCGAGATCCAGTTTTCTGCGAGGTATAAAACACTCGAATTCTTTTTTTCCCCTGAAAACAACTTTATGTATGCATATTTTCCATGTCATAACTTCGTGCTCGTTACTCCGTTTTGCATGCATATTATGTCAAGATGTTATTCTCTGGATGCTCTTCATGATGGAGTAGTTTGCATGCATGTTACTATTCATCTTGATGCCTTAATCTTTGTTGCAAAACTGCTAAGTGGTATAAACTACTGAAAACGGCTCCATGTTAACATTATATAGCTGTTTTGTGAGTGGTGTAACTTTGTCTCAGTTGATCCTATGATGTTGATCTTGATATGCACATGTTATGCTCTCCCTGATCTACATGGTAGTGCCACTGACTTGCTTGTTTGAGTTCATATAGATATTATAATCTCTGTTGCAATAGTGCATGTTGTTGTTAACTGCTGAAAACTGGTGTAACTTGCCTACTTGTCTTTTTATCTTTTTGTGTTATTTTCTTTTGAGCATCATGTCAACATGTTTTAGGAGCACAATCATGCCATATTTATTGGGGTGCAATCCATGTATTTTGATATGCCCTGTAGTGAGTGCAACAAGCTTGTGAAGTGGACTACTTGCTATTAATGTTTTGTCAATGCTGAATCTGTTATATCATGATGCCATGTTTTCTTGATGCTACCAATTACTCCATGCATAATCTGGAGATACTTAGTTGACATGTTTTGTTTTCCATGCTATGCTCTATCATGCCATGCCTTTTGATGCCTCATATATTTCTGGTAGCATATATTTTCATTGCCATGAACATGCCTATATACTGTTTCAGTTTTCTTTTAACTTCATGATGCCATGTTGTGAGCTTGTTATTAATTGATCCATGCCTATTCTGGATATGCTCCAATTACATGTTCTGAATTATACTATTGTTACTTTATCTTTATGTCATTGTTGTTAATTTTGGATATCATATGCCTCTATTCTATGCTTGCAAACATGCTATCATAATGTTGCTGTTTTGCACTTGCTAAAACTATTTCAACATTGAATCTTGTCTTGTTGGTTCCCACTAATCCATGAGCCATATGCATATGATGCCATGATGTTAATTGCTCTTTGTTATGTGTAATTCGATGCCATGCCCTTGGTTGCTATGTATAGTTGTTGTAGCATATTTGTTTCATGCCTCAAACATGCCATCATATTAACTCTGCTCATGTATATGCTACTGTGTTACAAAGTTGCTTTTTGCATTGATCATATTGGTTTAATCTTGATGCCTACAAACCTGAACCTTAATGTTATTTGAAGTATGTTATCTGTACATGAAGTGCATGTCAAGTTTGTGTTCATA
The DNA here is from genome assembly GCF_002162155.2 of Triticum dicoccoides. Taxonomy (NCBI): domain Eukaryota; kingdom Viridiplantae; phylum Streptophyta; class Magnoliopsida; order Poales; family Poaceae; genus Triticum; species Triticum dicoccoides. The sequence continues at coordinate 497,031,256 of NC_041387.1, forward strand.
TGATTCCTGTAGCATGTTGTTTTGATGGTTGCAAAGTGCGTAGTTGCTGTTTTGGGCAGTTTGTTGTTATAACTTGCTTGGAGTGTATGTGTTGCACCGCTGCTCCGTTTTGAGCATGCGCTATATGAAACTTGCTTGATTTTGCATGTAGTTTAATCATGTCATGTTGCATCCATGCTTTGAGTGCATTTGCTTGATGTTTGTATGCATTTTGCATCAATGTCATGTTTGACTTCTTTTGCTCATATCTTCTAAGCCATAGCTCCGAATTAAGTGAACTTTATATGCAACTTGACTAGAATTTTGTGTAGATCATCATGGTGCATCTTAACTTTCTGTTTAAAAACTTGAACATAATGTGTTTTCAGATTTGGACTAATTTCGAAATTTGCATATGAGGACTTACCGGAATTGTTATATGTTATTTCCGGCCTCATTTAAACTTGCTTGCATGTGATGTTCTTGAGTGCTTCATCCTTGCCATGAGTAGCTTCATAAAGCCTTGTCATGCATCATACTTGGTTGAGCATCATGTCATGTTTATGTGTTGTGTGTTTACCTCATTGTTTGCTTCTTTCCAGTTGTGCTTCTTCTCAATAATTCCTGTTTCGTTGCGACCGTGAGGATTCGTTCGACTACGCTTGGTTTGTCTTCACCCGTTCATTTTCTTCATGGACTCGTTCTTCTTCCTAGTGGGATTTCAGGCAAGATGACTGTTTCCCTAGATCTCACTACTATCATTGCTATGCTAGTTGCCTCGATGCTATTGCTATGTCGCGCTTCCTACCACTTGTTTATCAAGCCTCCCAAATTGCCATGACAGCCTCTAACCTTTTTCACCCTTCCTAGCAAACCATTCTTTGGCTATGTTACCGCTTTGCTCAGCCCTTCTTATAGCATTGCTAGTTGCAGGTGCAGTTGCAGGTTGTTCCATGTTGGGACATGGATATCTTGGGATATCACAATATCTCTTATTTAATTAATGCATCTATATACTTGGTAAAGGGTGGAAGGCTCGGCCTTTTGCCTGGTGTTTTGTTCCACTCTTGCCGCCCTAGTTTCCATCATACCGGTGTTATGTTCCTTAGTTTTGCGTCCCTAACACGGTGAAGTGTATGGGACCCTCTTGGCAGTTCGCTTTGAATAAAACTCTTCCAGCAAGGCCCAACATTGGTTCTACATTTTCCTAATAACAACTTAAACTTAAATAGGGGATTTTCATTGGCCCCCTAGCATTCTTAATCAACCCCCTGGGCCAATGCTCCTCTGAGTGTTGGTCCAAACTAGAGTCGTGTGCGGCTTCCCCCGGGGCAACTCGGGTCTCAGTTGCTGTACGATGTGCTCATCCGGACGTGGCCTGAGATGAGATACACGCGGCTACTATGAGGGTGTCGGCACGCTAGGAGGTCTTGCTGGTTTTGTTTTACCATTGTCGAAATGTCTTGTGCATCGGGATCGTGAGTCTGATCGGATGTCCTGCGATGGAGGATTGTCCTCATGGCTCACAGATTACTACAACAACAGTTGTCCCTAATCAAGTATCCATTCTACCCGTGCGAAGTCTTTGCATTCTTTTACTCAATTATTTCAATCGGGTGTTTTCTCTTCAAGTTATTTGTCGGTTCCCTGTTCCCAGTTGCCTTTGTTTTCCCGCCCTCCCACCCCTTTTCTTCCCGGAGTCTGAGTCTCTTTCGACCATCAATTTCATTCATGCGGAGCTTCTTCAGTCTTCTCTCAATTATTTCAACTGGTGAATTCTCATCAAGTTCATCAGTGATTTTTCTTGTTTTCTTTCCGGTGGACTCATACGATGTAATGATATCCACCTTGCAAAAGCGTCTCCAATATGCGCTTCTATCCTTGGTGCAACCTTCAAGTTCCTTTAGGATAGGGTCGCATATTGGGCGTGACAAGTTGCTATCAGAGCCTCAACCGACCATAGGAGCCTCTTGTGTGTTCGTAGCATGGCCATTGTCGAGTCTAGAATAAAACTGTTTTTGGAGTCTAGTTATATCGGAGAGTAGGAATTCTTTTTACTCCTCAGCCCCTTTGTTGCTTTGGTGAGGAATCTTGACATAGGTGTTTTGATTCTTCTACTCTTCCCACTCAAATTTTTCTTTAGGTTCACGTAGTTAGTTTTCGTTCGTTGGTTCTCAGCTCTTTTCATCCGGTGCATTTCTCGTCAAGTCGATTCGACCTTCTTTGTTTTTTGCAAGATCAATCCTCAGTTGTTTTATTTTCCCACCCGTCCACCCTTTTTCTTCTCGGAGCCAGAGTCCCTAATCAAGTATACATTCTACTCGTGCGAAGTCTTTGCATTCTTTACTCAATTATTTCAATCGGGTATTTTCTCTTTCTCTTCAAGTTATTCGTCGGTTCCATCTTCCTAGTTGCCTTTGTTTTGCCGCCCTCCCACCCCTTTTCTTCCCGGAGTCTGATTCTCTTTCGACCATCAATTTCATTCGTGCGGAGCTTCTTTAGTCTTCTCTCAATTATTTCAACCGGTGAATTCTTGTCAAGTTCATCATTGATTCGTCTTGTTTTCTTTTCGGTGGACTCAACTCAAGTTTTTCGGGTTGATCATATTATTTTCCTTGGATCAGATGTTTCCTCTTGCTCGTTCGCCTCTCGCTATTCAATCATTCCGGAGTGTGTGCGGAAGACATCTCAAGAGATTTGTCTGTGTTCCAATTCATTCGAGGTTGACACCTCATTCTAGTCTTTCAGTTGTTCCGGTGCATCATCTATTCCACAATCGTTTGCAACCGTGTTTTCTTTTCAGTGGGCCCATAACCCACAGATCTTTTCCCAGGATCTTACCTGACTCTTCTAATTATTCTGGAGCTATTCCCAATTCTTTTCGAAGGTTGACGTAAGAGTGAATTTCGTCAGTCAGATGCTTTTCCAAGATAGATTTCAAATTATTTTCATTGTTGGCTCAACCTCTTTGTTTTTCATTCTTCCGGAGTGTCTCGACAATTTTGGTGGTGTTTCTCATTATCATTATCTACATTTGAAGACAGAAGAAGAGTTTCTCCTAAATCTTGTCCGTTCTCTCAAAGATTTGTGATTCTAGCTTCTTCTTATCCTCTCGAATTATTCCGTTCATCAGATATTCTTTTCTTAACCATCCGGAGTATGTCAGGAGTTGTTTTCCATTTCTTTTCACCGGAGGCCATCATTCCAGCTATCGTTCTCTATTTATCCCGGTGCATCTGTCAAGTATTCCTTAATCAGCTCGTTAGCTCTTTGTTCCTTTGCATCTAAATCCCCTCTGGCATATTTGTTCTTCTAATTCTTCCCGGTGATTCATCCTCTTTCATCAATCATTTTTTAATTCTTATGGTGGTTCCTTCAGCATTCCTCTTCCTTTGTCGTCATGTCAATTCATTCATTCTTTCCAATCCTACCGGTGGCTCGTTGAAGACCTTCTCAAGTTTGCGCTATGTCACTCCTCAATCCTTTTCAAGAGGAATAAGTTGCACACCAAATCCGGTTGTCATCAATTAAATTTGATGAGGATAAGCATAAATTAATTCTTATTCTTATTTCATCATCGTCAAGTAATCCCTTCCTTCAGAGTTTGTTCTTGATGAATAAAATCTAGTTCCAAGTGTTTTCATCTTTTCTTTTCCGGAGTCCAAATTTCCTCGGCCATTTCGTCGGAACCTCCAACTAAATCACCGCAAGGCTTTATCTTGTTCTTTTCAACCTTTGTATCTTTAATCCTTTTGGTTACCGGAGTTCTTCATGGTGGTTCTTCATAATTTAATTCATTCTTTCAAGTGTTTATCAAGATTCTTGTTGGTGGAGTTCAAGTATCTTTTCTCCTTGCGTCTCGAAGTGCAAATAATTCTCCGTATTCTTGATACGTCCATTTTGCATCATGCTTTTATATTGATATTTATTGCATTATGGGATGTTATTACACGTTATGTCACGATACTTATGCCTATTCTCTATTATTTTACAAGGTTTACATGAAGAGGGAGAATGCCGGCAGCTGGGATTCTGGGCTGGAAAAGGAGCAAATATTAGAGACCTATTCTGCACAGCTCCAAAAGTCCTGAAACTCCACGAAAGTCATTTTTGGAATTAATAAAAAATATTGGCGATAGAATCAACGTCAGGGGACCCACACCATATCCACGAGGGTGCCCCCCCTAGGGCGCGCCCCCTGCCTCGTGGGCCCCCTAGCAGCCTTCTGGTGACCATATTATGCTATATGAAGTCTTTTACCCTGAAAAAATCATAAGCAAGCTTTCGGGATGAAACTCCGCCGCCACGAGGCGGAACCTTGGCAGAACCAATCTAGGGCTCTGGCGGAGCTGTTCTACCGGGGAAACATCCCTCCGGTAGGGGGAAATCATCACCATCGTCATCACCAACGATCCTATCATTGGGAGGGGGTCAATATCCATCAACATCTTCACCAGCACCATCTCCTCTCAAACCCTAGTTCATCTCTTGTGTTCAATCTTTGTCTCAAAACCTCAGATTGGTACCTGTGGGTCACTAGTAGTGTTGATTACTCCTTGTAGTTGATGCTAGTTGGTTTATTTGGTGGAAGATCATATGTTCAGATCCTTAATGCATATTAATACTCCTCTGATTATGAACATGAATATCCTTTGTGAGTAGTTATGTTTGTTCCTGAGGACATGGGAGAAGTCTTGCTATTACTAGTCATGTGAATTTGGTATTCGTTCAATATTTTGATGAGATGTATGTTGTATCTCCTCTAGTGGTGTTATGTGAACATCGACTACATGACACTTCACCATTGTTTGGGCCTAGAGGAAGGCATTGGGAAGTAATAAGTAGATGATGGGTTGCTAGAGTGACAGAAGCTTAAACCCTAGTTTATGCGTTGCTTCGTAAGGGGCTGATTTGGATCCACATGTTTCATGCTATGGTTAGGTTTACCTTAATACTTCTTTTGTAGTTGCGGATGCTTGCAGTAGGGGTTAATCATAAGTGGGATGCTTGTCTAAGAACGGGAAGTACCCAAGCACCGGTCCACCCACATATCAAATTATCAAAGTAACGAACGTGAATCATATGAGCGTGATGAAAACTAGCTTGACGATAATTCCCATGTGTCCTCGGGAGCGCTTTTCTCTATATAAGAACTTGTCCAGGCTTGTCATTTTCTACAAAAAGGACTGGGCCACCTTGCTGCACCTTATTTACTTTCATTGCTTGTTACCCGTTACGAATTACCTTATCACAAAACTATTTGTTACCGATAATTTCAGTGCTTGTAGAGAAAACCTTACTGAAAACCGCTTGTCATTTCCTTCTGCTCCTCGTTGGGTTCGACACTCTTACTTATCGAAAGGACTACGATAGATCCCCTACACTTGTGGGTCATCAATACTCTTTTCCGGCGCCATTGCCGGGGAGTGAAGCGCCTTTGGTAAGTGGAACTTGGTAAGGAAATGTTTATATAGTGTGGTGAAATTTACTGTCACTTGTTACTATGGAACATAATCCTTTGAGGGGCTTGTTCAGGGTATCTTCACCCCGACCAGTAGAGCAAAGAGTTGCTCCTCAACCTACTGAACCTACTGAAAATGTTTACTTTGAAATTCCTTCAGGTATGATAGAGAAACTGCTAGCTAATCCTTTTACAGGAGATGGAACATTGCATCCTAGTTTGCACCTAATCTATTTGGATGAAGTTTGTGGATTATTTAAGCTTGCAGGTATACCCGATGATGTTGTCAAGAAGAAGGTCTTCCCTTTATCTTTGAAGGGAGATGCATTGACATGGTTTAGGCTTTGTGATGATATGGGATCATGGAACTAAAAATGATTGAAATTGGAATTTCATCAGAAGTTTTATCCTATGCATCTTGTTCATCGTGATCACAATTATATATATAATTTTTGGCCTCACGAAGGAGAAAGAATCGCTCAAGCTTGGGGGAGGCTTAAATCAATGTTATATTCATGCCCCAATCATGAGCTCTCAAGAGAAATGATTATTCAAAAAAATTATGCTCGACTTTCTCTCAACAATCGCTCCATGCTCGATACTTCTTGTGTTGGGTCTTTTATGATGAAGACTATTGAATTCAAATGGGATTTATTGGAAAGAAATAAACGCAACTCTGAAGATTGGGATCTCGACGAAGGTAAGGAGTTAGGTATGGCACCTAAGTTTGATAGTAAGTGGGTAAGTCTTGTCCATTATGTCCCTAAGAAAGGAGGTATTACTGTTGTTCCTAATGATAAAGATCAATTGATCCCGCAGAGAATTGTTACAGGTTATAGGATGGTAATTGATTTCCGCAAATTAAATAAAGCTACTAAAAAGGATAATTACCATTTACCTTTTATTGATCAAATGCTAGAAATATTATCCAAACATACACATTTTTTCTTTCTAGACGATTACTCTGGTTTCTCTCAAATACCTGTATCAGCAGAAGATCAAGAAAAGACCACTTTTACTTGCCGTTTCGGTACTTTTGCTTATAGACGTATGCCTTTTGGTTTATGTAATGCACCTGCTACCTTTCAAAGATGTATGACGGCTATATTCTCTAACTTTTGTGAAAAGATTTGTGAGGTTTTCGTGGATGATTTCTCCATTTATGGATCTTCTTTTGATGATTGCTTGAGCAATCTTGATCTAGCATTGCAGAGATCTGAAGATACCAGTCTTGTCTTGAATTGGGACAAGTACCACTTTATGTTTAATGAAGGCATTGTCTTGGGGCATAAAATTTCTGAAAGAGGTATTGAAGTTGATAAAGCTAAAGTTGATGTTATTGAAAAGATGTCGTGTCCCAAGGACATTAAAGGTATAAGAAGTTTCCTTGGTCATGCCTGTTTTTATAGGAGGTTCATTAAAGACTTCTCTAAAATCTCCAGGCCTCTGACTAATCTATTACAAAAAGATATTCCTTTTGTCTTCAATGATGATTGTGTAGAAGCATTTGAAATACTTAAGAAACCTTTGATTTCTGCACCTGTTGTTCAGCCGCCTGATTGGAATTTACCCTTTGAAATTATGTGTGATGCTAGTGATTATGTTGTAGGTGTTGTTCTAGGACAAAGAGTTGATAAGAAACTAAATGTTATTCAATATGCTAGTAAAACTCTAGACAGTGCCCAGAGAAATTATGCTACTACTGAAAATGAATTTTTAGCAGTTGTATTTGCTTGTGATAAGTTCAGACCTTATATTGTTGATTCTAAAGTAACTATTCACACTGATCATGCTGCTATTAAATATCTTATGAAAAAGAAAGATGCTAAACCTAGACTTATTAGATGGGTTCTCTTGATGCAAGAATTTGATTTGCATATTATTGATAGAAAGGGAGCTGAGAACCTTGTTGCAGACAACTTGTCTAGGTTAGAGAATGTTCTTGATGACCCACTACCTATTAATGATAGCATTCCTGATTAGCTGTCATAAATGCTTCTCGTACTGCTCCATGGTATGCCGATTATGCTAATTACATTGTTGCTAAATTCATACCACCTAGTTTCACATACCAGCAAAAGAAAAAGTTTTTCTATGATTTAAGACATTACTTCTGGTATGACCCACACTTTTAAAAAGAAGGAGTAGGTGGTGTTATTAGACATTGTGTACCTGATCATGAACAGGAACAGATCCTACGCAAGTGTCACTCCGAGGCATATGGAGGACACCACGCTGGAGACAGAACTGCACATAAGGTATTGCAATCTAGTTTTTATTGGCCTACTCTCTTGAAAGATGCTCATAAGTTTGTCTTGTCTTGTGATGAATGTCAAAGAATTGGTAATATTAATAGACGTCAAGAAATGCCTATGAATTATTCTCTTGTTATTGAACCATTTGATGTTTGGGGCTTTGATTATATGGGACCATTTCCTGCCTCTAATGGGTATACACATATTTTAGTTGCTGTTGATTACGTTACTAAGTGGGTAGAAGCTATTCCAACTAGTAGTGCTGATCATAACACCTCTATTAAGATGCTTAAAGAAGTTATTTTTCCGAGGTTTGGAGTCCCTAGATACCTAATGACTGATGGTGGTTCACATTTTATTCATGGTGATTTTCGTAAAATGCTCGCTAAATATGATGTTAATCATAGAATTGCATCTCCATATCACCCACAGTCTAGTGGTCAAGTAGAATTGAGTAATAGAGTGCTTAAATTAATTTTGCAAAAGACTATTAATAGATCTAGAAAGAATTGGTCCAAGAAACTTGATGATGCATTATGGTCTTATAGAACTACATATAAAAATCCTATGGGTATGTCTCCATATAAAATGGTTTATGGAAAAGCATGTCACTTACCTCTAGAACTAGAACATAAGGCATATTGGGATATTAAAGAGCTCAATTATGATTTCAAATTTGTCGGTGAGAAGAGGTTATTTGACATTAGCTCACTTGATAAATGGAGAACCCAAGCCTATGAAAATGCCAAACTGTTCAAAGAAAAAGTTAAAAGATGGCATGACAAAAGGATACAAAAGCGTGAGTTTAATGTAGGTGATTATGTGTTGCTCTTCAACTCTTGTTTAAGATTTTTCGCAGGAAAACTTCTCTCTAAATGGGAAGGCCCTTACGTTATCGAGGAGGTCTATCATTCCGGTGCCATAAAAATCAACAACTTCGAAGGCACAAACCCGAAGGTGGTGAACGGTCAAAGGATCAAACATTATATTTCAGGTAATCCCATAAATGTTGAAACCAATGTTATTGAAATCGTAACCCCGGAGGAATACATAAGGGACACTTTCCAGAACATTTTAGACTCCGAACAGGAATAGGTATGTGGTACGGTAACTAAACCGACTCCAAAACAGTTCCAATAGCAATTTTTCTCCGTTTTGGAATATTTAAGAAAATAGGAAAATAAGAAGTAGTCCGGGAAGGACACGAGGCATCCACGATGTTGGAGGGCGCGCCCTACCCCCTGGGCACACCCCCTGCCTCGTGGGCACCTTGTGTGCTCTCCGGACTCTGTTTTCTTGCATGATGCTTCTTTTGGTCGGTAAAAATTCATTATATATTCTCCCGAAGGTTTTGACCACTGTATCATGCAAATATTCTCTGTCTTTGTTTCGAGCTATTTTTCTGACAGATCTAGGTCACCATGACATCTTCAAGAGCCCCCAAGGACAAGTTTTTCGAGAAGGTCATGAACCCCTCCCTCGCGGAGGTGCTGCAACACCCTCAAACCACTGAGATGCATGAGGGGGTGTTGCACATCCGCGATGTTGAGGGACCAAGGAGGACCGGAAGCGTGGAGACAAAACTCGAAGCAATGGAACAACAAGTTTTCAAGTGCCAAGGGATGGTGGAACGCGGACTCAACTCCAACCACATGATGATCGCGGAATTCATCAACAACCACAAGCTGGACACCACGAACATTGGGGAAAACATATTCAAGCTTCATGAGAAAATCGAACACCTGCAAGCTCAGATCTATGACCTGCAGAACCAAAACTGTGAGTATGAATATAGATTCAAGAGGATGAGTTTGGCTGTAGATTTGAGGATTCCGGAGACTCGATCATCCTTCTATGATGGGGAGCCTATGCCCTGGAAGGTGGACGACAAGCCTACATCATCAACAACTCCATCATCACCACCTCCGAACAAGGGGACATAATCACTTGGGTATGGGCACTCCCCTTGGCAACTGCCAAGCTTGGGGGAGGTGCCCCGGTATCGTATCACCATCACACTCCTATCTTTACCGTTTTTCTTAGTTCGATCCTTTAGTAATATCTTGATCTAGTAGAATAAAGTTTTGGTATGATTTAGTTTTGAGTTTTGCCTTATGATCCTTCTATGTAATCGAGTCCGTGAGCTATATATAATAAAGATTAGTGTTGAGTCAAGGTCTTTGCTATCTTGCTATGGTCTTGAGGGAATAAAAGAAAGAATAAAAAGAAATAAAGAGATCATATTGATCTTATGGAGAGTAATGACTTCACGTATAAAGAGTATGATGAATAGAAGTTGTTGAGAGTTGGCAAAAATAGTTTTGGTCATCGTTGCAATTAATAGGAAGTAATAAAGAAAGAGAGGTTCTCACATATAAATATACTATCTTGGATATCTTTTATGATTGTGAGCACTCATTAAAATATGACATGCTAAAGAGTTGATGTTGGACAAGGAAGACAACGTAATGGGTTATGTTTTCTTACATCTGAAATAAAGTATATTGTCATGGATCATCCAACATGTTGAGCTTGCCTTTCCCTCTCATGCTAACCACATTCCTTGCACCAAGTAGAGATACTACTTGTGCTTCCAAATATCCTTAAACAAAGTTTACCATGAGAGTCCACCATATGTACCTATGGATTGAGTAAGATCCTTTAAGTAAGTTGTCATGTTGCATGTAATAAAAATTGCTCTCTAAATATGTATGACTTATTAGTGTGGAGAAAATAAGCTTTATACAATCTTGTGATATGGAAGCAATAAAAGCGACGGACTGCATAATATAAAGTGACGTTCTTTTGCATTAAGATTTCATGCATCCAACCATAAAAGCACATGACAACCTCTGCTTCCCTCTGCGAAGGGCCTATCTTTTATATATATATATATCCAATTGGAAGTAAGTTAGCATGAACTATTATTGTTGACATTACCCTTGAGGTAAAAGGTTGGGTGGCAACACTATAAGCCCCTATCTTTCTCTGTGTCCGATTAAAACTTCGTACCCATAAGTATTGCGTGAGTGTCAGCAATTGTGAAAGACTAAATGATAGTTGAGTATGTGGACTTGCTGAAAAGCTCTTATATTGACTCTTTCCTGTGTTATGATAAATTGCAATTGCTTCAATGACCAAGATTGTAGTTTGTTAGTTTTCAATGAAGTTTCTAACTCATACTTGACATTGTGAATAGATTGTTACTTTAGTATAAGAAATCATATGACAAAATATATATATGTTGTTGTTATAAGAATGATCATGATGTCCTCATGTCCGTATTTTGTTTTATCGACACCTCTATCTCTAAACATGTGGACATATTTTTCGATATTGGCTTCTGCTTGAGGAAAGCGAGGTCTAAGCTTGGGGAGTTGATATGTCCATTTTGCATCATGCTTTTATATTGATATTTATTACATTATGGGCTGTTATTACATGTTATGTCACGATACTTATGCCTATTCTCTCTTATTTTACAAGGTTTACATGAAGAGGGAGAATGCCGGCAGCTGGGATTCTGAGCTAGAAAATGAGCAAATATTAGAGACATATTCTGCACAGCTCCAAAAGTCCTGAAACTCCACGAAGGTCATTTTTGGAATTAATAAAAAATACTGGCGAAAGAATCAACGTCAGTGGGCCCACACCCTGTCCACGAGGGTGGGGGCGTGCCCCCTGCCTCGTGGGCCCCCTGGCAGCCTTCCGGTGACCATCTTCTGCTATATGAAGTCTTTTACCCTAAAAAATCATAAGCAAGATTTCGGGACGAAACTCCGCCGCCACGAGGCGGAATATTGGCTCAACCAATCTTGGGCTCCGGCGGAGCTATTCTGCCAGGGAGACATCCCTTTGGGAGGGGGAAATCATCACCATCGTCATCACCAGCGATCCTCTCATCGGGAGGGGGTCAATCTCCATCAACATCTTCACTAGCACCATCTCCTCTCAAACCCTACTTCATCTCTTGTATTCAATCTTTGTCTCAAATCCTCAGATTGGTACCTGTGGGTCACTAGTAGTGTTGATTACTCCTTGTAGTTGATGCTAGTTGGTTTATTTGGTGGAAGATCATATGTTCACATCCTTAATGCATATTAATACTCCACTGATTATGAACATGAATATGCTTTGTGAGTAGTTACGTTTGTTCATGAGGACATGGGAGAAGTCTTGCTATTAGTAGTCATGTGAATTTGGTATTCGTTTGATATTTTGATGAGATGTATGTTGTCTCTCCTCTAGTGGTGTTATGTGAACATCGACTACATGACACTTCACCATTGTTTGGGCCTAGAGGAAGGCATTGGGAAGTAATAAGTAGATGATGGGTTGCTAGAGTGATAGAATCTTAAACCCTAGTTTATGCGTTGCTTCGTAAGGGGCTGATTTGGATCCACATGTTTCATGCTATGGTTAGGTTTACCTTAATACTTCTTTTGTAGTTGCGGATGCTTGCAATAGGGGTTAATCATAAGTGGGATGCTTGTCCAAGAAAGGGCAGTACCCAAGCACCGGTCCACCCACATATCAAATTATCAAAGTAACGAACGCGAATCATATGAGCGTGATGAAAACTAGCTTGACGATAGTTCCCATGTGTCCTCGAGAGCGCTTTTCTCTATATAAGAACTTGTCCAGGCTTGTGCTTTGCTACAAAAAGGATTGGGCCACCTTGCTGCACCTTATGTACTTTCATTGCTTGTTACCCGTTACGAATTATCTTATCACAAAACTATTTGTTACTGATAATTTCAATGCTTGTAGAGAAAACCTTACTGAAAACCGCTTGTCATTTCCTTTTGCTCCTCATTGGGTTCGACACTCTTACTTATCGAAAGGACTACGATAGATCCCCTACACTTGTGGGTCATCAATTCTTTTGAAGTTGAGTTTTGCATTCTTAGTTCTTGTCAGCTATTCAAGCATTTAGTTGTGGTATAATTTCATCTCAAGTTTTGAGATGTTTTTGATAAGTCCATAACAAACTTATTTCTTTTGTTGTTGATTTCTCAACAACTCCGGTTAATCCTCCCTTCTAAGGATGCTATCTATTTCATTCATGGTGGAAGTTGTTCTCTCATCCGTTCTTTTCATTCCATTCTTTCAATTCTTCCGGAGGCATTGCGTTGTTCATCTCGTCAAGTGTCATCCCATCTTGTAAAGTTCATTTTCTATTCCTACCATTTTTCAGCCGGAGTGCTGCCGGAATTCTTTCATTCTTGTTCCTTTTCTATCTTCTTCTAACCAGAGTGGTTTCAGAGTCTATCTTATTCAATAAGCTTTTGATTCACGTCATTTTCGACGTTCCTCTTTTCTACCCGAGTGCTCTTGACTTTGTTCATCTTCTCTCTTGCGTTCTTACCTCACCTCTTCCTCTTTCTCTTCCGTCTCGTTCCTAATATCTCGGGACAGGACGGGGCGGAGGAATTAATCTGTGAGGTCTGTGAGGGACGGAGATGGCTCCAACAGCTACTATACGGCCGGGCGACCAGAGCGCTCGGGGCGATGCAGACGGCATTCCTGCGCCCACCTCCGACTCCGGCAGTCTCTCCATGGTGCCCTCCATCACGAGGAGTGCGTGGACTACGACTCAGCCAGGGCGAAGCAAGAAGCAAGGCTCCTTGTCGCCGTGCTCGGGCGGCTGGTCGGGGTGTAGGTTAGGGGCGCTTGCGGGTGCGAGTTCGGACGACAACGACGAGGAGGAAGATGGAAGCGTCGCGGAGGGGCGGGTGGATCAAGGCCGGCCGACGTGCTCTGTCAGAGATTTCATGGTGCGGGCGGAGGAGCCTGGGGGCTCCTTCAAGGCCAGCAGGCGCCGCGCTTTTGCGCCCCGTGGCTGTGGCCCCCTGCATGCTGCTGCGGTGACGCGTCGGCAGCCTCACAACACGCAAGACCGGATCGAGGAGGGCAGGAGTGGCCAGCCTGAGGACGTCGGCTTTCTCCTCTCCCCTGGCCTGGGGCCATATTGGTAGGATTTGGGGGGATTCACGCTGGCGGCAGCGTCGGCTGCCATGCGGGACGCCCGGCCTAGGGTTGGGGTGGCGACGACGGCGCGGTCCCCGGGCCGGGCGTCGTTCGTGGGCTGCGGCCCAGTGCGCGAGCCCATGCTAGTGGTGGCCCAGCCCCTGACGTCCTGTTCGCGTGAGGCGGACCCCACGGGATCCGGTCCCTCTCCAGCCCAGGATGCCCAGCCCACCAAGGCCCAGGCCAGCCCTGGCCCAATGCCCATGCCTTATAAGTGGTTGTGGCTGCGCCGTGGAACCCTAGATGCCTCACTAGGGTTTCCAGCCACCAAAGCTGAGGTTCGTCACTTCGTTCTCTCCGCATGCTCCCTCCTCCCCATTTCCCCTCCCCCTCCTCTCGACCGATCCTTTGCGGTGGTCGTGGCGATGGGATCCAAGCAAGATCGCCGTGTGGAGATGCCGGGCATGGAGCCCACGCGGAACCGCGACTGCGCGCGACGCCCGATCTCCTCGGCGCAGGGGGTGGAGCGCGCCGACGAGGATGGCGGCTAGGGGCTGCCGCCTGCCTGGTGGATCAGAGAGCAAGAAAGGAAAAAAGGAGGAGGAGGAGTACAAGCGGCACGGTCTGGAGCTCAAGCGCAAGGGGATGTAGTCCTCTCCCGGTGGCAACCGCGTCGGGGATCCGTTCACCAAGAAGTCCAAGCTCAAGCCTGCGGGGGTGGCGGCTTCCAAGCTGCCTCTCCCGCCCACATATGATGTGTCTTCCTCTTCCAAGGGCACGGTGGCGGAGCCCATCCCCGTCGAGGAAATCGAGGGCCCGGAGTGCTTCAAGTGTGGCCGGGCTGACCATTACCAGAACAAGTGCTCCTTCAAGCCGTTGTGCATCATCTGCGCACAGGAGGGGCACACCTCGGCCCTCTACCCGTCGCGCGGCAAGCCCCTGCTTCTCCAGACCATGGGTCATGCCATCGTCGGCGAGGGCTTCTACTGCCTATAGTATGTCGAAGATGACGAGGAGTTGCTGCCTGCCCTGCTAGGGGCCAATGCGGCGGTGCTGTCTGCGGCACCGGGCGTCCTCTCGAAGGCCATCCTGGAGGTGGAGCTGCTGCATCTGTTCGAGGGGACCTGGGACTGGGAGATCTCCCCCCTCGACGGTGACGCCTTCTCGGTGGTGTTTCTGGACCCGGCCATGCTGCGGATGGCTACGCTTAGTGGCAAGATTTTCCTCTCCCTCAACAACATCATCGCCGACATCCGCGACGCCATCCTTGATGCACCCAAGGGTGATGAGATGCCTGAGGTTTGGGTCAAGCTGCAGGGGGTGCCGCCCAAGCAACGACGCTCTGACAGGCTCATGGCAGCCACTACCATCCTGGGCCAGCCGACTCTGGTCGACAAGGAGTCGCTGGTCAGTCAGGGCCCAGTCCGCATGGGATTCGCGTGCCACAATGCGGCCAAGCTCAAGGGCACCGTGCAGATCTGGTTTAATGGGGCGGGCTTCAATATCTCCGTCGAGCCGAAGCTCGGTCCGGCCCGACTAGCAGCTCCAGCTCTGCCATCTCCCTCCCCTCCCAACAACAGCAAGGGCCCAGACACGAACGGGCAGGGACGTGACAACGACATGGACAAGGACCAAGACACAAGCATGGACGGCGAGTCGATTGACACGGCAGTTTGGGAGAAGCTGGGCATCACCGAGTGCGGGAGGGGGGAGGGGGGCGTTTGTCCCTCCCTGGAAAGCGGCGGTGGCTCTAGCGCAGGACAGGCTATCCAATGGGCTGCTAAACATCCTCAACCAGTATGGCTCCAACCTGGGCTCGGTGACCTCTCCTCCTGTGCGGGGGGTGGACGGCACTCCCTCGGACCTGGCCGACGCTACGGTGCTGGCAGGAGGGCGTACTCCGCTGGCCATGTCGGTCGTGTCACATCCCTAGCTTCTGGTTTGCTCTGAGCTAGCTAGTCATGTGTTGCATCATGTTTAAATTTTGCCTAAAATGAAATGGGGATGCTCAAACCCTAGCATTAAATCAATTCAACTAGGGTCAAAATAAAATCTTTTTCAATGAACCCAAAATGCCCTCTGAAAATGTTCATGATTTCTGGTAAAGGTGAAAACCTCTGCCAAAAATGATGCACTTATTTCTAGGCCATTCTGGATTTTTGAATTAACACATATTGTATTTGAGTTGGAGCAAATATATGTTATATATATTTTTAATGCTTCAATAATTCTGATATTTTGTGAGGGGCTCTAGAATATTACTTTCAGTCCCTGCAAAAATTATTGGAAGAAACAAAAATGGTTTAGTGCTTGAACTAAATCAAAACAGATTGAAATAAATAGAAAACAACAATTAAAATAGAAACAGAGAAGGAGGGGGTACCTGTTACTTACCTGGCCCAGCAGAGAAGCCAGCCCACCAGGCCCATGTGCCAGTCATCCTCAACCTCGTGCCAGTGGGCACGAGGGTGTGTGGCCGCAGCGCGCCGGCACGCGTCCCGGCCACCTCCTGCTTGCCGCTTCCCCCTCGACGCCCTGGTGAAGCCACGACACCCCCCCTGACCGCCCCTCTCTCTCTCT
>NC_041387.1:497047964-497079270 GCF_002162155.2 Triticum dicoccoides
GCCGCGGCCACCGTCTCCCCCTCGACCCCTCGCTGTGCTTGCGAGCTCCGCCTCGACCCTCTCTTCCTCCCCACCGATCCACGGCCCTCCGGAAGCCCTGCATCGCCGCCCACGTCGCCGTTCCCCTCCTCGGCCACCGGAGATCGTCGCCGTCGATTCGCTGCACTCTGGCCGCCCCCGAGCCCACTAACCCTCCCTATAGCTCCGCGGTGAGCCTCCGTGCAGAACCCCTCTCTCTCCCCTCGCGTTTGCAAGCTCTAGGCCATAGCTCCGCCGCGGCCGAACTCCGGCCGCCGCTGACCTCGTCACCGCCGTCACTACAGCCGTTTGAGCTCGTCTCGGAGTGTGTCACCGCACTCAGGAAGCCACCAGGGGCCTAACGCATATCCTAACTCGCCCTCCCGTGCACCACAGCGCCAACCCCGCACTCACCGAACTCCGGCGCCGCCGCGAGCTCCGTTCTGGCGAGCCCCGGTGTCCCCGCAGCCTCCCACCAACCCCATCAGATGCGGGAGAGCCCGGGCTATGCCCCGGTGCCCTCAGCGCGCGAATCCGATGCCCCTAGCGCAAGTCCGGCGTGCTCCGCCGTGCTCTGTGGTCACCGCCGGCCAAACTCCGGCGGGCCGATGTGGCCACTTAGTTAGGGGCTAATCACCCTATGAGCCACTGCCATGTGGGCCCCTGCGCCTAATTAGGATTAGTATTTTTTTCTGTTTAGTTTAGTCTAATTGCAGTGGCCCCACGCGTCAGTTTTGACCGTGCTGGCGTGGCCGTTGACTGGGCCCACCCGTCAGCGGCACTAAGCAGCCCCAGTCACTGACCAGTGGACCCCACTGGTCAGGTTTGACCTGAATCTGCCCCGTTGACCTGATGACGTCAAGGTGATGTCATGCTGACGCATTAAATGATTTTCTGGATTTAAAATAAATCAGAAAATCCAGAAAATTATATAAACTTCTAAAATTCATAGAAAATTAACCGTAACTCCAAATTAAATAATTTATATATGAAAAATTATCAGAAAAATTCAAGGAATCCATCTGTACCATTTTCATGCATGTTAGAACAACTTATAGCTGCTGTTTAGCACAAATCAATTACATGGCATTTGAATAATCACATATGGAGTTTGAATTTGAATCTTGGATTCAAACCAACTTCATTTAATCTGGTTTTAGTTGCATTAGCCCAAAACACATTCATTTTGCCATGTCATGATCATGCATCATATTGTGCATTGCATTGATTGTGTTCCCTTCTGTGTTGCCGGTATTTGTCCCCTCTCGATAGACGTGATACCGATGATGTGATCATTGACACTGATGAAGACTCAATGTTATCTTCAGAAATGCCAGGCAAGCAAACCCCCCTTGTTCATTCCGATACAATCCTACTCTCTCGCTCCTGCTCTCTTTTACTGCATTAGGACAACACCGATTCATCTGTTACTTGTTGCGGTAGCTGAACCCCTTTATCCTTTGCATGACATGTCATTGCCACAGTAAATAGATGAAACCCACTAGCATGAGTAGGAGTTGTTTGATCCCTGATGTGCCTACTCATTCGTGCTTGTTTGTCATGCCTGCTACTGCTTAGAGTTGAGTCAGGTCTGATTCATCGAGGATGAATCAGAGGTGTGTGAACATGTCCTACTATGTGTGAGCTAAGTGTGTGAACACGATTTGGTAAAAGGTGTCGGTGAGAGGCCATGTAGGAGTACATGGTGGGTTGTCTCATTGAAACCGTCCTTAGGAACTGAGTTCTGTGTTTGTGATCCATGATTCAGCTACTACCATACATTGGGCCCTGAAATATGACCCCGCTCGACTTCTTATTCACCCTAGTCCTCTGTCCAGGAGTTGCACGTAGTTTCTGGTGTTTGTAGCTTACTGGAGGCCGTGGACAGCGCTGACCGTAGGGGTGGGCTGTGATGCGGTAGGTACGTGGCACGGTGTACCGGATGCCCGTTTGGTATCTCGGGAACCCTGTTCACATCGTTTGGGGCTGTGAGCGAAACTCCGGCCGGATCTCCTCATGGATGGAACCCGAATAGGCGATAAACCTGGACTAGAGACTTGAGTGTTTAGGTAGGTCGTGGTCTACACCCACGTCGGCTTTCGCTTGAAGTCTGCCGAGCAAATGTCGTGTGCAGACGCTAAGTGGTGGAAACATGTATGAAGAAGTACACCCCTGCAGGGTTAACATCATCTATTCGAATAGCCGTGTCCGCGGAAAAGGACTTCTGGGTTGCTTATATCAGTTCATAGACAAGTGAAAGTGGATACTTTAAAATGCGCAAGATAAGCGTGAGTGCTATGGATGGCGTTCTCGTAGGGAGACGGGAGCGGATCCATAGTGGTGTATTGATATGGTGAATATGTGGACTCGTGTGCGCCACCTCAAAAGAGTTACTTGCAGTCGTAGTTCAGGATAGCCACCGAGTCAAAGCTGGCTTGCTGCAGTCAAACTCCACCATCCCCTTTGTTGATAATGATGCATGTGTAGATAGATCTGATGTAAGTCTTGCTGGGTACATTTGTACTCACGTTTGCCTATTTTATGTTTTTGCAGAGAGACTTCAGTCTCACTAGTAGTTCCGCTTGGACTTCGACGTTTAGCTTGATACCTCAGCTACGATCTTGTGCCCTCGGCAGGATCTGATAGATAGTCAGGCTTCTCAGCCTTTTTCATTTATAGATGTCTGTACTCAGACATGATAGCTTCCGCTTGTGCTTTGACTTGTATGCTCTGATTGTTGGGTCATGAGACCCATGATTGTAATATCTCACTCCTCGGAGCCTATTGAATAAATTACTTGAGTCGTAGAGTCATTTTGTGATGCCATGTTGTATTGCACATATCGAGCATATTGTGTGTATGTTATTGAAATGCTTGGTATGTGTGGGATCTGACCATCTAGTTGTTTATCTTTAGTAGCCTCTCTTACCGGGAAATGTCTCCTAGTGTTTCACTGAGCCATGGTAGCTTGCTACTGCTCCGGAACACTTAGGCTGGCCGGCATGTGTCCTTCTTCGTTCCTGTGTCTGTCCCTTCGGGGAAATGTCACGCGATGAATACCGGAGTCCTGTTAGCCCGCTATAGCCCGGTTCACCGGAGTCCTGCTAGCCCAGTGCTACAGCCTGGATTCGCTCGCTGATGACTGACACGTTCGATGCTGGGTCATGGATGCCTGTCCCTGTAAGTCTGTGCCACTTTGGGTTTACGACTAGCCATGTCAGCCCGGGCTCCTTATCATATGGATGCTAGCGACACTGTCATATACGTGTGCCAAAAGGCGCAAACGGTCCCGGGCAAAGGTAAGGCGACACCCGTGGGAATACCGTGCGTGAGGCCGCAAAGTGATATGAGGTGCTACATGCTAGATCGATGTGGCATTGAGTCGGGGTCCTGACAGGTCGATACTTCGCTGATCCCCCCTCCTTCTCACTCTTTGACCCAGGGCGGGCGTAGAAGCAACAAGGCCAGCTCAGCGCAGCAGTCCAGGAATGCGGCGATGTGCAAGGTGACTGCGGAGCCGACGCATGCGGTGGAGCAGCTGGGGGCGCCAGTGACGCCTCGTCAGACCGTGATGGCTCTGGCGGCACCAATCTCCATCCCCATCACGCAGGAAGCAACCAAGACGGTGCCCATCCCGAAGGCCAAGCGCGCCAAGACGACGACGGCGGCGCAGGTGGTGCCGGTGAGGGCCAGCTCTCGCTCCAAGGGTGCCAAAGGGAACATGCCTTCCCTGTAGCGCACTCAACTCCTACAAGCCTAGAAGAACATGGAGAACTCAGGTAATCCCCTCCCTCGCTTTACTATCCTTGATTCCTTTACGGACGAGCACTTGGGCGAGGTGTTAGGGGAGAGCGGGGTGGAGGCATTGGGTGGCTCTGACAGGGAGTTGATTTCTCTGATTCGCACCAAAGAAGTGGTGCAGGCATCACTTGTTGCGGTGGCGGCCAATCACGTGGACTTGCTGGCATCAGAGGCAGGGGCCTCGGACATGCTAGCAGTCCGGCTCGATGGGGACTTAGCAACAGGGGTTGCACCCTCCCCCCCACCTTGCCGCGGCCATAGTTTCAAATAGCGGAGATAGCATCCGCTATTGCGTCCGCAATAGCGTCCGCTATTGATCAAATTAAATGTAATCACTTTTTGTGAAGGATCTATAAATATACACAACAATCTAGTGTTTTTACAAATCCACTATGTGGACATAGCGCCCGCAATATCACCCGCTATTCGTATTTTGCTACACGGACCCCAATCCGCTACCAGCTCGCTATCCGCTATTTAAAACTATAGCCGCGCCAAGGTGCGGCGAGTGGCCAAAGCGATCACCTCCAGGGGTGTTCGTCTGCAGAACAAAATCCTTTACATGCGGGCCCTGTTCTGGAACATTTATGGCTTCGGCCACGTGGGTCGCCGTACCTAGCTCAAAGAGTATATTAGGAAGGAGGCAGTCGACATCGTAGGTCTCTAGGAAATGATCAGAACGGAGTTTCTCTACCAAGATATCCTGGCCATAGATCCCCTGGAACGTTTTGCATGGCACCATGCCCCGGCTACGGGCCACTCAGGTTGTTAGGTTTCTGCGCTGCCACCAACGAGGTCCTAGACTAGGATGTGGGATCCTTCTTCATAGCGGCTACCATTCAAGTTCGTGCGTCGTTACGCGCCCTTGCAGTTGTCCAGGTCTACGGACTAGCGGACCACTCCCGCTCGGATGAGTTCTTGGGAGAACTCTAAGCCAAGGTGCTCGTGATCTCCGTAGCACAGACCCCTCTACTGGTTGGAGGTGATTTCAATCTGATTCGCTCGGGAGCCGATAAGAACAACAAAAATGTTAACTGGCCAAGGGTGTCTATGTTCAATAACGCTATCGCGTCAATGTCACTTAGAGAAGTGGCCAGGACAGGAGCTAGGTATACTTGGACAAACAAGCAGCTAGCTCCGGCGCGTTCGGTGCTGGACCGTGTGTTCATGTCACCGGACTGGGAGGTGGTGTACCCCATGTGCTCTCTCATTGCGGAAACGCGCATCGGGTCTGACCACGTACCCTTAATCTTGTCCTCAGGGGAGGACAGGATTCACCACAGCCACCGTTTCTTTTTTGAGACGGCATGGCTCGAGATACCAGGTTTCGACTCTATTTTTAGGAAAAAATGGAGCTCCTGTGTGCACCAAATCGGTCCACAGCGCGGCCCAATGGAATTTTGGATAGCGACAGGGGGCGCCTTCGCGCGTGCCTCAAGGGCTGGGGCGCTAACCAAGGGTGATACGGCAAGCTTCTCAGGGAGAGACTTGTCGACGAGATTGCGGTCTCGATGCCCAGGCTGACGTGAGATCCTTCTCCGAACAGGAATGGGCTCATCGTTACGCCCTGGAAGGGCAGGTCAAGGCTCTTCTCAGGAGTGAGGAGGAGTACTAGAGGCACAGGGGTGGCATCAAGTGGACGCTAACACCAAATACTTCCACGCCTACGCGAATGGGAGAAGACGGAAATGCGCGATCCTCAGGCTGCAATCGGAGTAGGGGCTCCTGCTACGCCAAGCCTACATTGTGTCGCACGTCTACGAGTTCTACATAAATTTGATGGGAACTAGAGAGGAGCAGAGGGCTGGCCTCCGTGCAGACGTGTGGCTGCCTTTCCATCGGGTCCTTGACCGCGAGAACCCCAAGTTGGGACTGGCGTTTCTCCCCAAGGAGATTGATGATGCTCTGAATGGCATGAAATCTGACACAGCGCCGGGTCCCGATGGGTGGCCGATGGCCATGTTCAAGCACTTCTCGCCTCTTCTCCGCGAGCCCATCTTTGAGGTGTGCAACGGCTTCGTGCGAGGAAAGGTAGATATCGCTAGACTTAACTATGGCGTTCTCTCGCTTATCCCCAAAGTGACCGGTGCGGACAACATTCACCAGTTCTGCCCCATCGCGCTGATCAACGTTCCTTTTTAGATCTGTGCTAAAGCTTGTACTTTGCTCCTAATTCCTTCGTTCACCGCATTGTTAGTCGCTCGCAATCTGCACTCATTAGGGGTCGCCACATCCTCGAGGGCCCGCTGACCCTCCAGAAAGTGCTTCACGAGCTCAAACATACGAACAAACCGGCTATCCTTCTCAAACTAGATTTCGAGAAAGCGTACGATCGTGTAAACTGGGACTTTTTGCGCCAAGTTCTTGTTAGTCGGGGATTATCGGCTGTTTGGGTTCACCGTGTGATGCAGCTGGTCTCGGGGGGGGGGGCAGACTATGATCTCGATCAATGGAGAAGTAGGGCATTTCTTTCAGAACAAGCGAGGACTACGTTAGGGTGAGCCGATGTCCCCCATCTTGTTTAATTTTGTCGTCGCTGCGTTGGCGGCGATGTTGCAAAAAGCCACTGAGGCTGGCCACATCAAAGGTGTCATGGGACACCTTATCCTAGGGGGGTTTCCCACTTGCAGTACGCAGACAACACGCTTATGTTGTTCCAGCCTGACCTGCATAGCGTGGCCACGGTCAAAGCCATCCTTCTTAGCTTCGAGCTCTTGTCCGGGCTGAAAATAAACCTCCACAAATGTGAAGTTCTGCCCATGGGCTTAGATGTTGTGGACGGTAGACGTATTGCAGACTTGCTCAACTTCAAGGTGGGCAAGCTGCCCTTTATGTACCTGGGCCTACCTCTTGACTCCAAGCATATCTCGATTGAGGGTTGGGCTCCGCTTTGGACTAAGGTTGGGGGGCAGGTGTGCCCATGGCGCGGGAAATTCCTCTCATCTACGGCTAGGCTAGTGCTCACGAACTTGAGCCTATCCTCCCTGCCCATGTTCGCGATAGGCATATTCCTCCTGGCGGAAGAGGTTCACTCTAAATTGGACACGCCTCGCTCCCATTTCTTTTGGGAGGGGTCGGACCCAAAACGCAAATACCACCTAGTCAAGTGGGACGCGGTTTGTCGCCCGAAGGTTATGGGGGGTCTAGGAATCACCAACACGCGAATCCTAAACATTGCACTCATGTGCAAATGGATTTGGAAGATCTCCCAAGGGGCGACTGGTTTGTGGGTTGACATCCTTTGAGCCAAGTATTTCTCGAGCAGTTCTTTCTTCCAAGGGGCGGCTCGGGGCTCCCCTTCTGGAACGACCTTCAGACCGTCCGCCAGGCCTTCGCCTTGGGTGCCAAGTTTTCCTTTCGCGACGGTAGGTCAGTTCGGTTCTGGCTCGATCTTTGGATTCGATCCCAACCGCTTTGGTCGCAATTCCAGGACCTTTACTCTCTAGTGGTAGACCCGGACCTAAGGTGGCTTCGGCCTTGTCAACATCCCCTCCGGCAATCTACTTCTGTCAGGAGCTCTCTGCTCTTGAGCAGGCAAGCCTCGAGGAGATCCACCAGCTCATCGGTTAGACAACATTGTCCACGCAAGTGGACATGGTGTCCTGGACCCTCACTGCGTCCGACAAGTTCACAGTCAGTTCATTGTACCGGAGGCTCTGCCAGGGCCCAACCTTGCCAGCGGCAAACGGGCTCTGGAAATCGCGACTTCCGCTGAAAATCAAGGTGTTTTTATGGCAACTATTCAGAAACAGACTTCCCACCTCCAACAATGTCGGCAAAAGGCAGGGGCTGGCGTCAGGTCTATGTGCGCTCTGTAACGTGGTAGAACACGCGAACCACGTTTTCTTCCAGTGCTCGTTGGCGCGGTTCGCCTAGAGTGATGTCCCAGAGGCGGCGGGCATTGCTTGGGACCCGCGATTGTCCAGCGATCTCGCGCAAATCATGAACTCGATCCAGGGGAGTAGTAAACGCATGCTTTGGTCATGCGTTGGGGCCTTTTTTGGTGCTATGGCTTACTGAGAATAAAATTGCTATTGAAAAGGTCTTCCCGGCCCACCCAGCTAATATCATCTTCAAATGCATCATCTTCCTGCACTAGTGGAGTCTGTTGGCGAGGCACAAGGATGTTGATCACATGCAGCAAGCCCAAGACCGTCTGCGCCATGTTTATGAAAAGTCTAGGGAGCTTGCTGCTACTCCTTGAAGGGGAGTAGCCCTTTTAGTTTTGGTTGTGTGAGAGCCTGCGTGCTTGATGACTGGCCCTAGTGCCATGTAACACTCTCGCTCTTTTGGCCGCTTAGAACTCTTAAACTCGTTGCATTGCGTTAGTTTGGCCTGAGTTCTGTGCTTGTCATTATGTTTTGTAAGGTTAACTTGGTGGTTACGCTGCCTGTTGTGGGCTTTATTAATTTAAAGCCAGACGCTCCTAGCGTCTTTGTTCTAAAAAAAGATCTCGGGACGAGATCTCTTGTTAGTGGAGGAGAGTTATAATGCTCCGAGACCGATGCGCCAGGTGTCTTCCAGTTATTCATCGTCGTTGTCATGTCATTTGCTTGCGTGTTGCATCTTGCCATGTCATCATGTGCATTTCATCTGCATGTTTTTCAAAACTTGCATCCGGTCTCTTTCTCGATTGTCCATTTCATCATCTGACACTCCGACATGCACCCGTCGCCCCTCTTAGACCTTGTTTCGTGAGAGGGAGAAAAACTTTCTCAAAATGGGCCGAGAGTTGACGAGTGGTCTTGGTGCATCACCGATATACCGCCTGTCAAATTTCGTTCCATTTGGAGGTCGTTTGATACCCCATCGGTTAACTGTGTAACTGTCGGACCCCTTTCTTCTTGCAGCCCAGCACCCCTCCACAACAGCCCACTAGCCCATATAAACCCCCTCTATGCTCTCCACCGTTGGATCATGGTCGTGTGGGCGAAAACCACACCTCTTTTGACTCTCCTAGCTCCCTCTACCTATAAATAAGTGCCTCCCTCTCCATTTTTTGGGCGAAACCCTAGCCTCTTCCTCCTCCACACGCCGAACAAATCCACCCCCGCCACCGGACATGTCCGCCGCCGCCCCCGTCCAATAGGGCGCCGCCACATCAGCCCCGCGCCATCCCCTCCGCCATGGCCCGTCGGGCCCAGCCGCGGCCCGTGCGACACGTCCGCCCCGCCGCCGTGAGCCTGCCTCGCCCCCGCGCGCACCGTGCCTCGCCTCCTTGTCGTTGACCGCCGCAGCCTCATCGCCGCTGCAACGCACCACCGTCAGCCGGCACAGCCCCCACGCCCGTCTGCTGCAGCACGCCTCCCCATCACCCAACGCCGCTCGTCGCCGCACCACCACATGTCACCGCCGACCATCAGCGCACCGACCCCGCGCCTCCCTGTCGGCGTAGCTCATTGGCCCTGCCGTCCTCCCACCGTCCACACCGGATCTAGTCAGGGAGCCACCGGATCCGGCCATCCTCGGTGCCTCGTCGGCGCCGCCCTCGCCGGAGCGCCGGCGGTGACCTCCTCGGCCTCCTCCACTGCGCCGGGACGACCCCATCTAGATCCAGCCCCGACCCGTGATCCAAACGCCCCTGCTCAACCCTCTTGTCCCTGGGACCGCGAGATCTAGTTTTCTACGAGGTATAAAACGCCCAAGTTCTTTTTTTTCTGGAAACAATTTTATGTATGCATCTTTTCCATGCCATAACTTCGTGCTCGTTACTCCGTTTTGCATGGATATTATGTCAAGATGTTAATCTCTGGATGCTCTTCATGATGGAGTAGTTTGAATGCATGTTACTATTCATCTTGATGCCTTAATCTTTGTTGCGTAACTGCTAAGTGGTATAAACTGCTGAAAACTGCTGCATGTTAACATTATATAGGTGTTTTGTGAGTGGTGTAACTTTGTCTCAGTTTATCCTATGATGTTGATATTAATATGCACATGTTATGCTCTCTATGATCTACATGTTAGTGCCACTAACTTGCTTATTTGAGTTCATATAGATATCATAATCGCTGTTGCAAAAGTGCATGTTGTTGTTAACTGCTGAAAACTGTTGTAACTTGCCTATTTGTCTTTTTATATCTTTTTGTGTAATTTTCTTTTGAGCATCATGTCAACATGTTTTAGGAGCACAATCATGCCATCTTTACTGGGGTGTAATCCATGTATTTTGATATGCCTTGTAGTGAGTGCAACAAGCTTGTGAAGTGGGCTACTTCTTGTTAATGTTCTGTCAATGTTGAATCTGTTATATCATGATGCCATGTTTTTTAATGCTACCAGTTACTCCATGCATAATCTGGAGAAGCTTACTTGACATGTTTTGTTGTCCATGCTATGCTCTATCATTCCATGCCTTGTGATGCCTCATATATGTCTTTTACTATATGTTTTCATTGCCATGAACATGCCTATATACTATTTGAGTTTTCTGTTAACTTCGTGATGCCATGTTGTGAGATTGTTATTAATTGATCCATGCCAATTCTGGAGATGCTCCAATTACATGTTTTGAAGTGTGCTATGAGTAATTTGTTCACATGAAATGGTTGTTAATTTTGGATATAATATGTCTCTGTTCCATGCTTGCAAACATGCATTCATAATGTTGCTCTTTTGCAATTGCTGAAACTGTTTCATCATTCAATCTTGTCTTGTTGGTTCCCACTAATCCATAAGTCATATGAATACGATGCCATGATGTTAATAGCTCTTTGTTATTTTACTTTGATTACATGCCATTGGTTGCTATATATAGTTGTTGTAGCATCTTTTTTTATGCCTCCAACATGCCATCATATTAACTCTGCTCATGTATATGCTCCTGTGTTATAAAGTTGCTTTTTGCGTTGATCATATTGGTTTAATATTGATGCCTACGGACCTGAACCTTAATGTTATTTGAAGTATTTTATCTGTACATGAAGTGCATGGCAAGTTTTTGTTCATATGATTCCTGTAGCATATTGTTTTGATGGTTGCAACGTACCTAGTTGCTGTTTTGGGCAGTTTGTTGTTATAACTTGTTTGGAGTCTTATGTGTTGAAATGTTGCTCCGTTTTGAGCATGCTCTATATTAAACTTACTTGATTTTTGCATGTAGTTTCATCATGTCATGTTGCATCCATGCTTTGACTATGTTTGCTGATATTTGTATGCATTTTGCATCAATGCCATGTTTGACATGTTTTGCTCATATCTTCTAGGTAGTAGCTCCGAATTAAGTGAACTTTATATGTAACTTGACTAGAATTTCGTGTAGATCATCATGGTGCATCTTAACTTGCTTTTTAACAACTTGAACATAATGTGTTTTCAGATCTGGACTAATTTCAAAATTTGCATATGAGGACTTACCGGAATTGTTATATGTTGTTTCCGGCCTCATTTAAACTTGCTTGCATGTGATGTTCTTGAGTGCTTCATCCCTTGCCATGAATAGCTTCATAAATCCTTGTCATGCATCATACTTGGTTGAGCATCATGTCATGTTTATGTGTTGTGTGTTTACCTCGTTGTTTGCGTCTTTCCAGTTGTGCTTCTTCTTGATAGTTCATGTTTCGTTGCGACCGTGAGGATTCGTTCAACTATGCTTGGTTCGTCCTCGCCCGTTCGTCTTCTTCATGGACTTGTTATTCTTCCTAGCGGGATTTTATGCAAGATGGTCGTTTCCCTGGATCTCACTACTATCATTGCTATGCTAGTTGTCTCGATGCTATCGCTATGTCACTCTTCCTACCACTTGTTTATCAAGCCTTCCAAATTACCATGACAGCCTCTAACCTTTTTCACCCTTCCTAGCAAATGTTGTTTGGCTATGTTACCGCTTTGCTCAGCCCTTCTTATAGCGTTGCTAGTTGTAGGTTGTTCCATGTTGGGACATGGATATCTTGGGATATCACAATATCTCATATTTAATTAATGCATCTATATACTTGGTAAAGGGTGGAAGGCTTAGCCTTTTGCCTGGTGTTTTGTTCCACTATTGCCGCCCTAGTTTCCGTCATACCGGTGTCATGTTCCTTGATTTTGCGTCCCTAACACGGTGAGGGGTATGGGACCCTCTTGGCAGTTCGCTTTGAATAAAAATCTTCCAGCAAGGCCCAACATTGGTTCTCCATTTGCCTAATAACAACTTAAACTTAAATAGGGGATTTTCGCTACCCCCTGGTATTCTTAATCAACCCCCCAAGCCAATGCTCCTCTGAGTGTTGGTCCAAACTAGAGTCGTGTGCGGCTTCCCCCGGGGCAACTCGGGTCTCAGTCGCTGTACGCTGTGCTCATCTGGACATGGCCTAAGATGAGATACGCACGGCTACTATCAGGGTGTCGGCACGCCGGGAGGTCTTGCTGGTTTTGTTTTTACCATTGTCGAAATGTCTTGTGCACCGGGATCCCGAGTCTGATCGGATGTCCCGCGATGGAGGATTGTCTCCGCGGATCATGAGCTTATAATGGGCTAAGTTGGGGCATCCCTGCAGGGTTTAAACTTTCAAGAGCCGTGCCCGCGGTTATGTGGCAGATCGTAGTTTTTAATATCCGGTTGTAGAAAACTTGACACCAGATTCGAATTAAAATACCCAACCGTGTGTGTTACCGTGATGGTCTCTTTTCGAGTGGGTCGATAAGAGAACACAGTGGTGTTATGTTTGAACATAAGTAGTTCAGGATCACTTCTTGATCATTACTAGTTTGCGAACGTTGCGTAGCTTCTCATCTTATTCTTGTACTCATAAGCTAGCCACCATACTTTGCTTAGTCACTGCTGCAACGTCACCACTTATCCATTCTATACCCTTTAAGCTTTGCTGGTCTTGATACCCATGGTAATGGGATTGCTGAGTCCTCATGGCTCACAAATTACTACAACAACAGTTGTAGGTGCAGGTAATGCGATGGTCATGACGTGAGAGCGATGTTTACTTGTTTTGCAGTTCTTCTTCTGCTTCTTCTTCGTTCAGGGGATAGGTTCCTGGTCGGCAACCTGGGCTAGCAGGGTGGATGTCGTTTGAGTTTCTATTTGTGTTTCATCCGTAGTCGGATGCTGCTCTTATGTATGAGTTTGTTGTATTCATGTGGCATTGTATGCCTTTGTATGTATCCCCAACTATTTTGTAATGGTACGATGTAATGATATCCACCTTGCAAAAGCATCTCCAATATGCACTTCTATACTTTGTGGGACCTTCGAGTTCCTTTAGGATAGGATCGCATATTGGGCGTGATAGATTTCTAGATTATTCCTTGAAAAACTTAGATGAGATTCTTCACAAGTCTATTGCTTTGAATAAGATGAATCCCAATGATCCTAAGTTTGGAGATTGTTTATTTGAGCTTCGTGACCTTATGCGTGCCAAAGGAGATGTTGAAATCATTAGCAATATCATTTCCAAAGCCATTAGAATTCATAGAGATGAACATTGTCAAAATCATATATCTAGTGAATCGCTCTCTCTAGGAAATGATCATTTGTAAGACGATGTTGAACATGGATACTATGATGAGGATGATGATAATGACTTTGATCTTGAAGAGTCTATGAGACACTTTGGTCTTATGGCTAACCTTTGCGGCTACATGGCTGGAGGAAAAGAATGGGTCCTTGATAGTGGATGTATCGATCACATGACCGGAGACAAGGATATGTTACGTGAGCTTGCTGAAAATGACGGCCCTCGAAAGTATGTCACTTTCGGTGATAACTCAAAGGGTAAGGTGGTTGGACTTGGTAAGGTGGCCATCTCACATGACAGCTCCATACAAAATTTTGTGCTCGTTAAATCTCTTGGCTATAATTTACTTTCTGTATCTAGACTAGTTGACTTTGGATTCAATGTCCTATTTACTAAAGTAGATTGCCAAGTGTTTCGAAGAGATAATTATAAAATGGTCTTTACCGGCATACGTAGAGGTGACCTATACATTATTGATTTCACTAAAAAGGCTCAACCTAGAACTTGCTTAATTGGTAAATCCTCTAAAGGTTGGTTCTGGCATAGACAGTTAGGTCATGTGGGCATGCAAAATCTTGACAAGATTACTAAAGGTGATCATATCCTTGGAGTTAAAGATGTCATATTTGACAAGGATAGACTTTGCAGTGCTTGCCAAGCAGGAAAATAGGTTGGAGGAAGCCACCCCGTGAAGAACATCATGACGACTAGGAGACCGCTCGAGCTACTTCACATGGATCTTTTCGGTCCCAATGCCTACAAGAGTCTCGGTGGTAACTAATTTGGACTGGTCATTGTTGATGATTTTTCAAGATTTACGTGGGTGTTCTTTCTTGATGATAAATCGCAGGTCCAAAAGATCTTCAAAAACTTCGCTAGGAAGTCCCAAAACCAATTTGAAGTGAAGATCAAGAAGGTTTGCAGCGACAACGGAATGGAGTTCAAGAACACCAATGTGGACACCTTTATTAACGAAGAAGGGATTTCACATGAGTTCTCGGCTACATACACACCTCAACAAAATGGAGTTGTTGAGAGGAAGAACCGGACGCTCATTGAAATGGCGAGAATGATGCTTGATGAGTACAAGACACCAAAACACTTTTTGGGCAGAAGCGGTTGAGACAGCTTTTCATGCAACGAATCATCTATACCTTCACAAGCTACTCGGCAAGACGGCATATGAGATTCTCACCGGTTACAAACCCCAAGTTGGATACTTTCGGGTATTCAACTCAAAGTGCTACATTCTTGATAAACATCATCGTTCGAAATTTGCTCCTAAATCTCATGAAGGTTTCCTACTAGGTGATGGCTCAAACTCTCATACTTACCGTGTCTACAACAATTTCACCCGAAAGGTTGAAGAGACGGTAGATGTGAAGTTTGATGAATCTAATGGCTCGCAAGTAGAGCAATTGCCAATTGATGTAGGTGACAAAGATCCTTCGGAAGCAATCCAAGACTTGTCTATTGGCAAGATCTGCCCAACGAAGGTGAAAGAGAGTACCTCGTCCGTCCAAGTGGAAGCCTCAACTTCACGCCAAGGTGAACCACAAGTTTACTTGGAGGCATCCACTAGTGGGACACATCAAGACGATGAAAACGAGGATGTACAACAAGATGAACCTCGACGACCTCGTTTTCCACCTCCACAAGAGAGCAACAACGCCGACAACAATGAAGAAAGACAAGAGGAAGAACAAGACAATGAACAGGATGTTCCACCCTGACCCAAACAAAAGCTCTCATGAGTTCGAGCAAGAGTCTCAAGAGATCATCCCGTCGAACAAATCTTTGATGACATTCAAACCGGGAGAATTACTCGCTCTAAAACTCGTTTGGCTAATTTTTGTGAACATTACTCATTCATTTCTAGCATTGGACCTATGAAGGTTGAAGAAGCATTGGAAGATGCGGAGTGGATAAATGCCATGCACGAAGAGCTACACAACTTTGAGAGGAACCAAGTGCGGACATTGGTTGAAAGTCCCGATGAGAAGCACAATGTCACTGGAACCAAATGGGTGTTTCGAAACAAACAAGATGAAGATGGACTAGTTGTATGCAACAAGGCTCGTCTCGTTTCTCAAGGATACACTGAAGTCGAAGGTACGAACAATGGTGAGACATATGCCCCCGTTGCTAGACTTGAGTCCATTCGCATCTTACTTGCTTATACCAATCATCATGACATTATCTTATATCAAATGGACATCAAAATTTCTTTTCTTAATGGTGAAATTGAAGAGGAAGTTTATGTTAAAACAACCTCTCGGCTTTGTTAATCCCAAGAAACCCGACCATGTTTACAAACTTCACAAAGCTCTATATGGACTTAAACAAGCTCCTAGAGCGTGGTATAAATACTTGACTAAGTTCTTATTGAAAAAGGCTTTGAAATTGGTACAATTGATTCTACACTCTTTACTAAAATGATTAATGGAGAATTATTTGTGTGCCAAATTTATGTTGATGATATCATATTTGGTTCAACTAACCCTCATTTTAGTGAAAAGTTTGGAAAGCTAATGCCGAAGAAGTTTGAAATGTCTATGATGAGTGAACTCAAGTTCTTTCTTGGTTTGCAAATCAAGAAAACTAAGGAGGGAACCTTTACCTCTCAAACAAAGTACACCAAGGACTTATTCAAGAAGTTCAACATGTAAGAATGCAAAGGTATGAGTACCCCCATGCCTACTAGTGGACATCTTGACTTGACTAAGGATGGTGAACCGGTTGACCAAAAGGTTTACCGCTCTATGATTGGTTCATTGTTATATCTATGTGCTTCCCGTCCCAATATCATGCTAAGTGTGTGCATGTATGCACGATATCAAGCAGCCCCCAAAGAATGTCATCTTAAGGCTGAGAAAAGGATAGTGATATACTTAATTCATACACCAAATTTTGGCATTTGGTATCCTAAGAGGTCTTCTTTTGATCTTGTTAACTACTTTGATTCGGATTATGCCAGTGACAAGGTTGATAGAAAGTCCACTTCGGGTACTTGTCAATTTCTTGGTAGATCTCTTGTGTCTTGGTCCTCCAAGAAACAAAACTCGGTATCCTTATCCACCGCCAAAGTGGAATACATTGCCGCCGGTTCATGTTGTGCTCAATTACTTTGGATGACCCAAACTCTTAAGGATTATGGGATATATGTGAAACATGTTCCATTGCTTTGTGACAATGAGAGCGCTATTAAGATTGCTCATAATATCGTGCAACATTATCGAACTAAGCATATTGAAGTTCGTCATCATTTCATTCGAGATCATGTTGCTAAGGGAGATATCAAACTTAAGCATATTCGGACCAATAAGCAATTGGCCGATATATTCACCAAACCGCTTGATGAGAAAGTGTTTTGCCGTTTGAGAGGTGAATTGAACATCATTGATGCCTCAAACTTGGAGTAGAAACTCCATTTGGATGCATGCAAGGCATGAGCCTTTCTATGACTAATCCTTGATATTTCTCTTATGGTGATGATCATATGTCTTGGATACAATTGTACACTTTCATGCTATCTAACCCTTGTAGGTACTTGGATAATCCCAACTCTATGAGATTGCAACTCAATCACATTCAGAGCAATCTCTACATCTCCAAGTCTCTATAATATGGTGGTTGAAGACAAGAAAGCACGAGTCCTTTCAATATATCCTTTGAAAATTTCTTTATATCAAATTTCATGATAGTCATTTTGGGTACACAAGTGCTCTTCCTTGCAAGACTAACCCATGTAGGAAGATGAACTCCAACTACAAGTGGTGCTCCAAACTCTTGATGAACGACATCAACTTTGAGCACCCTATACAAGTTCAACTACATGACCAAGATCAACACCACCACCAAAGGTATGTCATTATCTTAGAGAAGCTTTACCCCAAGAGATGGGTCAAAGCAACTCAACAAAGATGTAAATACATCAAAATGCTTAAACAAAAAATGGCAACCCCATTTTGAGCTTAAACGATGAGTATGACCTATGATCAAGTGTCTTCACTTGACTCCTAAGTCAATATACTCTAGCATAGGTGACTTCCTCAACGACCAATTCTAGATGAAGTTCTTTGTGCTCTTGCATTTGTCTTTTGCATGCTAGTGCCCCTTTCAAAAATAAACTTCATCTAGATTTCTTCTCTTTTCTTTTCTCTGTTATGTTCTGCATTCCCTGCATCCAATTCATTGCAAATCATTCAGTTAACTCCTTGCAAATCTTTGTAAGATATTATTTGCCTAAGTGAGATGAGGTGACAATTGTTTTCTCTCTGGGTTGAACTCGACCTCCCCAGTATGTTCCGTTCGGCCAAATCGAACCCTTCCGGTGCCACCGAAAATAACAACTCGGTGTTACGATTTCTGTAGCATCCCAATTTTCAATTTGGAGTTATACATAGATCATTCATATGCATACATCTTTTATTGCATTTTGTTGTTTAGTTTGGTTGCAATTTGATCAAAGAGGCCTTAAGCAACTCAAGGACCAATTTGAGAGAGTTGGAGGTTTCACAAAAAATCATGTTTTGATTTATCAAAATTTGGTAATTGGATCAAATTGTTTTCAAAATTCTTTTTCCAAATATTTTAAAAATAATGAGAGAAGATAATATGACTTCTTCAATTCAGTAGAAAAATATTGGAAATTGAATTTTGAATTTTTGAGAGTCTATTTGATTTTATTCGCTAGTTTATTTATTTATTAGCTGAGTAATTATAATTGTAATGTTTGTTTTAGTTTAGGCATTTTAGTCCAGAAAAATGTTCACGAGGTCATATATAAGGCCATTTAGCTACTTGAATTTTTCTGGAAGTTTTAGGCTTATATTTATATTTATTTTGAGTATTTTAGTCTCCAGGAAAAATTGTTTAAAAAAAAACTCGCGCGCGTCGCCGAACTGGGCCGGCCCAGCAAAGAGCGATGCCTCGGCCCAGCCGCTGCACCGCCTTCCCCGCGCGCCACCGTTTCCACACTGGACTCCGGCTGGAGTCCGGGTCAGAGCCACCACCACCGCCCCCTCGCCCAAGTCGGACCACCCCGGCCCCTCTTTATAAGCCGAGCTGCCGCCCCTCCTCTCCACAAGTCGTCGCCGCCTCGAGCTCCGCCACTGCCCTCGTCGCCGCCACCGCTTGCGCCACGCCTCGCTGAAGACCGCCGTCGCTGTTGGATTTTCTCGCCGCCGGCCGAACCCGCAAGAACCGGTAAAAACCGAGTGGTTTCTATGTTTTTTCGGTTTTTGGATTAGATCGGTTTATTTTTTAGTTTGTTAATTAGCAAATGTTCACCCATTTAGATCTGTTAATGAACGAATTCGCTCGTTGGTCTTTGTTAGCGGACGTTCGTTCGATAGATTTTCCTTTTTCTGTTTATTTCCGTCTAGGGGCCTATCCACAAATAGTTTTATCATAGATTAGAACCTAATCTTCACACTAGTGTAACTTTTAGCTCGTTTATCCAAATTAGACGAGACCAACGCCTAAATATTCGTAACGATCCCCTCTATTTAGTAAACCAACTTGAACATGACTTTGACAATTTAAAATTTGAGTTTAGTTCATATTAGTATTTGATCTTATTTTGTTTGTATCTTGAGTTTCGTAGCTCCGTTTGAGTTGATTCTTTTTGAAAATCATAGCTAATCACATGTACCTACTGTTAAGATCTAATCCACATAAAAATAATGTTGTTAAAATTTGTTTTCTATTTAGGTTAGTTATTTGCTTGTTTGAGTTTTATTTGGAGCTTTTCTCGATTTCTCTTTGCATCATTTGCTTGATTGCTTATGTATGCTATTGTTTGTCTACGCTAGATTTTCCAGAGTGGGAAGCTTGTTACTATGGATCTCTAGAGTTTTCCGATCATTAGCAAGGCAAGTTACACTTTGATCATACTCTTCTATACCCAGTTTTTACTATGCATTGGCATTGCCCCTCAAATATTTGCATGAGTAGGATTGGGAACATGTGATTTGGTTGTAGTACTTGAGGTAGGAACCTATTACCTTTGATGACCCCGGGAATATACGTTACACTCTTATATTGCTTATCCATGCTCGTAGACGGAGATTGGATCATGATGTACATACAAGTTGTGAGAGATAATAATTTTTGGATAACATTAAGGTGACAACTTTAATACACATCTGGGTGGATTGGTTGGGGCACCTGGAGAAACCAGTGCTTGCCCATTTGGGAAATCCCGGAGTACTCGTTTGATTTTTCCTCGGTTCGCCACCCAGTCTCAAAGGGATCATATGATATTTCATGCCTAGAAACTTCCGTGTGCAGCCATAAGCCATTATGGGCTCTGGCATAGTTGAGTAAGTTGTGTGAGCTCTTGAAGAGGTGGACTAGCAGATATAGGGGAAAGTAGGTGTACCGGTCTACCTAGAGTAGAGAGCTAATGCTTCAAAAAGACTATGTCTCGATCTTCCGATCATGGATCCGATCGAGTCTTGTGGGGAAAAGTGTGCAACCTCTGCAGAGTGTATAAACTAATCATGGTTACCCGAGTCCCCAGTTATTGACATCTTGAGTATCTAGAAGTGTATATTATTGTTGATCTCATCACTCTTTTATTAATGAATTGGGTTTAATGATGATACTTGATTAATGTTGGGATTTGAGTTGGAGGAACCTTCTCAAATATTGGTATAACTTTGTAGTAAATAAAGTTTATTCCTTTGTTGTAGGGAAAAATTAGTTATATGCAAAACATTAAACTTAGAGCCTCCACCAGCCAAATATGCATGTAGATATAGTTTCTTGCATTCATTTGCTCTACAGTGTAACTCTGCCAGCATATTCCATGTGTTGACCTACACGGCTGCAACGCCTCATGTTGCAGACTTTACCGACGAAGAAAAGGTGCGATAGGTCGTTGTCATGCACTCAGCTATGCCATTGGAGTTGATGGACCATTTATCTTCAAAGCTTCCATAGTTATTTAGTTTAGATGGCCTTCAACCATATTATTTGTGTAATAGATACTCTTTATGAGGACCTCGATGTAATAAGTGTGTGACTGAACTCTGTTATAATTCCTCGAGTATGGTGTGTGTTAGCATACCAATCCAGGGATGACACTTAAGCACAGAGACTTCGGTCCATTGGGATCGTGGTCCCTACAAGATGGTATCAGAGCACACACTGACTTTAGGACACGGCCACTAGGAAAAGCCACAAGATACTCTTCTTTGCTCATTTTTAATTCTCCTCTATTTCTACTCTATAGATGGAGGACCCTAGGAACAAGTTCACTCAGCCAGATGACGACACCCCTTTCGGACGACACTTGAAGGAAGTCATGAAGTACTTGAACATTGGACTACCAAGCTTCACTAGAACCTTCTCTGCAACTTTACCGGAAGGGGAGCGCTGGAGGATCAAAGTTCGTGTACCTAGGAGGACGTTTGCACCAACAACGAAGCCCATTGATTTTACCTTGTATGCCCCAAGTTGGAACTTGGGAAAGAGCATGGCAGCCCACATCACCTTTGGATGCATTTGTCAGGTGTACCACAAGGAGCTTGAAGACACCGTCTATTAGATATGTGGACGCCGAGACAAGGAATGGGAGATGATTCGTACCAGGAAGATGGATCAATTGTAGCATACATTCAGGAGATGGATCGGCACATTCGTCGATATGAGAATCAGATGTGCACTATCATGAAGAAGACCAAGAAGATGATGAAGATGTATATCGAGCTAGAAAAGGAACTCAAGTCAACACATGATGGATATGAAGAAGAAATTGTTGTGCTACTGTACAAGCATGAAGACCTAAAGAAGAAGCTAGGAATACCCGTGGTGAACTAGAAGCAAGAGCCTGGAGTGGAGATTTGTTCAAAGGACTACATCATCTTGGACGACACCGACACGGACAGTGATGCAAATGATGACAGTGATGACGACTATGTAGACGAAGCTGGAGCAGATATTATGGAGTCTTCCACCAATCAAAATTTCTAAGCGACCACCATGTTACTACTAGTATTCTTCCAAGTAGTTAGGTCAATCAATTTGTAAATCGTAGTTTAGATCGTTTGTGTGAACCTTGTTTGATATTGAGTGAAGTGAATTGATTGTATTTGCCTCATAAGCATATGGATAGTGAAATCTCTCTTAGACCTTATTCTATTCTATTTTCTCACCCCTTCTAACCCATCAGATGTCTCCGAGACGTGACACCGGATTCACTTTTCCGCCGGAGCTCGCCCAGTTGATCCAGCAGTAGAATGCCTTGATGCAGATGTTAGTCTAGAACCAGAATCAGAACCAAGGTAACAACAACAACAACAACAACAACCCACCGCCACCACCCCCTGTTGACAACCTAGCCCGTTTTCTAAGGTTGAATTCGCTGCTGTTCTCTAGCAGCACCGAGCCGATTGTTGCAGGTCATTGGCTCTGCAAGATTGGAAGAGAGCTGACCACTGCCGGATGCACGTATGCGGAGAGAGTGCACTTTGCCTCACATCAGCTTGATGGACCCGCAGCATCTTGGTGGGAGAATTTCACCACCACTTACCCCATAGCTACAGTTACATGGGATCAGTTTCAGCAGGCCTTCCGCACTGCACATGTTTCAGCTGGAGCCATGAGTTTGAAGAAGCATGAATTTCACAACTTGCGCCAAGGGAGACGTACAGTGGGACAGTATGTGGATGAGTTCAGTAAGTTAGCATGCTATGCCCCAGATGATGTGGCCACAGATGCTGCAAAGCAAGAGAAGTTTCCTGAGGGACGCAACGATGAGCTAAGCATGCAGTTGATGGTGTCAACTTTCAACAACTACCAGGAGATGGTAGACCCCTCATGATAGAAGGCAAGCAACAGAAGATTAACAATCGCAAGAGGAAGTACGGACAAGGGAGGTACAATTCTGGAGCTCAGCAGAAGCCTCGCTATTCCCCGTACTCGGGAGGACATACTCACACCCATAGAGGGCACAACCATGGAGGACATTCGCACAATGGAGGAAGTTCACACAACCACAGTGGCCCTAAGAATGGCAATGGAAATGGAGGAAGTAACATTCATAACCGTTCCAACCCCGCGACACCCGCCAAGAAGGATCTGAGTCACATTACTTGTTTCAAGTGCGGGAAGACCGGACACTACACCACTGAATGCCCTGAAGCAAAGAATGGAAATGGCAATGGAAGTTCTAGAAAGAAGCCCAACCCCTTCACCAAAGGTCAGCTGAACCACGTCAATGTGGAGGAGATTGAGGAGCAGCCCGATGCAGTTGTCGGTAAGTTTTTGATTAATGCATTTACAACACTTGTTCTTTTTTATACTGGTGCATCTCATTCATTCATATCAAGGGGATCTGTGGATAAGTTTAAGTTGGCAACAGTAGCCCTTAAGTCACCTATGTTAGTGAGTTCCCCAAGAGCAGAGTATATGGCTAGTAGGGGATGTTATTAGTTGCCAATAACCATAGGTAGCCATGTTTTCCCCATCGACCTTATTGTCCTGGAGTCGCAAGGATTGGACGTGATCCTAGGCATGGATTGGCTATCCAAATTTGAGGGAAACATCGATTGCGCTATTAAATC
This sequence comes from Triticum dicoccoides, assembly GCF_002162155.2. NCBI lineage: Eukaryota > Viridiplantae > Streptophyta > Magnoliopsida > Poales > Poaceae > Triticum > Triticum dicoccoides. Next base: position 497,070,808 of record NC_041387.1, read on the forward strand.
AATTCTTCTCACCACCCCAGAAGGAAAGAGGATCAAATATGTATCTAGGCATGCACCGAAGAGGACTCAGGTGAATTCCCTATCGGGAGTTGTTCAGGAGGAAGTACCAGTGGTGAAGGATTATGCCAATGTATTTCCGGAGGAATTACCAGGCATGCCACCAAATCGAGACATTGAATATTTGATTGAGTTATTGCCAGGCACCGGACCAATATCTAAGAGACCGTATCGGATGCCTGCAAATGATCTGGAGGAAATTAAGAAACAAATTAAGGAGTTACTAGAGAAAGGTTATATTCGACTAAGCTCATCACCTTGGGGAGCCCCAGTGCTTCTAGTTGAGAAGAAGGATGGATCTTTATGGATGGTTGTTGATTATCATGCGCTGAATGAGGTGACGGTCAAGAACAAATACCCTCTACTGATGATCAATGATTTGTTTGACCAGCTACAGGGAGCTAAGGTTTTCTCCAAGATCGATCTCCGGTCAGGTTATCACCATCTGAAGATCCGAGAGCAGGATATACCTAAGACAGCCTTTACCACGAGGTATGGGCTATATGAGTATACAATTATGTCATTTGGTTTGACTAATGCCCCTGCCTATTTTAGGAGTATGATGAACAAGGTTTTCATGGAGTTTTTGGACAAGTTCGTTGTGGTGTTCATTGATGACATATTGATTTACTCGAAGAATGAAGAAGAACATAAGGAACATTTGCGCTTGGTTCTTGAGAAACTCAGGGAACAACAGTTGTATGCCAAGTTCAGCAAATGTGAGTTTTGGTTGAAGGAAGTTGGATTTCTCGGACATGTTATATTAGGAGAAGGAATAGCAGTAGACCCTAGCAAGGTTGCATTTGTCACCAAGTGGTTGGCACCCACCTCAGTTGGAGAGATCGGAAGTTTTCTTGGACTCGCGGGTTATTATCAAAGATTTATTGAGAATTTTTCCAAGATAGCGAAGCCCATGACGGAGTTATTGAAGAAGGACACCAAGTTTAAATGGACTGAGGATTGTGAGTCCAGTTTTCAAGAGTTGAAGAAATGTTTGGTTACAGCCCCAGTGCTGATTCTCCAGACATACGCAAGGATTTCCAAGTATATTGTGATGCTTCACGTCGAGGACTTGGAGGTGTACTTATGTAGGACGGAAGAGTTGTTTCATATGCCTCATGACAGCTTCGACCTCATGAGTTGAATTATGCTACACATGATTTGGAGTTAGTAGCCGTAGTGCATGCGCTCAAGACATGGAGACACTTTTTCATCGGAAACCATTGCAATGTTTACACGGATCATAAGAGTTTGAAGTACATCTTCACGCAGAAGGAGTTGAACCTCGGGCAAAGGAGATGGTTGGAGCTCATAAAGGATTATGACATGAGATTGCATGATCATCCAGGAAAGGCCAATGTCGTAGCAGATGCATTGAGCCGCAAGAGTTATGTTAACATGCTCATAACCGGAGGATTAACTCAGGAGTTAGCCGATGATCTCCGCGAACTTCGCTTGGAGATAGTTCCGAGAGGTTATGTTGTAGCATTGTAAATCCAGTCCACTTTGCTGGGAAAGATCCGAGAAGCCCAGAAGACAAACAAGGAGGTTGCAGAGATAAAGGAAAGAATGAGTAAAGGAAAAGCTAAAGGTTTTCATGAGGATGAGCACGACACCTTATGGTTTGAGGATCGTATCTATGTGCCTAATGACCCTGAGATCAGGAAGTTAATTCTTTAGGAGGCTCATGACTCGCCTTATTCAATTCACTCAGGCAACACCAAGATGAATCTGGATTTGAAGGAGAGTTTTTGGTGGATAGGAATGAAGAAGGATATTGCCGAGTATGTAGCAGTATGCGATGTATGCCACAGAGTTAAGGCAGAGCATCAGAAACCAGCAGGGTTACTTCAGCCTTTGCGGATACCCGAATGGAAGTGGGATAAACTTGGCATGGATTTTATCACTGGATTACCTAGGACCCGTTCCTGCTATGACACTATCTGGGTTGTAGTTGACCGCTTGACAAAATTAGCTCATTTAATCCCTGTGAAAACAACTTATATGAGTGCTAAGTTGGTGAAGATATACATGACCAGGATCGTATGTCTGCATGGAGTTCCGAGGATCATCGTATCAGATAGAGGAACACAGTTTACTTCAAGGTTTTGGAATTAGTTGCACAAGACTTTGGGTACCAGACTAGAGTTCAGTACAGTCTTTCATCCATAGACAGATGGATAGACCAAGAGAGTCAATTAGATTCTAGAGGACATGTTGAGAGCTTGTGCGCTAGATTATGGATCTAGTTAGGATGACAATTTTCCCTATGCAGAGTTCTCTTACAACAATAGTTATCAAGCCAGTTTGAAGATGGCCCTTTTTGAAGCCTTGTACGGAAGGAGGTGCAGGACACCACTATCGTGGGATGAAGTTGGAGATCGGTAATTGTTCGGACCAGACTTAATCAGAGATTCTAAGGAGAAGGTTAAGTTGATTTGAGATACACTCAAGATAGCCCAGTCCAGGCAAAAGAGTTATGCAGACACTAAACGCAAGGAGGTAGCCTATGAAGTCAGAGACAGATCATATCTTCGTGTATCCCCACTTCAAAGAGGCCTTAAGCAACTCAAGCACCAATTTGAGACAGTTGGAGGTTTCATAAAAAATCTTGTTTTGATTTATCAAAATTTGGTAATTGGTTCAAATTGTTTTCAAAATTCATTTTCCAAATATTTTAAAAATAATGAGAGAAGATAATATGACTTCTTAAATTCAGTAGAAAAATATTGGAATTGAAATTTGAATTTTTGAGAGTCCATTTGATTTTATTCGCTAGTTTATTTATTAATTAGCTGAGTAATTAGAACTGTATTGTTTGTTTTAGTTTAGGCATTTTAGTCCAGAAAAATGGTCACGAGGTCATATATAAGGCCATTTAGCTACGTGAATTTTTCTGGAATTTTTAGGCTTATATTTATATTTATTTTGAGTATTTTATTCTCCAGGAAAAATTGTTTAAAAAAACTCGCGCGCGCCGCCGAACTGGGCTGGCCCAGCAAAGAGCTAGGCCTCGGCCTAGCCGCCGCACCGCCTTCCCCACGCGCCGTCGTGTCCATGCCGGACTCCGGCTGGAGTCCGGGTCGAAGCCGCTACCGTCGCCCCCTCGCCCAAGTTGGACCACCCCGGCCCCTCTTTATAAGTCAAGCCGCATCCCCCTCCTCTCCACAAGTCGCCGTCGCCTTGAGCTCCGCCACTGCCCTCGCCGCCGCCTGCCGCCGCCGCCCCGCCCCGCGAGTCCCACGCCGCCATCGCCTGCGCCAGGCCTCGTCGAAGACCACCGCCGCCGTTGGATTTTCTCGCTGCCGGCCGAACCCGCAAGAACCGTAAAACCCGAGCGGTTTCTACGGTTTTTTTGGTTTTTAGATTAGATCGGTTTATTTTTTTAGTTTGTTAATTAGCGAACGTTCACCCGTTTAGATCTGTTAGCGAACAAATTCGTTTGTTAGTCTCTATTAGCGGGCGTTCATCCTATAGATTTTTCTTTTTCTGTTTATTTTCGTCCAGGGACCTATCCGCAAATAGTTTTATCGCATATTAGCCCCTGATCTTCAAACTAGAGTAACTTTTAGCTCGTTTATCCAAATTAGACGAAACCAACGCCTAAATCTTCGTAATGATCCCCTATATCCAGTAAACCAACTTGAACATGATTTTGACAATTTAAAATTTGAGTTTAGTTTAGATTAGTATTTGATCTTATTTTGTTTGTATCTTAGTTTCATAGCTCCGTTTGAGTTGATTCTTTTTGCAAATCATAGCTAATCACATGTACCTACTGTTAAGATCTAATCCACATAAAAATAATGCTGTTAAAATTTATTTTCTGTTTAGCTTAGTTATTTGCTTGTTCGAGTTTTATTTGGAGCTTTTCTCGATTTCTCTTTGCATCATTTGCTTGATTGCATATGTATGCTATTGTTTGTCTATGCTAGATTTTTTGGAGTGTGAAGCTTGTTACTACAAATCTCTAGAGTTTTCCGATCGTCGGCAAGGCAAGTTACACTTTGATCATACTCTTCTATACCCAGTTTTTACTATGCATTAGTATTGCCCCTCAAATATTTGCATTAGTAGGATTGGGAACATGTGGTTTGGTTGTAGTACTTGAGGTAGGAACCTATTACCTTCGATCAGTCCGGGAATATACGTTATGCTCTTACATTGCTTAGCCATGCTCGCAGATGGGGATTGGATCGTGATGTACATGGAAGCTGTGAGCGATGATAATTTTTGGATAACATTAAGGTGGCAACTTTAATACACATCTGGGCGGATTGGTTGGGGCAACTGGAGAAACCAGTGCTTGCCCGTTTGGGAAATCCCGGAGTACCCATGTGATTTTTCCTTGGTTCTCCACCCAGGCTCAAGGGGATCATATGATATTTCATGCCTAGAAACTTCCGTGTGCAGCCACAAGCCATTATGGGCTTTGGCATAGTTGAGTAAGTTGTGTGAGCTCTTGAAGAGTTGGACTAGCAGATGTAGGGGAAATTAGGTGTACCGATCTACCCAGAGTTTTCTCTAATTTTCTATTACCCTATCTTCTCCCATTATCCAATGTCAGATTCAGGGGGAGAAAGACACCTAAGGGAAGAAAATCTTTGGAATTCATTGCATATCTTTATTCTTGGGGACATGTCTATAACCAACTAGAGTACCTAGTATTCACTCTCTACATGTCATCCCAATCTTGGTATTCTTGTGATCTCTTGTTCTTGCTCTATCCAGTAGATGTTCTTGTGTTACCTAACCTTGTTTACTCAGGTTCATCTCTTCCAAAGCTAGTTCAAGACCAAAAAGTAAGTATATGCATCACACTCATATGCATGAAGATCTCTTGATGTGGTATATATTGTTTGCAAGAGAGACTCATGAACAGGAAGGTCTATTTCCAGTATCTACACCATTTGCTATGATGCATATAGACAAGACACATGTAACTCATTGCTTGCTCTGTCATGCTTATGCATTCTCATACTCTTTTTTATGATCTATTATCACATGATTGCATACATGTAGGGGGAGCTAATGCTTGTTGCATGTCCTTGCAAAGTTTTAATTGCTATTTTATTCATATCTTTATCTAAAGCTTTGATGTATGTTGTCATCAATTACCAAAAGGGGGGAGACTGAAAGCACAAGTGCTCCCTGGGTGATTTTGGTAATTAATGATAACATATCTCTTGTTGGACTAATATTTCCATCTAGTATTTTTTTTAGGTAAGTTCAACATTGGAGTGGCATGGACAAGAGGATGTGGAACCTCTTCAAGATGTTAAGGACAAACATTGGCTAAAGCTCAAGACTCTACACTTTCATTTAAGTGATCCAATATTACATTGAGTCCATAGGAAAGCCAATACTATTAAAAGGGTATGAGGTGTTGCTTAATGGCTTGCTTGCTCAAAGTGCTTAGTGATATTCTCCAAAGCCCTCAACCACTTTCTCATATCCACATATGTCCTAAACCTAAAAGTCAAACTCGGCCCCACCGATTTGATTTATCCGGCGCCACCGAGTTCATTTGAGATAGCCACTGCTGAAATGTCTCCAAGGTATCTATAATTTATGAAGCATTCATGCTATTTTATTATCTGTTTTGAATGATTACGTGCTTTATTATACACTTTTATATTACTTTTGGGACTAACCTATTAACCGAAGGCCCAGCCCATATTGCTGTTTTATTGCCTATTTCAGTGTTTCCGAGAAAAGGAATATCAAACGGAGTCCAAACGGAATAAAACCTTCGGGAGCGTGATTTTTGGAACGAACATGATCTGGGAGACTTGGAGTACAAGCCAGGGAAGCTTCGAGGAGGCCAGGAGATAGGAGGGCGCGCCCACCCCCTGGGCGCCCCCCTATCTCATGGGCCCCTCGAGCCTCCCCCGACCGACTTCTTTCGCCTATATATTCCCATATACCCTAAAACCATCGAAATAGAAGATAGATCGGGAGTTCCGCCGCCGCAAGCCTCTGTAGCCACGAAAAACCTCTCGGGAGCCTGTTCCGGCACCCGTCCGGAGGGGGGATCCCTCACCGGTGGCCATCTTCATCATCCCGGCGCTCTCCATGACGAGGAGGGAGTATTTCACCCTCGGGGCTGAGGGTATGTACCAGTAGGTATGTGTTTGATCTCTCTCTCTCTCTCTCGTGTTCTCTCTCTCGTGTTCTCTCTATGGCACAATCTTGATGTATCGCGAGCTTTGCTATTATAGTTGGATCTTATGATGTTTCTCCCCCTCTACTCTCTTGTAATGGATTAAGTTTTCCCTTTGAAGTTATCTTATCGGATTGAGTCTTTAAGGATTTGAGAACACTTGATGTATGTCCTGTCGTGCTTATCTGTGGTGACAATGGGATATCCACATGATCCACTTGATGTATGTTTTGGTGATCAACTTGCGGGTTCCGCCCATGAACCTATGCATAGGGGTTGGCACACGTTTTCATCTTGACTTTCCGGTAGAAACTTTGGGGCACTCTTTGAAGTACTTTCTGTTGGTTGAATAGATGAATATGAGATTGTGTGATGCATATCGTATAATCATGCCCACGGATACTTGAGGTGACAATGGAGTATCTGGGTGACATTAGGGTTTTGGTTGATTTGTGTCTTAAGGTGTTATTCTAGTATGAACTCTATGATAGATTGAATGGAAAGAATAGCTTCATGTTATTTTACTACGGACTCTTGAATAGATAGAACAGAAAGGATAATTTTGAGGTGGTTTCGTACCCTACCATAATCTCTTCATTTTTTCTCCGCTATTAGTGGCTTTGGAGTGACTCTTTGTTGCATGTTGAGGGATAGTTATATGATCCAATTATGTTATTATTGTTGAGAGAACTTGCACTGGTGAAAGTATGAACCTTAGGCCTTGTTTCTTACCATTGCAATACCGTTTACGCTCACTTTTACCACTTGTTACCTTACTGTTTTTATAATTTCAGATTACAAATACCTTTATCTACTATCCATATTGCACTTGTATCACCATCTCTTCGCCGAACTAGTGCACCTATACAACTTACCATTGTATTGGGTGTGTTGGGGACACAAGAGACTCTTTGTTATTTGGTTGCAGGGTTGTTTGAGAGAGACCATCTTCATCCTACGCCTCCCACGGGTTGATAAACCTTAGGTCATCCACTTGAGGGAAATTTGCTACTGTCCTACAAACTTGTGCACTTGCAGGCCCAACAACGTCTACAAGAAGAAGTTTGTGTAGTAGACATCAACTGCCAGAAACCCTAATCAGTTTGGTCTCACCGATGGGATCTCGGTCTCACCGAGATGGGCTTGCAAACTCTCTGTTGCCTGTTGCAATGATTTCGGTCCCACCAAAATATGCAATCGGTCCCACCGAGTTAGCTTGACCAATTCTCTGTTTGCTAATTACCAAAATTGGTCTCACTGAGTTTGTGTAATCAGTCAAACCGAGTTGAGGTTTTACCCTAACCCTAGCACATCGGTCCCACCGAGTTGACCTTGTAGGTCCCACCAAAAACTCTAATGTTCATATTTTGACCTATATCGGTCTGACCGAGTTTCACCATTCGGTCTCACCGAGTTTTGGAATCTATGTGTAACGGCTAGATTTTGTGTGGAGACTATATATACCCCTCCACCCATTCTTCCTTAGTTAGGAAAGCCATCAGAACGTGCCTACACTTCCAGCATTCATTTTCTGAGAGAGAGCCACCTACTCATGTGTTGAGACCAAGACATTCCATTCCAACCACAAGAATCTTGATCTCTAGCCTTCCCCAAGTTGCTTTCCACTCAAATCATCTTTCCACCATAGCCAAATCTGTGAGAGAGAGTTGAGTGTTGGGGAGACTATCATTTGAAGCACAAGAGCAAGGAGTTCATCATCAACACACCATCTATTACCTTTTGGAGAGTGGTGTCTCCTAGATTGGTTAGGTGTCACTTGGGAGCCTCCGTCAAGATTGTGGAGTTGAACCAAGGAGTTTGTAAGGGCAAGGAGATTGCCTACTTCGTGAAGATCTACCCAAGTGAGGCAAGTCCTTCGTGAGTGATGGCCATGGTGGGATAGACAAGGTTGCTTCTTCGTGGACCCTTCGTGGGTGGAGCCCTCCATGGACTTGTGCAACCATTACCCTTCGTGGGTTGAAGTCTCCACCAACGTGGATGTACGATAGCACCACCTATCGGAACCACGCCAAAAATCTCCGTGTCTCCAATTGCGTTTGCACACTCCAGTCCCATCCCTTTACTTTCTTGCAAGTTGCATGCTTTACTTTCTGCTGCTCATATACTCTTTGCATGCTAGCTTGAATTGTATTGTAAATGCTTGAAATGGTGCTAATTTCCAACCTCAACTTGAAAAACTAAAAAACTGCTATCTTTACTTGTTGAGGGTCTAACCCCCCCCC
>NC_041387.1:497079605-497155426 GCF_002162155.2 Triticum dicoccoides
CCCTCTAGACACCTCTTCTCGATCCTTTCACGACAAACTTTAGCAACGGTGCATACTCGGGGAGCATGCTTTTATCTTGAAATTAGAGAAGAGATCATCTTATAATGCTACCGTCTTTCTAAGAAAAATAAAATGCATAAAGTATAAACATCACATGCAATCAAAATATGTGACATGATATGGCCATCATCATCTTGTGCTTTTGATCTCAATCTCCAAAGCATCGTCATGATATCCATCATCACTGGCTCAACACCTTGATCTCCGTTGATGCGTCGGGGTTGTCTCGCCAACTATTGCTTCTACAACTATTGCTAACCCATAGTGATAAAGTAAAGCAATTACATGGCGCTTGCATTTCATACAATAATTAAGAGACAACCTGAAGGTTCCTGCCGGATGTCGATATTTACAAAACATGATCATCTCATACATCAACATATATCACATCATGTCTTGACCATATCACATCACAACATACCCTGCAAAAGCAAGTTAGATGTCCTCTACTTTGTTGTTGCAAGTTTTACATGGCTGTTGCGGGCTTCTAGCAAGAACCATTCTTAACTACAAAAAATCACAACTGTGATTTATCAAGTTTGTTGTTTTAACCTTCTTCAAGGATAGTCCATAGTAAAATTCGATTCAACTAAAGTAGGAGAAATAGACACCCGCCAACCACCTTTATGCAAAACAAGTTGCATGCCAGTCGGTGGAACCGGTCTCATGTGCACGTACATGTAAGGTTTGAAGGAAATATGCCCCAGAGGCAATAATAAAGTTGTTATTTTATATTTCCTTATATCATGATAAATGTTTATTATTCATGTTAGAATTGTATTAACCGAAAACTTGATACATGTGTGGATACATAGACAAAACACAGTGTCCCTAGTAAGCCTCTACTAGACTAGCTCGTTAATCAAAGATGGTTAAGTTTCCTAACCATAGACATGTGTTGTCATTTGATGAATGGGATCACATCATTAGGAGAATGATGTGATGGACAAGACCCATTCGTTAGCTTAGCATATTGATCGTTTAGTTTTATTGCTATTGCTTTCTTCATGTCATATGCATATTCCTTTGACTAATAGATTATGCAACTCCCAGATACCGGAGGAATAACTTGTGTGCTATCAAACGTCACAACATAATTGGGTGATTATAAAGATGCTCTATAGGTATCTTCGAAGGTGTTTGTTGGGTTGGCATAGATCAAGATTAGGATTTGTCACTCCGAGTATCGGAGAGGTATCTTTGGGCCCTCTCGGTAATGCATATGATAATAAGCCTTGCAAGCAATGTGACTAATAAGTTAGTTGCGGGATGATGTATTACGGAATGAGCAAAGGGACTTGCCAGTAACGAGATTGAACTAGGTATGAAGATACCCACGCTTGAAACTCGGGCAAGTAACATACCGATGACAAAGGGAATAATGTATGGTGTCATTAGAATATGTGGGAACCAATATGAGCATTCAGGCTCCACTGTTGGTTACTGACCGAAGAGCTGTCTCAGTCATGTCTACATAGTTCTCGAACCCCTAGGGTCCGCACGCTTAACGTTCGATGACGATTTTGTATTATATGAGTTATGGGATTTGGTGACTGAATGTTGTTCAGAGTCCCAGATGATATCATGGACATGACGAGGAGTCCCGAAATGGTCGAGAGATAAAGATTCATAAATTGGACGATGATATTCGGACACCGGAAGTGTTCCGGGGGTACCAGTTACATATCGGGTCACCGAAAGGGGTTTCGGGCATCCCCCGGCAACTACATGGGCCTAATGGGCCAAGAAGGGGACAGACCGGCCCCTAGGGGGCTGGTGCGCCCCATGTAGGCCAAAATAAGGGGAAAGGAAGAAAGAGGGGAAGAGAGAAAGGAAGGGGAGCTATTCGGCCTCCCCCTTCCTTCTCTCCTCCCTCCTCCTTCCTTCCCCCTCCGGATGAATATGGAAGGGGGAGGCCAAATTGGGAGGCACCCAAGTAGGATTCCTCCTACTTGGGCGCCCCCTTGGCTGCCTTTCCCCCCTCCAACCTATATATATGAGGGGGGGACAATTTAAGCCTCCGGTCATATCTTCATAGTGCTTAGGCGAAGGCCTGTGCGGATCACTTCATCGTCACCATGCCGTCGTGTTATGAAACTCTCCCTTGACACTTTGCTCGATCAAGAGTTTGAGGGACATCGTCGAGTTGAACGTGTGCAGAAATCGGAGGTGTCGTACGTTCGGTGCTTGATCGGTCGGAACAAGAATAAGTTCGACTACATCAACCGTGTTGTCAAATGCTTCCGCTTTCGGTCTACGAGGGTACGTGGACACACTCTCCCCCTCTCGTTGATATGCATCTCCTAGATAGATCTTGCATGAGCGTAGGAACTTTTTTCAAATTGCATGCTACGTTCCCCAACAATAGTATCCGAGCCAGGTCTATGCGTAGATGATATGCATGAGTAGAACACAATGAGTCGTGGGCGGTGATCGTCATACTGCTTACCACCAACGTCTTATTTTGATTCGGCAGTATTTTTGGATGAAGCGGCCCGGACCAACCTTACATGAAGACATTCATGAGACCGGTTCCACCGACAGACATGCAACTAGTTTTGCTTAAAGGTGGCTGGCGAGTGTCTGTTTCTCCAAATTTAGTTGAATCGAATTTGACTGCGGCTGGTCCTTGTTGAAGGTTAAAACAACAAACTTGATAAATCATCATTGTGGTTTTGAATGCGTAGGTTAGAACGGTTCTTGCTAGAAGTCTGTAGCAGCCACGTAAACTTGCAACAACAAAGTAGAGGACGTCTAACTTGTTTTTGCAGGGCATGTTGTGATGTGATACGGTCAAGACATGATGTGATATACGATACTGTATGAGATGATCACATTTTGTAGTAGTTATCGGCAACTGGCAGGAGCCTTAAGGTTGTTGCTTTATTGTATGAAATGCAAACGCCATGTAATTGCTTTACTTTATCACTATGCGTTAGCGATATTGTAGAAGTAATAGTTGGCGAGACGACCACGACGCTACGATGGAGATCAAAGTGTCAAGTCAGTGACGATGGAGATCATGACGGTGCTTTAGAGATGGAGATCAAAGGCACAAGATGATGATGGCCATATCATGTCACATATTTTGATTGCATGTGATGTTTATCTTTTATGCATCTTATTTTTCTTAGTACGACGGTAGCATTATAAGATGATCCCTTACTAAAATTTCAAGGTATAAGTGTTCTCCCTGAGTATGCACCATTGCGACAGTTCGTCGTGCTGAGACACCACATGATGATCGGGTGTGATAGGGTCTACGTTCACATACAACGGGTGCAAGACAGTTTTGCACATGCAGAATACTCAGGTTAAACTTGACGAGCCTAGCATGTACAGACATGGCCTCAGAACATTGGAGACCGAAAGGTCGAACGTGAATTATATAGTAGATATGATCAACATAGAGATGTTCACCATTGAAGACTACTCCATCTCACGTGATGATCGGACATGGTTTAGTTGATTTGAATCACATATCATATAGATGACTTGACGGATGTCTATCTAAGTGGGAGTTCTTAAGTAATTTGATTAATTGAACTTTAATTTATCATGAACTTAGTCATGATAGTATTTGCAAATTATGTTGTAGAGCAATAGCTCGAGTTGTAGCTCACCTATGTTTTTGATATGTTCCTAGAGAAAACTAAGTTGAAAGTTGATAGTAGTAAGGATGCAGACTGGGTCCCTGATCTGAGGATTATCCTCATTACTGCATAGAAGAATTATGTCCTTGATGCACCGTTAGGTGACAGACCTATTGCAGGAGCAGATGCAGATGTCATGAATGTTTGACAAGCTCAGTATGATGACTACTTGATAGTTTAGTGCACCATGCTTTACAGCTTAGAATCGAGACTTCAAAAACGTTTTGAACGCCACGGAACATATGAGATGTTCCAAGAGTTGAAATTGGTATTCCAGATTCATGCCCATGTCGAGAGGTAAGAGACCTCTGACAATTACTTTTCCTACAAGATGGAGGAGAATAGCTCAGCTAGTGAGCATGTACTCAGAATATCTGGGTGCCACAATCGCTTGAATCAAGTGGGACTTAATCTTCTAGATAAGATAGTGATTGACAGAGTTCTGTAGTCACTATCACCAAGCTACTAGAACTTCGTGATGAACTATAATATGCAAGGGATGACGAAAACGATTCCCGGGCTCTTCACAGTGCTGAAATCAGCGAAGGTAGAAATCAAGAAAGAGCATCAAGTGTTGATGGTTGACAAGACCACTAGTTTCAAGTAAAAGGGCAAGGGAAAGACAGGGAACTTCAAGAAGAATGACAAGCAAGTTGCCACTCCCGGGAAAAAGCCCAAATCTGGACCTAAGCCTGAAACTAAGTGCTTCTACTACAAAGGAAATGGTCACTGGAAGCGGAACTGCCCCAAATACTTGACGGATAAGAAGGATGGTGTTGACGCTAGAACGCGTCACACGAACACGTCGATGTGTACCCGCGGGGCCGAGGGAGATGCTCCGCAACTCACACCGCAGGAGGCCGACTTCCAGCACGATACGCAAGACAGCAAGTCGGCGCTTTTGGGACCAGACGCCCCGCTCGCCCGGGAGGGACCTCGTCAGGGCTCGCGGCAACGATTGGCTGCTCGAGGTCGGTCTTACCGCCCCTAGAGCCATCTCCTCTCTAAGATTAGCTAGACCATCATCCATCATGGATGATGAAGCTTGTGGCAGTGGCATAGGAGGAGTAGGGTTACTAGCTGTAGGTAGGAATTGTGGCATGTATGTCGACCCATAATTTAGTAGTGGTCGAGTGGTTGTAGATGTAGGTAGGGTTTGGTTCGGTGTTGCCACCGAACCTGGCATGCTTATAATAGGGTTGATGGGTGCAGTCACAATCTGATTTGTTTGGGTAGGATAATAAGCCATCGGCACGGGAGGCGCCTATGCAATAGGTAAAGCCAGATTAGGGTTTTGCACACTAGCAGCTACACCATCATTACCACTAGACGATTGAGATGTATTCTTCTGAGCATTAGTATTTTCTATGAAAGTTTGATAGACTAGATTGTTACCATCAGCAATACGACTTTCAATCTCAGCCCACTGCTCAGGAGAAAAGGCAGTACTTACAGAGGGTTTAACCTGCTCGGCTTGAAGAGGAGGAAACTTGATTTCTTCAATCGGAGTGATGTTGCCTTGGCGATCCTTCTTGAACTTTGCAAGGAACTCCTGCAAGTCCTTCTCCTCGCGTGCCTTCTTGTACTCCTCATAGACTTGGCGATGATCGGCCAATATCTCATCAAGACTGGGCTTAATGATGTTATCGGCGTCTACCTCAGATGGCTTGGGAAGATCAGACATGGTGGATGATAAGGATTGATCTTGATTCCCCAGCGGAGTCGCCAAAAAGTGTGTTGACGCTGGAACGCGTCACACGAACACGTCCATGTGTACCTGCGGCACCGAGGGAGATACTCCGCAACTCACACCGCGGGAGGCCGACTTCCAGCGCGATACGCAAGACAGCAAGCCGACGCTTTTGGGACCAGACGCCCCGCTCGCCCGGGAGGGACCCCGTCAGGGCTCGCGGCGACGATTGGCTGCTCGAGGTCGGTCTTACCGCCCCTAGAGACTCGTGGATTCGCAGCCTCCAATCTTGAAGAACGACGAAGAACGAGAAGAAAGATACAAGGGGAGAGATAAAAGTAGATGAACACGGAAAAGTAGTAGATTGATTGATCGATTGTGTGTTGTTCAATCGGCCGTCACCCCCAACATATATAAGAGGCGGCTGGACTTCCCGTACAAGAAAAGGATTCATCTAGGCTTTCCTTACAATAAAATTGCATCAATTCACGTCCAAAACCCTAGTCAAATTCGGACTGGTTTTATCCGAACTTTCCAAAACGGTTCGGTTTACAACCTGGCTGCACCTTGCGGGTCATGTTTGAGGCAGGAAACGACCTCAGATGGAAACGAGTCCAAAAGCAATCTTGACCGTTTTGACGAAACGAAAAACTTTCATGTTGAACGATTTTTTATCAGAGGTCATCTTCAGGGTCAAATAGCTCGCGCAAAACGGACTGTGACGCAAAATTTTTATCCGTCACTCGCGCTACCCATCAGACATGGCGTCTGGTGGGGCGCGCCACACTTTGCCTCCTGGCATGGCTACATTCTGATGGCTCTAACTTTTGCATACGAACTCAGATTTGAACGATTTTTATATCGAAATCGATCGTTTCGACGAGACGAAGACAATCCATGTAGATCAGTTTTCCATACAAGGTTGTCTTGAGGGCGTAATGAGCCAAATAGTGTTTTGAATACAAAATCTCAGTATTTCAAACACAACTTCGGCCTTCGAGATGAGATCAGATGGCGATGACCCAAACTTCAAAGATGTTTATATCAACAACACGGAACTTTTTTATGTAGATCACTTCTTCATTTGAGGACATATTAATTAAGTTCTTGACCGTGCCAAAATCTGGTGTCAACACATGCCCCCCTGTTTTTCGGCAAAGCTAGCGTGCCGAAAAATAACTTGTACCATGTTTGTTCTCAGGACGATGTCAACACTCCATCGGCCATTTACAGTTTCTTAGGGCGATAATTATATATCGGCCATGTTTATGCTAAGGGCGATAGTTATTTATTGGCCATGTCTTTCTTAGGACGATAGTGAATATATCGGCCATTGCCTATCTAGGCTTCTTGCCACACACTTGGGTGATATTTCTTTAAATATTTGCCATTGAGAGCTCGAGGTAATAATATGCCTTGTATGGATTCCACCAAATATGAGTTTCCGGGAACCACTCTTGTAATCTTAAAAGGACCTTCCCAACTTGGAGACCACTTCCCGAATTTTCTATCTTTTGAACCAATTGGTAGAATCACCTTCCACACAAGATCGCCAACTTGAAAATTCTTCAACTTGACCTTCTTATTGTAAGCTCTTGCCACCCTCAACTTATCTCTCTCTATGGCATTCAAAGCAGACAAACGTTTATCGGCGACTTCATCAATATTGTCCATCATCAAGTTATAGAAGTCCACCGCCGATAAATCATTTTGTTTGGCTATTCTCAAAGCATTCAAATTCACTTCCACTGGTAAAACGGCCTCCTAAACATATACGAGCTCATATGGAGTCACCTTTGTAGCACCATGCCTTGAGATCCTATGTGCCCACAAAGCTTCGGACAATAGCTCATGCCATCTCCTTGGATTATCCTCAATCTTCTTCTTGATGAGCTTGATTAATATTTTATTACTAGACTCAGCTTGTCCATTGGCTTGGGCATAATATGGAGAGGAATTGAGCAACTTTATCTTATATGATTCGGCAAATTCTCTGACTTGATGTGACATAAAGGATGAACCTTGGTCCATAGTTAATGTTTGAGGAATGCCGAATCTATGAATAATATGCTCAGTTATGAATTGAATTACCTCTGTATGCGTCATATTTTTGAGTGGTATTGCTTCAGACCATTTAGTGAAATAATCAGTCGCCACCAACATGAACCGATGCCCCTTTGAAGAAGAAGGATGAATCTCTCCAATAAAGTCTAATCCCCAACCTCTAAAAGGCCACGGCTTGATAATAGGATGTAACATAGCAGCGGGAGCCAACTGAATATCACCAAACTTTTGACAAGCTTCACACCCTTTATAATACCGGAAGCAATCATTAACCATCGTCGGCCAATAAAACCCAGCACGTCGTAATAGCCATTTCATCTTGGGAGCCGACTGATGAGTGCCACAAATACCTTCATGGACCTCTCTCATAGCAACTCTCGCTTGGTCCTCGTCCAAGCACTTTAAAAGAACATCATCAACCGTTCGGCGATAGAGACCATCATCTCTCATTGTGTATTTGAAATCCATACGCCGAACAGTCATGTCCACCCTTTTACTAGGATCACACAAATAATCAATAATGGGTTCCCTCCAGTCTTGACTTTCTCCTGCATTAAATTTTTCATTAGTGGCCGAAACGGTGGGCTCCGGTTCGGCCTCCCCCACGTTGGCAAGACTAGACATCGGCCTTTGAGAAATATGAAACATGCCACGATCAACATGATAGCCGGATGCTTGTTGTGCCAACTCATTTGCTCTCCAATTGTCATGTCTAGATATATGATCAATGCTAAAATAATCCAAATCTGAAATTATATCTAGACATTTATCAAGATAAACATTAAGTGATTCGTCAAAACATTGAAAGACTTTGGATATTTGTTGCATTACTAATAACGAATCACCAAAAGCCTCAATATGTGTAGCACCTATGGCAAGCAACATCTCTAAGCCGAATAACAATGCTTCATATTCGGCTTGATTATTTGTGCAAAAGTATTCTAAGCGGCATGAGGCTTCAAAAACAGCACCATGAGGGGAGATATAAACAATACCAACACCTTGGCCATTGCTACACACTAAACCATCAAAATATAATCTCCATGGTACTAATGAGACAAGGTTTATATCAATATCATGCTTGTCATCAATCCGATGCTCAACAATAAAATTAGCAACAATTTGGCCTTTCATGGATTTCAGAGATTCATAAGCCAAATCATATTCAATTAAAGCATAAGCCCACTTGCCAATTCTACCACTAAGAATTGGCCTATGCAACATGTATTTGATGACATCAGTTTGACAAGCTATAATGCAAGTACTAGGTACTAGATAATGTCTCAATTTTGTGCAAGCATAATATAAGCATAAGCATAGTTTCTCAATGAATGTATACCTTGTCTCGGCGTCCAATAACCGTCGGCTCAAATAAGTAATAGCATGCTCCTTTCCTTCGGTCTCTTGAGTCAAAACAGCACCAATAACACCTTCCTCCGCTGCAATGTAAAGTCTAAATGGCTCCCTGTGCCTGGGCGCTTTCATAACCAGAGGAGTGCACAAATATTTCTTAATCATATCAAATGCCTCTTGCTGTTTTGCCCCCCAAGTAAAATCAACATCATTCTTTAACCGAAGGATAGGAGTAAATGCATCAACCTTCCCTGATAGATTGGCTATGAACCTCCTCAAATAATTGACCTTGCCAAGGAATTTTTGCATATCTCTCTTGCATGTTGGAGCCCCTACTTTCTATATAGCTTCTATCTTTTTGGGATCAATTTCCACGCCATCTTCATGAATAATGAAACCCAGAAACTTCCCAGCCGATACACCAAAGGCACACTTCAAAAGATTCATTTTCAGCCCATATTTCTTCATTCTTTCAAAAGCCAAACGCAAATCGGCTAAGTGAGATTCAAAAGCATTCGATTTGACAACAATATCATCAATATAAACCTCAAGTATAACACCAAGTAAATCATGAAAAATTAAATTCATAGCCCTTTGATACGTGGCACCGGCATTTTTTAATCCAAAGGTCATCATTGTCCACTCAAATAAACCAAGAAAACCGGGACATCGAAAAGCCGTTTTGGACATGTCCTCTCCGGCCATAAAAATCTGGTTATACCCCGCATTACCATCAAGAAAGCTAATGACCTTATGTCCAGAAGCATCATTAATAAGCATATCGGCTATTGGCATGGGATACTCATCTTTAGGTGTAGCTCTATTCAAATCTCTGAAATCAATGCACACCCTCAACTTGCCAGAGCCTTTCTTCTCTACTGGTACAATGTTAGAAATCCACTCGGCATACCTGCAAGGTCTAATAAAATTAGCTTTAAGCAAACGACCGATCTCTTCCTTGATCCGGTGACACGTTTTTGGATTAAACTTTCTGGTCGATTGCTTGTATGGTCTAAAACCGGCCTTTATAGGTAACCGATGCTCCACTAGCTCTCGGCTTAAACCCGGCATCTCATGATATTCCCATGCAAAGCAACAAACATATTCTTTCAATAGCTCGATCAACTTAGACTTATGATCGGCTCTTAAATTTTTGTTTACAAATGTCGGCCTAGGAATTGAACCATCTCCTATATCTATCTCTTCTAATGGATCGGCCGATGTAAAACCTTGTCCTAACTTATCCATGTCATCTAACTCCTCTATGGACTCATACATATCATTCTCATTGGACCGATATTCTACAAGACGCTTTTGTAACCACTCTGAGTTAGGATCCATTTAAATACATCATACCTTGGAGCCGATTATCGCCAACCGGCTTTAAAGAAACGGGCACGAAACCACTTTTTGTGGTGCTAAGAAAATCATATTCTGATAAGTCATGCCCCGTCAAGCAAGTAGCATTGGGATGTTGCCAATCCACCGATGCATCGGCCAAAGCAACACAAGCCGAATTATCCGCATGAATGACTTCTACTTCATCATCAACCCATTGAATCAAAAACTGGTGCATAGTAGATGGCACGCATTGGTTCGCATGAACCCAATCGCGGCCTAATATCACATTGTAGTTACCTTGCACCTCGGCGACAAAGAATGTGGTAGCCAAAGTTTTGCTTCCCACCGTAAGCTCCACATACATCACACCTTTGGCTTCAGTTTTTGCTTTGCCTTCAAATCCATTAAGCACCATGTTGGTCTTTATTAACTCTTCATCACGCAGCCCCAATTTTTTGAAGACCGAATATGGCATAAGATTCACCACAGCACCACCATCGACAAGCATTCTAGCAACCGGCGATCCATTAATATGACCTTTAAGGAACAATGGCTTCAAGTGCGTCACCGGTTCTTTTGGCTTCTCGAATATAGCATTTTTAGGACCAAAATCTAGCTGAGCTACTTCCCCTTCTTCATCTATAGCACGAAATTCAGTGGGTAAGTAATACACCATATTAATATCCATACCTTCATGAACTGGTGTAGACTCATAATCAAGCATTTTATCTCCTTCCGCAAGCATGTCCACTGACTCCGAAATATCTTCAAGGGAAGAGGAAGTAGTAGGCAAAGTGGACGATGTAATAGTAGACGCATCGTCCTCCGTTGGTGGTGTAGGTGTTGCTATGATCAATGCAGAAGCTGCAACGTTTTCCTTTTGCTTTGGCCTCCACACTTGTTTTGGGGGTACCATGGGACGGCTTTCATTGAATAATTTATCCCTTAGCTTTTTTGCTTGATGTTCCTCCTTCTCATGACTCCTCATGCGCTGCAATCTCCTTTTTTGCGCCTTGGTCAAACCGGAAGGACACCACTTAGGCTGAGTATATTTTGGATCCCTCGACTTGGCCTTGCTTATGCTAGCTTCCTGATCATTAGCCATGGGGCCTTGCTGGACCGTAGCCACATCTTTATTAGAATCAGCCGGATTATCAACAATAACCGGCTCTTTGATTATCAATTCTTTAGTGCCTATCATAATAGTTTCACCACTAGCATTCTTCTCCTTTTGCTTGCTAGGCTCTGAAATTTCAGCACTTGGTGATTTGGCACGCCACACTTGCCGGTTGACCCTTTTTTGATTATCTTGCATTGGTCGATTGACACCATTGTTCAAACGGCCTTGTGTCGGATAAGAAAGTCTCTCATGAATGGGCCTCCTTGGTTCTGCCCAACTCGGATGAAAAGCATAAGGAGCCATTGGGGGCTGCCCCCATCCCCCATTGAAGTCTCCCTTGTAGTATGGCGCATAGGGGGGCGGCACCATCCATGGTCCTGGTGCCCATGACCCATATGGCCTTGCGTGATGATGAGATTCTTCCCTCGGAGGTGATCTCGAGCGCTTCAAATTTGATGACCGGTTAGAGCTAGAACCGGCCGCTTGATTGGCATACTTGGACAACAGCATATCAAAAGTAGGCTTGATTCTCTTGCGCTGCACTTTAGCTTCATTCGTCTTCCACTTGCCAACCTCTGGACTCTTGGGCTTAACAAATTTGACATGAGTGTTCTCTTGCACTTGTGGTTGCCCCCCGAGTGTAGGATTCTTGATGGTGATTTTGATTATCTCCTTGCCACCGGGTTGCTTGCCAAGCACAACCTGTCTCCCCAAGACCTTGTCGCCCCCCTTGTCTTTCCTGGGCTCACCAACAATGACATTAGCTTTATTAGCAGATTCGGCAACCTCCGGCCGAATGAGTAGTTTCTTCCCCTCCAACTCCATGGTATTCATTGGAAAGGGTTGTTTATCAACTTGCATCTTAGAAAAGTTCAATCGTCCGTCATTAATGGCCGATTGTATCTGCCATCGAAAAACATTGCAATCATTAGTAGCATGAGAAAAAGAATTATGATACTTGCAATAAGCGCGCCGTTTCAGCTCTTCAAACGGCGGTAAAGTATGAGATATTCTAATAATCTTAGCCTGCAGCAAAGCATCAAATATTCTATCACACTTAGCAATGTTAAAAGTAAACTTCATCTCTTCATCATGATTCTTATGAATCGGTTTCAGATCATTGCAAGTAAAGGGTTTGGCCTTAGACGGCCAAACAAATTCAGTAGCAAAAACATCACCCTCATCGTCCGAGTGATCACTATCATATTCCACCATATTCATCATTGGACGATCGGTTTTGTATTTATGCACATCTCTGAGGTCTTTGCTTCGGCTTTCCTGAGCCAAAGCCCTTTGTAAGACTTGGTTGATATTTAAGAACTCATACCCTTCTAGCTTTTCTCTAATGGGAGTCCTCAAACCACTCAGCACTAGGTCTGCTAAGTCTCTATCGGTTATCACCAAACTAAAACACCGGTTTTTTGTTTCTCTGAATCTCTTGACGTAATCGGAGACCGATTCAATATGCTTCTATTTAACCGATGTTAGATGTGACAACTTGAGTTCGTTGTCGCCGCTATAAAAGTGATCATGAAACTTCTGCTCTAGCTGCGACCAAACCCGAATGGAACCATGTGGTAAAGAAGAAAACCATGAAAATGCGGTACCAGTTAATGATAAAGGAAATAAACGCACTTTCAATTCATTCAATGAGCCTGCCTCACCCAATTGTGCTAAATATTGACTAACATGCTCCCATGTGGTTTTTGTGCCTTCTCCATTAAATTTAACAAAATCTGGAATTTTATATCCTAGAGGGCACTGGATGGCATCAAAGTACTCGGGGTACGGCTTTTGGTAAATCCGATTCCGAGGTAACTCAATTCCAAAATTCTCTCAAACCATCTTAGCCATCTCCTCTCTAAGATCAGCTAGACCATCATCCATCGTGGACGATGAAGCTTGTGGCAGTGGCATAGGAGGAGTACGGTTACTAGCTGTAGGTAGGAATTGTGGCATGTATGCCGACCCATAATTTAGTAGTGGTCGAGTGGTTGTAGCTGTAGGTAGGATTTGGTTCGGTGTTGCCACCGAACCTGGCATGCTTATAATAGGGTTGATGGGTGCAGTCACAATCTGATTTGTTTGGGTAGGATAATAAGCCATCGGCACGGGAGGCGCCGACGCAATAGGTAAAGCCAGATTAGGGTTTTGCACACTAGCAGCTACACCATCATTACCACTAGACGATTGAGATGTATTCTTCTGAGCATTAGTATTTTCTATGAAAGTTTGATAGACTAGATTGTTACCATCAGCAATACGACTTTCAATCTCAGCCCACTGCTCAGGAGAAAAGGCAGTACTTACAGAGGGTTTAACCTGCTCGGCTTGAAGAGGAGGGAACTTGATTTCTTCAATCGGAGTGATGTTGCCTTGGCGATCCTTCTTGAACTTTGCAAGGAACTCCTGCAAGTCCTTCTCCTCGCGTGCCTTCTTGTACTCCTCATAGACTTGGCGATGATCGGCTGATATCTCATCAAGACTGGGCTTAATGATGTTATCGGCGTCTACCTCAGATGGCTTGGGAAGATCAAACATGGTGGATGATAAGGATTGATCTTGATTCCCCAGCGGAGTCGCCAAAAAGTGTGTTGACGCCGGAACGCGTCACACGAACACGTCGATGTGTACCCGCGGCGCCGAGGGAGATGCTCCGCAACTCACACCGCGGGAGGCCGACTTCCAGCGCGATACGCAAGATAGCAAGCCGACGCTTTTGGGACCAGACGCCCCACTCGCCCGGGAGGGACCCCGTCAGGGCTCGCGGCGACGATTGGCTGCTCGAGGTCGGTCTTACCGCCCCTAGAGCCTCGTGGATTCGCAGCCTCCAATCTTGAAGAACGACGAAGAACGAGAAGAAAGATACAAGGGGAGAGATAAAAGTAGATGAACACGGAAAAGTAGTAGATTGATTGATCGATTGTGTGTTGTTCAATCGACCGTCACCCCCAACATATATAAGAGGCGGCTGGACTTCCCATACAAGAAAAGGATTCATCTAGGCTTTCCTTACAATAAAATTGCATCAATTCACGTCCAAAACCCTAGTCAAATTCGGACTGGTTTTATCTGAACTTTCCAAAATGGTTCGGTTTACAACCTGGCTGCACCTTGCAGGTCATGTTTGAGGCAGTAAACGACCTCGGATGGAAACGAGTCCAAAAGCAATCTTGACCATTCCGACGAGACAAAAAACTTTCATGTTGAACGATTTTTTATCAGAGGTCATCTTGAGGGTCAAATAGCTCGCGCAAAACGGACTGTGACGCAAAACATCCGTCACTCGCGCTACCCATCAGACATGGCGTCTGGTGGGGCACGCCACACTTTGCCTCCTGGCAGGGCTACATTCCGATGGCTCTAACTTTTGCATACGAACTCGGATTTGAACGATTTTTATATCGAAATCAATCGTTTCGACGAGATGAAGACAATCCTTGTAGATTATTTTTCCATACAAGGCTGTCTTGAGGGCGTAATGAGCCGAATAGTGTTTTGAATACAAAATCTCAGTATTTCAAACACAATTTCGGCCTTCGAGATGAGATCGGATGGCGATGACCCAAACTTCAAAGATGTTTATATCGACAACACGGAACTTTTTTATGTAGATCACTTCTTCATTTGAGGACATATTAATTAAGTTCTTGACCGTGCCAAAATCTGGTGTCAACTGATGGCAAAGTGAAAAAAGGTATATATGATATACATGTTATTGATGTGTAATTTACTAGTGTTCACAGAAACCCCTAGGTATTTGATCTTGGTTTAGTTGCTGAGATTAGTAACTCGAAACAACAGTTGCAGAATGAACAGTGACTAGTTAAGAGCGAAGTGACGATGTGTGTTGGAAGTGATTCCAAGGTTGATATGATCACCATCGCACACTCCCTCTACCTTCGGGATTAGTGATGAACCTAAAATAAATGTTATCTGGTGTTTGCGTTAAGCATGACTATGATTAGATCATGTTTATTGCAATACTTTATTCATTTAAGTCAGAGAATAATTGTTGTTCTGTTTACATCAATAAAACCTTCTGTGGTCATACACCCAAGGTGAATGGTTTATTGAATCTCGATCGTAGTGATACACATATTCATAATATTGATGTCAAAAGATGCAAAGTTAATAATGATAGTGCAACATACTTGTGGCACTGCCATTTAGGTCATATTGGTGTAAAGCGCATGAAGAAACTCCATGCAGATGGATTTTTGGAATCACTTGATTATGAATCGTTTGATACTTGCGAACCATGCCTCATGGGCAAGATGACTAAAACTCCGTTCTCCGGAACAATGGAGTGAGCCAATGACTTATTGGAAATAATACATACCGATGTATGCGGTCCGATGAGTGTTGAGGCACGCGGCAGGTATCGTTATTTTCTGACCTTCACAGATGATTTGAGCATATATGGGTATATCTACTTAATGAAACACAAGTCTAAAACATTTGAAAAGTTTAAAGAATTTCAGAGTAAAGTGAAGAATCATCATAACAAGAAAATAAAGTTTCTACGATCTGATCGTGGAGGCGAATATTCGAGTTACGAGTGTGGCCTTCATTAAAAACAATGTGGAATAGTTTCACAACTCACTCCACCTGGAACACCACATCATAATGGTGTGTCCGAATGTCATAACCATACTTTATAGATATGGTGTGTTCTATGATGTCTCTTACCAATTTACCACTATCGTTTTGGGGTTATGCATTAGAGACAGCTGGATTCACGTTAAATAGGGCTCTAAAAATCTATTGAGACGATACCGTATGAACTGTGGTTTGGCAAGAAACCTAAGCTGTCATTTCTTAAAGTTTGGGATTGCGATGCTTATGTGTAAAAGCTTCAGCCTGATAAGCTCGAACCCAAATCGGAGACGTGTGTCTTCATAGGATACCCAAAAGAAACTATTGGGTACACCTTCTATCACAGACCCGAAGGCAAAATATTTGTTGATAAGAATGGATCCTTTCTAGAGAAGGAGTTTCTATCGAAAGAAGTGAGTGGGAGGAAAGTAGAACTTGATGAGGTAATTGTACCTTCTCTCTAATCGGAAAATATCTCATCACAGAAAACCGTTCGTGTGATGCCTACACCAACTAGAGAGGAAGCTAATGATGATGATCATGAAACTTTGGTTGAAGTTACTATCGAACCTCGTAGGTCAACTAGAGCACGTTACGCACCAGAGTGGTATGGTAATCCTGTTTTGGAGGTCATGTTACTAGACCATGATGAACCTATGAACTATGAGGAAGCGATGATGAGCCCAGATTCCACAAAATGGCTTAAGGCCATGAAATCTGAGATATGATCCATGTATGAGAACAAAGTATGGACTTTGGTTGACTTGCCCGATAATCGGCAAGCCTTAGAGAATAAATGGATCTTCAAGAAGAAGACTGACGCTGATGATAATGTTACTGTCTACAAAGCTCGACTTGTTGCAAAAGGTTTTTGACAAGTTCAACGAGTTGACTATGATGAGACTTTCTCACCTGTAGCAATGCTTAAGTCCGTCCAAATCATGTTAGCAATTGCCATATTATGAAATCTGGCAAATGGATGTCAAAACTGCACTCCTTAATGGATATCTCAAAGAAGAGTTGTATATGATGCAACCAGAAGGTTTTGTCAATACTAAAGGTGCTAAAAAGTGTGCAAGCTCCAGTGATCCATCTATGGACTGGTGCAAGCATCTCGGAGTTGGAATATACGCTTTGATAAGGTGATCAAAGCATATGGTTTTATACAGACTTATGGTGAAGTTTGTATTTACAAGAAAGTGAGTGGGAGCTTTGTAGCCTTTCTAATATTATATGTGGATGACATATTGTTGATTGGAAATGATATAGAATTTCTGGATAGCATAAAAGGATAACTGAATAAGACGTTTTCAATGAAAAACCTCGGTGAAGCTGCTTACATATTGGGCATCGAGATCTATAGAGATAGATCAAAATGCTTGATAAATTTTTTCAATGAGTACATACCTTGACAAGATTTTGAAGTAGTTCAAAATGGAATAGTCAAAGAAGGAGTTCTTGACTGTGTTGCAAGGTATGAAGTTGAGTAACACTCAAAACCCGACCACGGCAGAAAATAGAAAGAGGATGAAAGTCATTCCCTATGCCTCAGCCATAGGTTCTATAAAGTATGCTATGTTGTATACCAGACCTATTGTGTACCTTGCCATGAGTTTGGCAAGGGGGTAAAATAGGGATCCAGGAGTGGATCACTAAACAGCAGTCAAAGTTATCCTTAGAGGACTAAGAAAATATTTCTCTGTTATGGAGGTGATAAAGAGTTCGTTGTAAAGAGTTACATCGATGCAAGCTTTGACACCGATCTGAATGACTCTGATTCTCAATCTGGATACATACTGAAAAGTGGGAGCAATTAGCTAGAGTAGCTCCATGCAGAGCATTGTCGACATAGAAATTTGCAAAATGCATATGGACCTGAATGTGTCAGACCCGTGACTAAACTTCTCTCACGAGCAAAACATGATCACACCTTAGTACTCTTTGGGTGTTAATCACATAGCGATGTGAACTAGATTATTGAGTCTAGTAAACCCTTTGGGTGTTGGTCACATGGAGATGTGAAGTATGGGTGTTAATCACATAAAGATGTGAATATTAGTATTAAATCACATGGCGATGTGAACTAGATTATTGACTCTAGTGCAAGTGGGAGACTGAAGGAAATATGCCCTAGAGGCAATAATAAAGTTGTTATTTTATATTTCCTTATATCATGATAAATGTTTATTATTCATGCTAGAATTGTATTAACCAGAAACTTGATACATGTGTGAATACATAGACAAAACACAGTGTCCCTAGTAAGCCTCTACTAGACTAGCTCGTTAATCAAAGATGGTTAAGTTTTCTAACCATAGACATGTGTTGTCATTTGATGAAAGAGATCACGTCATTAGGAGAATGATGTGATGGACAAGACCCATCTGTTAGCTTAGCATATTGATCGTTTAGTTTTATTGCTATTGCTTTCTTCATGTCATATACATATTCCTTTGACTATGAGATTATGCAACTCCTGGATACCAGAGGAATACCTTGTGTGCTATCAAACGTCACAACATAACTAGGTGGTTATAAAGATGCTCTACAGGTATCTCCGAAGGTGTTTGTTGGGTTGGTATAGATCGAGATTAGGATTTATCACTCCGAGTATCGGAGAGATATCTCTAGGCCCTCTCGATAATGCAGATCATAATAAGCCTTGCAAGGAATGTTACTAATGAGTTAGTTGAGGGATGATGTATTACAGAACGAGTAAAGATACTTGGCGCTAACGATATTTAACTAGGTATGAAGATATCGATGATCGAATCTCGGGCAAGTAACATACCGATGACAAAGGGAATAACGTATATTGTCATTACGGAACGACCGATAAAGATCTTCGTAGAATATGTGGGAACCAATATGAGCATCCAAGTTCCGTTGTTGGTTATTGACCGGAGAGGCGTCTCGGTCATGTCTACATAGTTCTCAAACCCGTAGGGTCCGCACGCTTAACGTTGATGACGATTTTGTATTATATGAGTTATGTGATTTGGTGACCGAATGTTGTTTGGAGTCCCGGATGAGATCACGGCCATGACGAGGAGTCTCGAAATGATCCAGAGGTAAAGATTCATATATTAGACGATGACATTCGGACACATGAAGTGTTCCAGGGATACTGGGTACATACCGGGTCACCGAAAGGGGTTCCGGGGCGTAATGGGCCAAGAAGGGGACAGACCAGCCCCTAGGGGGCTGGTGCGCCCCATGTAGGCCAAAATAAGGGGGAAGGAAAGAGAGGAAGAGAGAAATGAAGGGGAGCAACTCAGCCTCCCCCTTCTTTCTCTCCTCCCTCCTCCTTCCTTCCCCCTCCGGATGAATATGGAAGGGGGGACGCCGAATTGAGAGGCGCCCAAGTAGGATTCCTCCTACTTGGGGCGCCCCCCTTGGCTGCCTATCCTCCCCTCCAACCTATATATATGAGGGGGGGTACCACTAGAACACACACCAACAATTGTTAGCCGTGTGCGATGCCCCCTCCATAGTTTACGCCTCCAGTCATATCTTCGTAGTGCTTAGGCGAAGCCCTGCACGGATCACTTCACCATCACTGTCACCACACCGTCGTGCTGACGAAACTCTCCCTCGACACTTTGCTGGATCAAGAGTTCGAGGGACGTCATCGAGCTAAAAATGTGTAGAACTCGGAGGTGTCGTACGTTCGCTTCTTGATTGGTCGAAACGAGAAGAAGTTCGACTACATCAACCGCGTTGTCAAACACTTCTGCTTTCGGTCTACGAGGGTACGTGGACACATTATCCCCCTCTCATTGCCATGCATCTCCTAGATAGATCTTGCATGAGCGTACGAATTTTTTTGAAATTGCATGCTACGTTCCCCAACAAGGTTGGTCCAGGCCGCTTCATCCCACAATACCGCCAAATCAAAATAAGACGTTGGTGGTAAGCAGTATGACCATCACTGCCCACAACTCCTTTGTGTTCTACTCGTGCATATCATCTACGCATAGACCTGACTCGGATGCCACTGTCGGGGAACGTTGCATGGAAAACAAAAAATTTCTATGCACACGCAAGATCTATCCATGGAGATGCATAGCTACGAGAGGGGAAAGTATGTCTATGTTCCCTCATAGACCGTAAAGCGGAAGCGTTTATTAACGTGGTTGATGTAGCCAAACACCTTCGCGATCCAACCGATAAAGTACCGAACGTACGACACCTCCGTGTTTAGCACACGTTCGGCTCGATGACGTCCTCGCCTTCTTGATCCAATAAGACATGCGAAGCAGTAGATGAATTCCGGTAGCACGAGGTGTGGTGACGGTGGTGATGCAATTATCTCCGCAGGACTTCACCGAGCACTACGAAAATATGACCAATGATGAACTGGAGGGAGAGGGGCGCCACACACGGCTAGAGAATCGTTGTGTGTCTTGCCCCTCTCCCTCCTCTCATATATATAGGTGGAGGAGGGAGAGGACGCAGCCTCTAAGAGTGCCCCCAAGTGGCCGGCAACAGCCCTAGGGCGCCTGCCTGGTCGCACCCCCTTCCTTATTTGAACATGTGGGGAAAGGAAAGGGGGGGCTGGCTGCCTTTGGGCGCCTCCCCCTTCCATTCCCTCACTTCCTTTGCATGTGGGCTGGAGTGGAGGGGCGCGCCAGCCCCCTTATGGGCTGGTGTGCTCCCCCCTTGGCCCATAAGGCCCATCGCTTGCTGGTGGCCTCCCGGAACCCCTTCCGGCACTCCGGTAATTAATCGGTACTTTTTGAAACCTTTCCTGTGACCAAATACCATCGTCCTATATATCAATCTTTCCTCCGGACCATTCCGAAGCTCCTCGTCATGTCCATGATCTCATCCGGGACTCCGAACAACATTCGGTCACCAAATCACATAACTCATATTATACTATATCGTCAATGAACGTTAAGCGTGCGGACCCTATGGGTTCGAGAATGATGTAGACATGACCGAGATGCCTCTCCGGTCAATAAACAATAGAGGGACCTGGATGCCATATTGGTTCCTACATATTCTATGAAGATCTTTATCTGTCGAACCTTTATGACAACATACGTAATTCCCTTTGTCTGTCGGTATGTTACTTGCCCGAGAATCGATCGTCGGTATCTCCATACCTAGTTCAATCTCGTTACTGGCATGTCTCTTTACTCGTTCCGTAATACATCATCTCGTAAGCAACTCCTTAGTCATTTTGCTTGCAAGCTTCTTATGGACGTTTGATAGCACACAAGGTATTCCTCCGTATCCGGAAGTTGCATGATCTCATGGTCGAACGAACATGTATTTGACATTAAGAAAGCGGTAGCAATAAACTGAACAGTCATATGCTAAGCTAACGGATGGATCTTGTCTATCACATCATTCTCCTAATGATGTGATCCCGTTATCAAATGACAACTCATGTCTATGGTTAGGAAACCTTAACCACCTTTAATCAACGAGCTAGTCTAGTAGAGGCTCACTAGGGACACGATATTTGTTTATGTATCCACATATGTATTTAATTTTCCGGTCAATACAATTCTAGCATGAATAATAAACCTGTATCATGATTAAGAAAAATATAATAATAACCATTTTATTATTACCTCTAGGGCATATTTCCATCAAGTGGCTATAGGGGGGATGCCTTCGGAGTAGGTGCCTTCTGCTTTCTCACCTGACCTATTCTACCGCATTCATCCTAGGAAATCCTGGAAGTAATCGACAATGGAGCCATGAATTACCTCTCGATGCGCAATGCAGTGAAAGGCTGTCGATGTCATGCGTCAATGCCGATGTTGTCACACTCCTCTTCCCCGCGATCCCACGTACAACTCCTACCATATCCCATGAATGATTTTCCCAAGCACCACGTGTGCTAAACCTCCAAGGTATCCACATGTATAAGGATTTGAGGATCACGCGTCAGGGTTCTAGCTCGCAGGCGCGATCTAGGTCGAGGGAGTGCGGCAGCTAGGGTTTGTGTTCCACACACGCATTAAGGTTAACCCTAATACAATCGATTGCGCCTGATCGGCCGACTATAAAGTGTACAATGCACAATACAATCTAGCGCACAACCCAATCGGCCGCTAGATCATCCATCAAGGGCTAGAGATGCTCTAACTCCTCAAACCAGAAATTTTTTAGGAGTCAAAGGATTTTAAGGACAGGAGTAGGGATGCTCTAACAATGCCACATATGGAGGCTCTCCATTGAAGTTCTCTTTCCACTGAGCTAATACAACCGAAGAGCTGCGCATTACATCATGTAAGTACACGGATACATCAATTTACACGATAATACAGCACCGATTCACAAGCATTGAAGCAGTTACATCATCATCAACCATAGTGTACACCTCGTATGTATATACACCAATCGATTCCCTTTACACGGCCAACTTACATCACAGATTCATACGGTGAAGAGCTCCTCGAAGGGGATTAATGGTCAGTGATGCCGTTGTGTTGTCTCCCCCGACTCCCCCGTCCCGCTGTACTCGTTGGTGTACTCCTCGCTACTCTCGAACGCGATCTGCCTCAGCCTGTTGATGTTGGCCGCGTAGCTGCCGGACTCGTCGGAGCTGTATATCATGCTCTGCCCTGGCTTCATCCCTTCGTTCAGGTCGTCCAGCGACGCGTCACCCTCCAGCGCGCGAACAATCTACACAAACGGTGCAAGAATCACTGTCAGTTCACGGCGAGTTGCTTAGCATCGATCTCGACCGATCTTGACCTGTTTCATCTTGGGGCGGCGCTTGGCGGAGTGCCGGACGGCGGCGGCGGCGCTGGCGGCCATGCGCTCCATCTCCTGCCGGTCGTACTTGTTCTCCAGGCGCGGGTCCACCACCTCGTCGAAGTTGCCGCCCTCCGACAGCGCGCGCGCCAAGAGCGGCCTCGCCCAGTCCACCAGGCTGTCCTCCATGTAGTTGCTGGGGTCGACGGGCCGCCGGCCGGTGATGAGCTCGAGCATCATCACGCCGAAGGAGAAGACGTCCGACTTGTCCGTCAGCTTGCCGCTGGAGGCGTACTCCGGCGCCAGGTACCTGCACGAGCCGCCAGCGGAGAAGACATTAACGCTCGAGCTCTGCTCCCATGGTGCCGCAATGGCGACACTTGCTGCTCTGCTCAGCGTGCGTGCGTGCTCTGCTCACCCGAACGTTCCCATGACGCGCGTGGAGACGTGCGTGTTGTTGTCCGTCGTCAGCTTCGCGAGCCCGAAATCCGCGACCTGCCAACATTCAGACGAGTTTTCACTCCAATCTTACAAATTTCGCTGCACCGTGATTCACAAATCTCGCAGATTAATCACCTTGGCCTCGAAACTTTCGTCCAAGAGAATGTTGGCCGCCTTGATGTCACGGTGGATGATCCTCGGATTGCCTTGATAATGCACGACATCAGAAGCACGAACGCCATGGATTGATGTGGCCAGAAGAAGAGAAGAAACTTACAGTCTTCGTGCAGATACGCAAGGCCCTTGGCGGAGCCGAGCGCAATGGCGAGCCTCTTGCGCCAGTCCATGACCGGCACGCCCTTGCCGTGGAGATGGTGCTCGAGGGTGTCGTTGGCGACGAACTCATAGACGAGCAGGCGCTGGGAGGAGCCGGCGATGCAGTAGCCGACGAGGGAGACGAGGTGGCGGTGGTGGACGCGGCTGATGATCTCCACCTCCGCCTGGAACTCGCGCTCGCCCTGCCCGCTGCCGGCCTTGAGCTGCTTCACCGCCACCTCCTTGCCGCTCCCCGGCAGCACGCCCTTGTACACGTACCCGAACCCGCCCTGCCCCAGCAGGTTCGCCTTGGAGAACCCGCCCGTGGCCGACGCCAGCTCCTCGTACGTGAACGAGCTCTGCGACCCGAAGATGGCCGGCGGCGGCGGGGGCATCGACGACCCCGACCCCTGCGACCCGCTCATCGTCATCTCCTCGCTCAGCGGCCCCTGTCCCGGCGGGTACTGCAGGTGCCACCCCACGCCGCCGTGCCCGTCCGACGGGCCGCCGCTCTGCTGCCACGGGCTCGGCATGTTGTTCGCGTAGTACACGTTCCCTGCACGCGCCCGCGCGCCGCCATGGTCACAGTTAGATCTCTGCCAATGATCTCCATGGTGAATGGAATGGGCACGATGCGATGCGCGCGCCTGCCGGCCGTACCATGCTGGTCGGTGTAGAAGGGCATGGCCATGGGCGGCCTCTTCTTCTTCCTCCTCCTGGCGCAGCACACGCACGCGGCGATGCACAGCAGCAGGGCGAAGACCAGGACCCCGATCACCACGCCGACGACCACGGCCTCCACGGGCGGAGAACCGTCTTGCTTGCTCCCGCCCTTGCCCTTGGAACCGCCCCCGCCCTTGGAACCGCCCCCGCTCTCCGAGGAGCCGCCGCCGCCCCCGTTGCTCTTCGGAGCCTGCGGAGACGGGATGGCATTTGATCCCGGCGGCGATGATTGACCCGGGGGCGACCCGCTGGTACCTGCTGGCGTAGCCGGCGGCGGTGACAGAGACGGCGAGGGCGGCGACGGCGCCGACTCCTCGGACCCTGGCGGTGGGGTCGACTGCGTGGACGATTGTGGGCCGGAGGGAGACGGCGGGGATCCCGATGACGACGATTCACCCGAGCTATCCGAAGCTCCCGACGATGATCCACCCGAGCCATCCGAATCTGCCGCCGACGACGACGACGGGTCCAGTGGACCACTACCTAGCAGGGGGCCCAGGGGTCCGCGGCTTAGGGGCGAGTCATCCATTGCTGATAGGAGGATTCCTCGTTAGCGTCCCGCGCAGCTCGCCGCGATGGAGCTCTTCCCGGTGAAGATGACCCCACCACCACCACCTAGAAGATGCTCTGGGTCGGAACGCCGCTAGCTCCTCGCCGCCGTCGCCCTCCCCATAATGAACCCCTGCAGCCATGGCGACCTAGAGATTTCAGACCTAAGTTGATCACCAATTTAGCTCACATTTGAGAACCACCAATCGACGTAAATTCCCGCAAAAAGGGATCAATGGTAACCACGCAAATGCAAAACCAGATTTCATGTAAAGAAATTAAATTCTTCGGCTCTGCGACACTGAAATTCGAACCGAAGACGTGAAAACGCGAGGGAGTCGAAGCATCCATGATGATGTACCTTCCTTTTTTCCCCTGTTCTTTCGCGAAAGAAGAAGAGAAAGAAGGGATTGAAACGGGGCTGGAGAGACGGGGCAACGGAAGTAGGCTTGGGTGGCCTAGGTTTCGTCACATTTCTTGGACACTCGCCATTGCTGTCCTTTATGTTTTCTCCATTTTTAGCCTCAAGGCAGAACGGGGGGTTGAAGGCCGTTGGAGCGGAGCTGTCAAAACCGTATTACTGCTCGTGTTTGCCATGCCATTTGCAGGCCGTAGCTGAACCAGTTGATGAGTCGAAGTCCTTCTCTTGCAGTCCACGGTAAAAGTGACATCAAATGGGAGAAGCGGCATAACAAAGGTGTTTTGCCGGATGGTGAACAGTGCCGAAATAGTAAGTTTGTTGTTGGCCGTTGGATGCGTCACAGACGGGAGGGATTGACTGGCTCGGCGCCAAGCTTGTTGAAGGTCATGCTCCTCCGGTGAACTTCGAGGTCAATGGACGCCACTACAACAAGGGATACTACCTAGCAGATGACATCTATCCGAGATGGTCCACATTTGTGAAGACTACCTCAAACCCTGTGTCAGGAGGCAAGAACTCCTACTTTGCCAAGTGTCAGGAGGCTTGCAGGAAGGATGCCGAGCGGGCATTTGGTGTGCTCCAAACTCGATTTGCTATTGTCATGTACCCTACCCTGACCTGGTCGAAAGATCAAATGTGGGAAGTCATGACTTGCATCTTGGACAACATGATCATTGAGAGCGAGCAGGAAGAGCCAGTGTTTGACGCTGAACCATATTACAGGCAGGGTCCTCTTGCCCAAGTTGATCACCAGCTACCGGCAATCTGGACTGCCTTCCTCAATATGTGTCAGGAGATCCGGGACCCACAGGTGCATCAACAACTGCAACACGATCTGGTGGAGCACCTATGGAGGCTCAAGGGCAACACCTAGCTCGATTTATCTCAGAACATAGTGGATACTAGGGATCAAACCCTAACAAAACTAATTTGATTACATGGTGAATCTCATCCAACCCATCACCGTCCAGCAAGCCTACGATGGAATTACTCACGCACGGCGGTGAACATCATGAAATTGGTGATGGAGGATGGTTGATGATGACGACAGCGACGGATTCCCCTCTCCGGAGCCCCGAACGGACTCCAGATCAGCCCTCCCGAGAGAGTTTAGGGCTTGGCGGCGGCTCCGTATCATAAAACACGATGAATCCTTCTTCTTGGTTTTTTTCTCCACGAATGTGAATATATGGAGTTGGAGTTGACGTCGGTGTAGCTTTAGGGGGGCCACGAGGCAGGGGGCGCGCCCTAGGGGGGCGCCCCCACCCTCGTGGACAGGGTGTGGGCCCCCTGGTACTGATTCTTTCGCCAGTATTTTTTATTAATTCCAAAAAGTTGCTTCGTGGATTTTCAAGTCATTTCGAGAACTTTTATTTCTGCACAAAAATAACACCATGGCAGTTCTGCTGAAAACAGCGTCAGTCCGGGTTAGTTCCATTCAAATCATGCAAGTTAGAGTCCAAAATAAGGGCAAAAGTGTTTGGAAAAGTAGATACGGCGGAGACGTATCATGACTCAAATATTCTCCTCCACGATCTGATCGTAAGAACTTTATTTTCCTATCACGTTGATTCTCTACCTCACTCTGAAATTCCTTGAACTTTTCTAAGCTCTCAGACTTGTGTTTCATTAAGTAGACATACCCATATCAACTTAAGTCATCAGTGAGGGTGAGAACATAACGATAGCCACCGCGAGCCTCAACGCTCATTGGACCGCACACATCAGTATGTATTATTTCCAACAAGTTGTTTACTCGCTCCATTGTTCCGGAGAATGGAGTCTTGGTCATTTTACCCATGAGGCATGGTTCGCACGTGTCAAATGATTCATAATCAAGAGACTCCAAAAGTCCATCTGCATGGAGTTTCTTCATGCGTTTGACACCAATGTGACCGAGGTGGCAGTGCCACAAGTATGTGGGACTATCATTATCAACCTTACATCTTTTGGCATTCACACTATGAATATGTGTAACATCACGTTCGAGATTCAATAAAAATAAACCATTGACCAGCGGGGCATGACCATAAAACATATCTCTCATATAAATAGAACAACCATTATTCTCGGATTTAAATGAGTAGCCATCTCGCATTAAACGAGAAACACATACAATGTTCATGCTCAAAGCTGGCACTAAATAACAATTATTGAGGTTTAAAACTAATCCCGAAGGTAGATGTAGAGGTAGCGTGCTGATGGTGATCGCATTGACCTTGGAACCATTCCCGACGCGCGTCGTCATCTCGTCCTTCGCCATTCTCTGCTTATTCTGCAGCTCCTGTTTTGAGTTACAAATATGAGCAACCGCACTGGTATCAAATACCCAGGAGCTACTATGAGCGCTGGTAAGGTACACATCAATAATATTTATATCACATATACCTTTGGTGTTGTCGGCCTTCTTATCCACTAAGTACTTGGGGAAGTTCCATTTCAAGTGACCATTTCCGTTGCAATAAAAGCACTAAGTCTCAGGCTTGGGGTCCATTCTTTGGCTTCTTCCCGGTAACTGATTTATCGGGCATGGCAACTCCCTTGCCGTCCTTCTTGAAGTTCTTCTTACCCTTGCCTTTCTTGAAACTAGTGGTCTTATTCACCATCAGCACTTGATGTTCCTTTTTGATTTCCACCTCCGCTGATTTCGGCATTGAATATAACTCAGGAATGGACTTCTCCATCCCTTGCATATTGTAGTTCATCACAAAGCTCTTGTAGCTAGGTGGAAGCAACTAGATGATCCTATCAATGACTGAGTCATCTGGAAGATTAACTCCCAGCTGAGACAAGCGGTTGTGCCACCCAGACATCTTGAGTATATGCTCGCTGATAGAACTATTTTCCTCCATCTTACAACTGTAGAACTTGTCAGAGACTTCATATCTCTCGACATGGGCATGAGCTTGGAAAACCATTTTCAGCTCTTGGAACATCTCATATGCTCTGTGCTACTCAAAACGTTTATGGAGCCCTGGTTCTAAGCTGTAAAGCATGCCGCACTGAACCAGGGAGTAATCATCACTACGCGACTGCCAGGCGTTCATAACGTCTTGAGTTGCTGGGAAATGGGTGCGTCACCTAGTGGTGCTTCAAGGACATATGCTTTCTTGGTAGCTATGAGGATGATCCTCAAGTTACGGACCCAATCCGTATAATTGCTACCATCGTCTTTCAGCTTGCTTTTCTCTAGGAACGCATTGAAGTTGAGGGCAACATCAGCGTGGGCCATTTGATCTACAAGACATATTGTAAAGATATTTTAGACTAAGTTCATGATAATTAAGTTCATCTAATCAAATGATTTAGCGAACTCCCACTCAGATAGACATCCCTCTAGTCATCTAAGTGTTACATGATCTGAATCGACTAGGTCGTGTCCGATCATCACGTGAGACGGACTAGTCATCAATGGTGAACATCTCCATGTTGATCGTATCTACTATACGACTCATGTTCAACCTTTCGGTCTCTTGTGTTTCGAGGCCATGTCTGTACATGCTAGGCTCGTCAAGTCAACCTAAGTGTTTCGCATGTGTAAATCTGGCTTACACCCGTTGTATGCGAATGTTAGAATCTATCACACCCGATCATCAGGTGGTGCTTCGAAACAACGAACCTTCGCAACAGTGCACAGTTAGGGGGAACACCTTTCTTGAAATTTTAGGGAGGGATCATCTTATTTATGCTACCGTCGTTCTAAGCAAATAAGATGTAAACATGACAAACATCATTTGCAAATCATAAAGTGACATGATATGGCCAATACCATCTTGCGCCTTGATCTCCATCTTCGAGGCGCTGCATGATCACCTTCGTCACCGGCATGACACCATGATCTCCATCATCATGATCTCCATTATCGTGTCTTGGTGAAGTTGTCTCGCCAACTATTACTTCTACTACTATGGCTAACGGTTAGCAATAAAGAGTAAATACATGGCATTTTCGTTGACACGCAGGTCATACAATAAATTAAGACAACTCCTATGGCTCCTACCGGTTGTCATACTCATCGACATGCAAGTCGTGATTCCTATTACAAGAACATGATCAATCTCATACATCACATATATCATTCATCACATCCTTTTGGCCATATCACATCACATAACATAACATACCCTGCAAAAACAAGTTAGACGTCCTCTAATTGTTGTTGTATGTTTTATGTGGCTGCTATGGGTTTCTAGCAAGAACGGTTCTTACCTACGCAAAAACCACAACGGTGATATGTCAATTGCTATTTACCCTTCATAAGGACCTTTTTCATCGAATCCGATCCGACTAAAGTGGGGGAGACAGACACCTGCGAGCCACCTTATGCATCAAGTGCATGTCAGTCGGTGGAACCTGTCTCACGTAAGCGTACGTGTAAGGTCGGTCTAGGCCGCTTCATCCCACTATGCCACCGAATCAAGATAAGACTAGTGACGTAAGCAAAGTCAGTGGGAGCCTCTCCCACTGTCGTTCATCGTCAAAAAAACGGTAAGCAAATTGAACAAATCATCACCCACAACTACTTTGTGTTCTACTCGTGCATAGAATCTACGCATAGACCTAGCTTTGATACCATCATTGGGGAACGTAATAATAATTCAAAATTTTCCTACATATCACCAAGATCAATCTAGGAGATACTAGAAACGAGAGAGAGAGAGAGAGAGAGAGAGAGAGAGGGAGTGCATCTTCATACCCTTGAAGATCGCTAAGCGGAAGCGTTACAAGAACGCGGTTGATGGAGTCGTACTTGTGATGATTCAAATCGCGAAAGATCCGATCTAGCGTCGAACGGACGGTGCCTTCGTGTTCAACACACGTACAACCCGGGGACGTCTCCTCCTTCTTGATCCAGCAAGGGGAGAGGAGAAGTTGAGGGAGAGCTCCGGCAACACGACAGCGTGGTGGTGGAGCTTGCAGTTTTCCTACAGGGCTTCGCCAAGCTCCACGGAGGAGGAGAAGGTGTTGGAGGAGGGAGGGTTGCGCAAGGGGAAGGTTGAGGGATTCCTGGATAAGGGGGTGTCCGGACAGCCGGACTATGTACTTTGGCCGGACTGTTGGACTATGAAGATACAAGATTGAAGACTTTGTCCCGTGTCCGGATGGGACTCTCCTTTGCATGGAAGATAAGCTTGGCGATTTGGATGATAGATCTCCTTCTCTGTAACCGACTCTATGTAACTCTAGCCCCCTCCGATGTCTATATAAACCGGAGGGTTTAGTCCGTAGGACCAACAACAATCATACCATAGGCTAGCTTCTAGGGTTTAGCCTCTACGATCTCGTGGTAGATCAACTCTTGTAATCCTCATATCATCAAGATCAATCAAGCAGGAAGTAGGGTATTACCTCCATCGAGAGCGCCCGAACCTAGGTAAACATCGTGTCCCCAGTCTTCTGTTACCATTAGCCTTAGACGCACAGTTTGGGACCCCCTACCCGAGATCTGCCAGTTTTGACACCGACATTGGTGCTTTCATTGAGAGTTCCTCTATGTCATCGCTGTAAGGCCCGATGGCTCCCCCAACCTTCAACAACGCAGTCCCAGGCGAGACTTTTCTCCCCAGACAGATCTTCGTGTTCGGTGGCTTCGCACTGCGGGCCAACTCGCTTGGCCATCTGGAGCAGATCGACAGCTACGCCCCTGGCCATCAAGTCAGGTTCGAAAACTTGAATTACACAGCCGATATCCGCGGAGACTTGATCTTTGACGGATTCGGGCCTACGTCAGGAGCGCCGAACAATCACGATGAGCACGACTTAAATCTGTTGTCGGACAGTGTTCGGGATATCGCCCCTGCAGCTGCTCCGGACCTGAATCCAGGGTAAATCGCGTCGTCCGAGGATGGGTGGATGGACCCCGCCACGAAGGCCGCATACTCTTCGGTGGTAGAGCCGAACACAGACTCCGCAGTTAAGGAAATCTGCGTAACCGGACCCCTGAACCTGTGTCCGGATGTGGGTTCCGAACCGCGCACGCCCGGGCCCATCGAGTCCGATTGGGCTCCAATAATGGAGTTCACCGCCGCGGATATCTTTCATCACTCCCCCTTTGGCGAAGTGCTAAATTCATTAAGGTCTCTCTCTCTCTGTCAGGAGATTCCTGGCCGAACTATGTCCGGCTCGAGTGGGAAGCAGGCGATGAAGAAATTCGTTACCCACCCACCACCCATTTAATAGCCACTGTCGATGATTTGACCAACATGCTTGACTTCGACTCCGAAGACATCGACGGTATAGACGACGATGCGGGAGAAGAATAGGAACCACCGCCCACAGGGTGCTGGACAGCCACCTCTTCATATGATATATACATGGTGGACACCCCCAAAGAAAACAATGGCGATGAGGCAACAGAAGATAACCCCTTAGGGAAGAAACCAAAGCATGGGTGTCATCGGCTCCATTCTAAGCCCCGCCATAGCAATACCGGCACATGAGAAGAAAACAACCCAGATGGTGCCAAATAGGAATACAATCCTGATCACCCTACCTTTGAACAGGCCGAACAGGAATACAGGCAGGTCAGCCCCGAGGAACAGGCGACGGACGGATACGTGGAGGATGAAAACTATATGCCCCCCTCCGAAGACGAGGTGAGCCTCGGAGATGACGAATTCGGCGTACCCGAAGATCCAATAGAGCAGGAGCACTTTAAGCGCCGGCTTATAGCCACTGTAAGAAGCCTGAAAAAGAAGTAGCAGCAGCTCCAAGCTGATCAAGATCTGCTCGCAGACAGATGGACCGAGGTCCTGGCGGCCGAGGAATACGGACTCGAGCCCCCCACCAAGGGTTACCCAGAGCACAAGTTGCTACCTCAGCTAGAGGAGGAGGTCGTAGAGCCTACACTACCAGCACAAGACGAGGCTGACCGGCCACCTCGTGGCCGGGATAAAACGACGTATCAGACCGAACATTAGCCCGCACCCCCACGCCAGTTCACTATGGCCTGGGGCAATACGCAGGACCTGCGATACATATTGGAAAACAACGCGGGACAACCAAGATCGATCTACGGATCACGGGGGCACATCGCAGCACATGACGATGACCGTCATGCCGGATACACTAATAATAAGTCCGATCGGGCCGAACATAACCGACCAGACTTAGTCGGACTGCGTCGTGACATAGCCCGGCACAGAGGCGCCGCACACCCCCTCTGCTTCACTGATGAAGTAATGGATCATGAATTCCCAGAAGGGTTTAAACCCGTCAACATCGAGTCATACGATGGCACAACAGACCCCGCGGTATGGATTGAAGATTTCCTTCTCCACATTCACATGGCTTGCGGTGATGATCTACATGCCATCAAGTATCTCCCCCTTAAGCTTAAAGGGCCAGCCAGACATTGGTTGAATAGCCTGTCGGCGAACTCCATCAGCAGTTGGGAAAATCTTCGGGACGCATTTCTCGACAACTTCCAAGGCACTTACGTGCGACCACCGGATGCTGATGACTTAAGTCACATTACCCAATAGCCCGGAGAGTCAGCCAGAAAATTCTGGACTCGGTTCCTAACTAAAAAGAACCAAATTGTCGACTGTCCGGACGCCGAGGCCCTGGCGGCCTTTAAGCATAATATCCGTGACGAGTGGCTCGCCCGACACCTCGGCCAAGAAAAACCGAAGTCCATGGAGGCCCTCACGACACTTATGACCCGCTTTTGCGCAGGCGAGGACAGCTAGCTGGCTCGCAGTAGCACCACGCCAAGAAACTCCGGCACTTCAGATGTCTGCGATAATAAGGGAAAGCCACGGCGCAATAGACATAAGCGTCGGAATAATGGCGACAACGCCGAAGATACGCCAGTCAATGCTGGATTCAGCAGCCCAAAATCTGGTCAGCGGAAAAAGCCGTTCAAAAGAAACAATCCGGGATCATCCAGTCTGGACCGCATACTCGACCGCTCGTGCCAGATTCACGGCACCCCCGACAAACCAGCCAATCACACTAACGGAGATTGCTGGGTGTTCAAACAGACCGGTAAGTTGAATGCCAAAAACAAGGACAAGGGGCTGCACAACGATGATGACGAGGAGCCCCGGCGTCCGAACACTAGGGGACAGGAGAAATTTCACCCCCAGGTGAAAACGGTAAACATGATCTATGCCACCCACATTCCCAAACGGGACCGAAAGCGTGCACTTAGGGACGTTTATGCGATGGAGCCAGTCGCCCCAAAGTTCAACCCATGGTCATCCTGTTCGATCACCTTCAATCGTAGGGACCATCCTACCAGCATCCGTCACGGCGGCTCAGCCGCATTGGTCCTTGACCCAATCATCGACGGATTCCATCTCACGCGAGTCCTTATGGACGGTGGCAGTAGCCTGAACCTGCTTTATCAGGACACAGTGCACAAAATGGGCATCAATCCCTCACGGATCAAACCCACCAAAACCACCTTTAAAGGTGTAATTCCAGGGGTAGAGGCCCGCTGCACAGGCTCAATAACACTGGAAGTGGTCTTCGGATCTCCGGATAACTTCCTAAGCGAGGAATTAATCTTTGATATCGTCCCTTTCCGTAGTGGCTATCATGCACTACTTGGATGAACTGCGTTCGCTCGATTCAATGCGGTACCGCACTATGCATACCTTAAGCTCAAGATGCCAGGACCTCGCAGGGTTATAACAGTCAATGGAAACACAGACCGCTCCCTCCATACGGAAGAGCACACTGCAGCCCTTGCGGCAGAAGTACAAAGCAGCCTTCTTCGACAGACAGCCCATTCGGCAATGACATCCCCAAACACCGTCAAGCGAGTCTGAAGCACCCCGCAACAGGATGGTCAGGCACGCCAAGAGCTCGATTAGCAATCCGGCCTCTGCCCCAGCCCCATTCAGGCGGCATTTGTGCCACGCGTACCCTTCTTCAGAGAACATGGGCATAGGCGGAGGCGAGTTGACGATGCAGCCCACAGTGCGGTTCAACCGCCATGAGGCCCGCATACCCTTCTTCTTTCTTTCTTTCAGGACCCTACTTTCGGGCAGCCCCTTTAGAGATTCGGACCATCGGACTCATCACAGGAGAGAACACCAAGGAGGCAAGAGGCTTTGCACACAATGGAATACCCAGGTGGTCTTTGTCAATGATCGTTATACCTGTTTTACATACCCGCATGCAGCCTGCCCTTGGATAGGACATGTCAAATAGTCCTATTTGTTTCTGCTTAATGCATTAGTTGTACACATACGCCTTGTCGTATTATCCAAATAACAATGGGAAATAGTATACATCGTCAGCTTCTTACTACTATCTTCATTTTTTCCCTTGAATATTTATTTAATATTGCATCTGTACACTTTGGTACGATCAGTTTGCCAGGGGCTTTTTATTGAGCCCCATAACATGGCAATAAAAGTCCGAACACTTTTGACAGTGCGGCACCCCGAACTTATAGCATTATATGCATCAGCTCCGAATCATGTCTTGGGTCAATAGTTGGGTTAGCCCGTCTCCCTTATTTTGGTACCTTATGTTCCGTTTTATCGGCTAAGGTAGCGCAGGGAGAACTACTGCGATTGTGTCCCGGTTCTTCCGGACGAGCACCTCAGTAGAGAAAGCCGAAAACTGACTGTCATGATGCCGTGAGAGCGGGTCACTGTTCGAGAGGTTCTAAATCCTTAAAGATTTCTTCCGCTTAAGGAGAGGAATCGCCTTTGTTCGATTTAGGCGTGTATAGCACCCCAGTTCGGCCTTCCGAATACTAGGGGCTTCGCCAAAATTTAAAATTATAGACTTCTATGGCCAAGTGAGAGTTATAAAGCCGCATAGTTCGATTGCCTTGTTCGCTGCGCCAAACACCTCCTTAAAGGACCAAAAACTTAGATAAAGAGTGTTTGGGTTTTCCACAAACACCCCAGTACTAGCTACACGGGGGCGGAAGCCGACGACTGGCCTACTTTCAGAATTTTATAAACGGCCGCATAGAAGGTAATATTATAAATCAACAAAGCGTTATATAGCGCAAACAAACTCGTTCTCATATTACAAAGACGACATGAATACATTCACTCAAAGATTAAGTTCTTGGTGCATTCATCGGCCACAAGGCGAGCGCCTTTCATAATGCCATCATAATATTTCTCGGGGTAGTGATGCTCCTTACCCTCCGGGGGCCCATCCTTCACCAGCTTCTCAGCATCCAGTTTGGCCCAATGCATCTTCGCACGGGGAAAGGCCCGGCGGGCACCCTCAATGCAGACGGACTGCTTGATAACTTCAAGCCGCGGACAGGCACTTACCATCCGCTTTATAAGGCCGAAGTAGCTGTCGGGCAGGGGCTCACCAGGCCATATCCGGACTATGAGGTCCTTCATGGCCAGTTCGGACGCCCTGTGGAGTTCGACCAATTGCTTTAGTTGGTCTGAAAGTGCGTTATATCGACTAGAGGGGGGGTGAATAGGCGATTTTTATGAATTCTTCACTGAGGAATTTGCCGGTGTGGAAATTCCTAAGCGAAGAACTACTTGCAGCGGAATAAGTACTCAGAAGTAAGCATAACAAAATACAGGCATGGTCATCATGATGAAATGAAGACACGCACAGAGTACAGAAAGCGTAAACACAGGATAGCATAATATGAAGACAAACAGACTGAAGAAATTGAACTGAGGAAATTGAGAAAGTTTTCAGTCAAAGTCTTCAAACACAGATATGAACAATCACTCAACACAGTAATGAGGAAATGAAAGAGTTGAGGAAATAGAACCAGTAAGGTTGGTGAAGACAATGATTTGGTAGACCAGTTCCAACTGCTGTCTCAGTTGTACGTCTGGTTGGAGCGGCTGAGTATTTAAACTCGAGGACACACAGTCTAGGACACCCAGTCGATGAGCACGCAGCTCAGGACACCAAGTCCTCACCGTATTCTCCTTGAACTAAGGTCACATAGACCTCGTCCAATCACTCATGGTAAGTCTTCAGGCGACTTCCAAACCTTCACAGACTTGGTCACTCGGCGATCCACAATTCCTCTTGGATGCTC
Source organism: Triticum dicoccoides (assembly GCF_002162155.2). Lineage (NCBI taxonomy): Eukaryota > Viridiplantae > Streptophyta > Magnoliopsida > Poales > Poaceae > Triticum > Triticum dicoccoides. The sequence goes on from NC_041387.1 coordinate 497,115,648, forward strand.
TAGACCATGACGCCTAACCGTCTGGAAGAAGCACAGTCTTCAAAGGTAACAAGCGTCGGATCCACGGAGGATCAATCTCTTCAGTGATGCTCAATCACTTTGGGGTTTGTAGGTGTTTGGGTTTGGGATTTTCCTCACTCGATGATTTTCGCTCAAAGTCCTCGGAGGATGGGTTGCTCTCAAATGACAAGTGTCAGTTTCTCTCGGAGCAGCCAACCAGCTAGTGGTTGTAGGGGGTGGCTATTTATAGCCTAGGGAGCAGCCCGACATGATAAGACATAAATACCCTTGGCTGATATGACCGTTAGGTGGATAAGATATTTTGGGACAGCTGGCGCGTAGCACAGCAACGGTCGGAAATTTGACTCTCAAATTCCTCAGGGCTATCATGTTCCTCACTGTGTAGGCAATCCGCACTGGCGAATTCCTAACTCCTTAGTCTGAACAAATTCCTCAGCAACCAGAAGAACTTCGTCTCTGTCACTAAAGAAAGTGACTGAACTGTATGAGATTTCCAAAGGCTTCACTCGAAGGGTTTGGTAGGTTTAGGATTTTGAGTTGAGCATCACTTGGAAATTTTTCCTTAGTATTTCCTTGACCCCCTTTAACAGTACGGTGTTCCCTATGACTCAAGAAAGAGAAAAACAAAACTATGAAAACGAAAGTCTTCAAGCTTCATATTCCTCGCATGAATATCAAGTCTTCACGGACACACCAATTTCTTCACTTTCAAAGTCTTCATGAAAGTCTTCAGGAATACCAAAATCTTCAGTCGAAGATATTCAATTTTAGGGGTTGACTTTCTCTGTAAATATCAAACTCCTCATAGACTTATAGACCTATGTACACTCACAAACGCATTAGTCCCTTAACCTATAAGTCTTCAATACACCAAAATCACTAAGGGGCACTAGATGCACTTACAATCTCCCCCTTTTTGGTGATTGATGACAATATAGGTTAAGTTTTCAACGGGGATAAACATATGAAGTGTAAGTACTGATACTGAGGAATTTGATTGCAAGATATAGAAGAACTCCCCCTGAAGATGTGCATAGTGAGGAATTTGCTTTTGAAGCAATGCACACTTGAAGAGTTGAATCATGGAGATCTCCCCCTATATCTTGTAATTCATACATGCATTTGACATATAATATGAAGAATTTGAAATGCATGATCAGATATGGTGCCTGATGAAATTCAGCATGCGTGCAATAATATTAATGAGGAACAAGCATGCAGAATAACGCATCAAGAGTATCAAAGCACAGTGCATCAAAAGTATCAGAGCACCATCGGGTTTAAGTTTACAACTCGATCCAATAAAGTTTCAAAAGAATGAGAGTTGTAACTTAGCAAAAACGCCCATATAATAGACCCGCTTGAAGACTAACTCATTTTTTTTCCTTTGTCATCGAATGACCAAAAGGATCGAAACTGAGGACTAACGCCCCTGAAGAATATCAAGTTGATGGAGGAGCGTCAGTGTTGTCGGGGTCGGTTGTCGTAGTAGGGCCTGCCGCAGTGTCATCCAAGTCTTCATTTTCATCAGTGTCGCACGATGAAGAATAGGAGCTGGCCACCAAGGAAGGAACCTTGACCTTCTTGAATTTCTTCAGTGGAGGTGCAGACCAGTCAAATTCTTCCTTGAGACCCATATTCTTCAGATCTGCAGTGCTGTAGACATGAGATAGAACAGCCCAGGTACGGTTGAAGGTTTCATGGAGGTAGTATTGGTTTTTCTTCACTGCATTGTGTGTTGATGTCATGTTGTGAAGAATTGAACCAAACTGACGCTTGACCCATTTATGATTTTGATCAATCTTCTGATGAAGACTGAGGAGTAACTCACGATCAGTCATCACCCTGGGTGCTGTGGCTTGAGGATTTTGCTTAGCGGCAGAATCATGTGTGGCAGAGTCATCATTGGTGGAGTAGGATGCAGCCTTGCGGAATTGCCCATCCAATGGACAAATGCCTTCATCTATCAGAGCAGTTGCCTTGCCTTTGTCATCAGCTGAGGAATATGTCCGTTTGAGGACTTCAATTGGAGGCAAGTTGCTGCCATGGTTCAGAGTATCAGCCTTGTAATTGAGTGAAGACCTTGTCCTGATGAATCTCATAATCCATGGTGCATAAGGCTTCAGCTCAAATGGTGACATAGCAATATTCGCCAGAGTCCTCAGGAAGAAATCATGGAAGTTGACGGGAACGCCATGAATGATGTTGAAAAGCATATTCTTCATGATGCCAACGACTTCTTCATCATTTGAGTCGTGGCCTTTGATAGGACTCATTGTCTTCGTCAGAATGCGATAGACAGTCCGAGGCACATAGAGTAATTCCTTGACGAGGAATTTGGTTCGAGGAGTCTGTCCTGGCTTCAAAGGCTTCATCAGCACTTGCATGTAATGATTTGAAAGCTCAGGTTCACTGTAGACACAACATGCACCGTCAAGGGGAGGACTAAGTGGTAAGACACGAAGCAATTCAGTAGTTGGTGCCTTGTAGTGAGTATTTTCAGACATCCAGTCCAGCACCCATGAATTCACATCTTCAGAATTTCCTGTAATGTGCAGCGTCGCAAAGAATTGAAGAATGAGTTCTTCATTCCAATCATAGATGTCAGTGCAGAAATTTAACAATCCAGCATCGTGAAGAACACTAAGGACTGGCTCGAAGCACGGCAGAGATTCCATGTCCACATGAGGAATATGTTCATGATCAAAGACTTTGTCTTTGTTGAACAGTACTGAGGAATAGAAATTTGCTTGACTAGAAGTCCAGAAACGCCTCTTCCTTATGCGAGCAGAATCATAGGGGTTGTAATCTGTGAAGAACACATGTTCGCTGAAGAAATCTTCAGCCTTGAGCTTTTGCTTCTTTGAGAATGGATCCTTTGGCTTGGGCACTGGTGTGTCGGTGAGTTGCATTACAACCTCAGGAATCGCAATCTCAGGTTCTTCAGGCTGAGGAATTTCTGGTTCCTCTCCAGTGGCAGTCTGCGTGTTCAAAGGATCAGCAACAGCAGTTTCTTCAACACTAGCGGCTGGAATGTCTTCATGCACAGAGGAGGTGGGATGAGTCTCTTCAGAGCCCATTTGAACGGTTGGTGCAGGGGACTGAGGTATTTGTTGAATTGGAGTGAAGAGTGGAGAACTGGGGTGCTGACTTTCCCAAAAGTCATCATTCATCACGGGCCTTGTGCATCCAATGTCCACGTCTTCATCTTCATTTTCTTCAACGCAAGCCTCTTTAGCTGTGAACTGAGGCAGTGGCGAGGAAGCAACAGTCGATGAAGGGATTGCATCCACTTCAATTTCTTCATCAATCTGCTCTGACGAAGCAGCAGAATGATTTTCTTCATCAGATCCACTAGGGATCACATATTCTTCACCAAAAGGAACAAGGTCCTTTGATGGCATGGTGGAAATCGGAACAACATCAATTGGATTTTCAAGTGAGCTGGTCATAGGCTTCATCTTCTTTGGAGCTGAAGATTATGAAGAACTTGATGCTTTCCTTTTCTTCACAGCAGCTCGCTCTGCAGCCTTGGTCTTCCTCACATCTGATGCAGATGGAAGGGTAGGAGTTGGTGTAGGCACAGGAGGAGCTGAGGAATCTGGTTGATTTTCTTCAGGTGCAACTGATGCAGTTGCCCTGACTTCTTCAGTTTCTTTAGGCGCACCACTAGTGGATGCCCTGGCAATTTCTTTAGCGGCTGGAATGGAGTCATCAGCCCTGGAACTAGCATTTTCATTAGCAGCCTGAATGTCATCAGCGGTGCTAGCATGTTCTTCAGTTGGCTGAGCAGATGCTTCAGCTTGAGGAATTTCTTGTTGCGATGGGGTTGCAACATTGGTGAACTTCTCAGTCAGTTTCACAAACCTAACTTTGGCTCCTTGCCAATCAGCATAGTAAGCATTGAAATCATCGTTGAGGGCTTTGATTTCAGCTTGGATCTTGAGGAGTTCATCAGTTGTCATATTGACAACGTATTTCTTTAGGAACTTCTCCTTTCTGAACTGAGCCTTCTTGATCTACCTGGCCTTCTCAAATTTCCATTTCTCTTCAGTGATGAAATGGGTTAGCATGTGACTTTGACCAGGAGTCAGATTGAAATCAGGCATAGGAGTATTTGGATCCTTGTGCCAGAGATCACTGTAATCAAGGATTGCCCGTGGATCCAAAAGCAGTGGCACATTTGTGCCTTTGGCTCTAGCGGCCCTTTCTTGTCGGTCTCTGATGATTTCTGCAAGTTCATCATCATCAGCTTCATCGTCAGATGGCACTTGGAAGGCAACCGTTTCTTCTTCGGACTTGGCTGAGGACCTCGAGAAGTCGTTGCCTTTGTCTTCGGCAGAGTGGGGCCTGATGAAGATTTTGGTGCAGCTGAGGAACTTGCTGAGGCACCAGAGGCAATAGAGATGCCTGTTGTCCTTTGGCACGTGGCCAGATGTACAGGGGTTGAGGACCTTGCAGGAGCAGCTGAGGACTTTGGAGGAGGAGCTGAGGATTTTGGAGGAGCAGGAGCAGCATGAGGAACTGGCCGTGAGGGCTTTGAAGAATCTAGCCGTGAGGGCTTTGAAGATTCTGGCCGTGAGGGCATTGCTGAGGAACTTGGCCGTGAGGGCATAGTTGGTGAAGCACTTGGCTTGTGAGCGGGCTTCTTTGCCATTGATTTTCTAAGCTTGACAGAGGCCTCAGTGGCAGTAGCAGCAGCAGAGTCTTCATTGAATTTCCTCACTGCTTCTTTGGCATGTCTCACCAACTTGGCTTGGCGTTTGGCCCATTCTTCAGAAAATCCTCACCACGCTTGATGCTGGTGGGGTCAGCTACTTGGCCAGGTGCCAATGGAGCTCTTGGGCATGGAGGATTAAGTGCGAATTTCTTCATATACTTTGGAGTTACATATATGTACTCCCTCCATTCTCTTGTCCATCTCCTTTCAATCTTCTGTATGCGCACCTTGCATTGATTTTTATTTTCCTTTCCGAACTTAGCTTCATCAGGTGTGCAATAGTCAGCATAGATGGCCTCAGGTATTTCAAAAGCAGTCATGACCTCAGGCTTCTTTCCTCCTTTCTGCGGCTTCTTACCCTCAGCCATATTCTTCAAATGAGGAATTTGAACAATCGAATTTTCTGAAGAAGTGTGCAACTTTTCTTCGAGGAACGCTGCAAATGAGTTAAGTTGATGAGAACCTAGTGATTCAGCAGCGGACATGAGTACCTGTGAACAGAGTATAGTTGCGAGGAATTTGGAGAGGTCATATGCGTTCTCAGAAGGTTTTTCAAAAAGAACAAGTTTGAGGAATTTGACCAGACGAGCCTTGAAGAATTTCACTAAGCATTCTTTGTCTTAGGTTCCAGAGTTGTATAGATCGAGGATCCACACAATTGAGGAATCTTGAAGAAAAATGATGCTTAGAGAAACGAATCAAGAACAGTTGACTAGTGAGGTGTTTTGTGTGTGAGGATTTGAAGAATAAAACACCTTTGAAGATTTTGTTGTGAAATTTCGAATCAAAAGAGGGTAGTAAAAGTAACTTTTAATTACCCTGAATGAAGAACACGACGAACTGTGAAGTAGAACAGTGAAGTTCGTCGGTGTAGATCTTCCACGCCCTAACTTGGCGGAGGAAGACGGCTATGGCGGCGGCGGAGTGAAGATTTCCGCGGTCGGCGCAAGTACGACGGCGATGAGGTCGAGGCAGTGAAGCTCTTCCTCATCGGCAACGATGGAGTAGCGGCGGCGCTAGGGTTTGAGAAGCTCGAGCGAGAGAGAGAGAGGTCGAGCGGAGTAAAGGAAGTGAGGAAGGGGTGAGGGGTTATTTATAGTCACAGTGAAAAATTGTTCGCCCAAAGATTTAGGACGAATGTGCCCCTGACCCTTCTCATTCGCTTGACATGTGTCACCCACGTACTGAGAAGTGGAGATCGTGTTAGATCATGGGTGAATAGATAAGTCTATCATGGGATACGTGACAGTTTGAGCGGTAAAACCGAAAATTTGGATAAGATTAGTTTCAAAGTTCCGTTCGCAAATTCTTCAGCTGTCAAGGACACAGTGAAGATTTTGAACGAGTTTCAAAATAGAACGCACATGAAGAATTTGTGAATAGATTGGGTTGAGTATAGCATAGAGGGGGAAGGGTCCTATCACATTCACTTAGTAGAAAATGCAACTTGAAGAAATAGCCATAAGTGAATGTTGTAGAGGACATAAACCCATATATATATAGCCAATGAAGTCAAACGACGGAACCAGTGAAGATTCTGCAAAGTTGAAGAATTTGAAAAACTGAAGAATTTCAAAACTGAGGAATTAAAAAAAAGATTTTCAACTTTGGTGGTGGCGTGACCCACCGTATAAGAATGATGATTTCAGACACCGCGTACAATTGTCGTAGGGTTCTGAGAATCAAATTCTTCATTAATTTCTTCACACTTAGAGTGTTATTCTTCATTGATTGAAGAAAAATGTTTCTTCATGTGTTGCACATCTAAGTCATCAATTTTGCATAAGTGTTAGGATGTGTGTCCTTTTCAAAGAACATTCGAAGACTCTAAGATATTTAGCTCACACCACAACTTGCTAAATCTCTTCTCATCCAAGGGCTTTGTGAAGATATTAGCCAGTTGTTCTTCAGTCTTCACGTGCTCGATGGAGATGTCGCCCTTCAACACATGATCATGAAGAAAATGATGACGAATCTGAATGTGCTTTGTCTTCGAGTGCTGAACTGGGTTGTGAGCAATCTTGATGGCACTCTCATTGTCACAGAGGAGAGGCACATTCTTCACGTTGATGCCATAGTCCTTGAGCTTTTGCTTCATCCATAGTAGTTGAGCACAGCAAGAACCAGCAGCAATGTATTCAGCTTCAGCAGTAGACAGTGATACGCAGTTCTGTTTCTTCGAAGACCAACAGACCAAAGATCGTCCGAGGAAATGACAAGTACCAGACGTTGACTTGCGGTCCACACGATCACCAGCATAGTCAGAGTCAGAATATCCAATGAGATCAAAAGTAGAGCCCTTGGGGTACCATAATCCTAGTGTTGGTGTGTGAGCTAGATATCGAAGAATATGCTTCACAGCCTTATGGTGTGATTCCTTCGGTGCAGCTTGAAATCGGGCACACATGCAAACACTAAGCATTATATCTGGCCTAGATGCACATAAGTACAATAATGAACCAATCATGGAGCGGTATACCTTGTGATCAAAGTCAATACCATTTTCATCAGTGCATAGATGGCCATTTGTGGGCATAGGAATTTTGACGCCTTTGCAATCTTGCATGCCGAATTTCCTCAGAACATCCTTGAGGTATTTCTCCTGAGATATGAATATGCCATTGTGTTGTTGACGAATTTGAAGACCTAAGAAGAATTTCAACTCTCCCATCATAGACATTTGATATTCTTCACTCATCATATAGGAAAATTCATCACTATAACGTTGGTCAGTACAGCCAAAGATAATATCATCAACGTATATTTGGCACACAAACAGTTCACCATCATAAGATTTAGTAAAGAGAGTAGGGTCGAGTGAACTGGGTGTGAAGCCATTCTTCATGAATAATTCCTTCAAAGAGTCATACCACGCCCGAGGGGCTTGCTTGAGGCCATACAGGGCCTTGTTGAGTCTGAAGACTTTGTCAGGATTCTTTGGATCTTCAAAACCTGGGGGTTGAGCAACATATACTTCTTCCTCAAGCTTACCATTGAGGAATGCACTTTTCACATCCATTTGTTGTAAGATAATATTATGATGGTTAGCATAAGCAAGTAATATGCGAATAGCCTCAAGTCTAGCAACAGATGCAAAAGTTTCATCGAAATCAATTCCTTCAACCTGTGTGTAGCCTTGAGCTACAAGTCGTGCCTTATTCCTCACCACAAGGCCATTTTCATCTTGCTTGTTGCGGTAGATCCACTTTGTGCCAATGATATTATGCTTGCGAGGATCTGGACATTTGACCAGTTCCTAGACATTGTTGAGCTCGAACTGATGTAATTCTTCTTGCATGGCCTGAATCCACTCAGGCTCTAGAAATGCTTCATCTACCTTAGTGGGCTCTATGATAGAGACAAAAGCATAGTGCCCACAAAAGTTAGATAAATGTGAAGCTTTTGAGCATGTGAGAGGACCTGGCGCTCAAATTTCATCGATGGTCTTTTCGACTTGCACTTCTTTTGCAATGCGAGGATGAGCTGGTTGTCGTTGAGGAATTTGATCAGGATTTTCTTCAACACCATTTTCTTCAGCATTTTCATCAGGTGCACCAGCTCGATTTCCTTCACGTTCTGGAATGAGTTCTTTAGTGGATTCTTCGGTAGGAATAACATCCTCGGTAGCCTTGAACTTGATAGAATCCTCAGGTGCTGGTTCATCTATCACAGAAGGTAGGTGCTCTCTTTGCGAGCCATTAGTTTCATCAAACCGCACATCTACAGTTTCAACAACCTTGTGAAGAACGTTGTTGAAGACTCTGTAGGTGTGCGAGTCCTTTCTGTAACCAAGCATAAAATCTTCATGTGCTTTCGGTGCAAATTTAGAATTGTGATGAGGATCTCTAATCCAACATTTAGCACTGAAGACTTTGAAATAACTCACATTGGGTTTCTTGTCAGTGAGGAGTTCATAGGCAGTCTTCTTGAAGAATTTGTGAAGATATACCCGATTAATGACGTGGAAGCAGTATCAATTGCCTCAATCCAGAAACGACGAGGCGTCTTGTATTCATCAAGCATAGTGTGAGCCATTTCAGCAAGGGTTCTGTTCTTGCGCTCCACGACGCCATTCTGCTGAGGAGTGTAAGGAGCAGATAACTCATGAGTAATACCAAGTTCATCAAGATAGCCATCAACACCGGTATTCTTGAACTCAATCCCATTGTCAGTTCTGATGTGCTTGATCTTCACACCAAAGTTGGTTGAAGCCCTCAAGGAAAATCGTTTGAAGATTTCCTGCACTTCATGTTTGTAAGTAACAATGTGTACCCATGTGTAACGAGAATAGTTATCAACAATAACGAAGCCATATAGAGATGCATCATTTGAAACAGCAGAATAATGATTAGGACCAAAGAGATCCATGTGAAGCAATTCAAATGGACGAGTAGTGGTCATGATAGTCTTCGCTGGATGCTTGGACTTTGTCATCTTTCCAGCTTCACAAGCTCCGCATAAGTGATCCTTGAGGAATTTGACATTCTCAATGCCAATGACATGCTTCTTCTTCGCAAGCGTGTTCGGATTCCTCATGCCAGCGTGACCAAGTCATCGATGCCATAGCCAGCCTTCTGAAGCTTTTGCCAGTAAGCACATGGCTGGTTGTGATCCTGTAGAGAAATCAACAATATACAGATCTCCTCTCCTAAAGCCTTCGAAGACTTTGGAATGGTCAGCTTCCATGATCACAACACATTGATATCTTCCAAAGACAACAACCATATCGAGATCACAAAGCATTGAGACAGACATGAAGTTGTATCCTAAGGACTCGACAAGCATGACTTTGTCCATGTGTCGATCCTTTGAGATCGCGACCTTACCTAGACCCAATACCTGACTTTTGCCTTTGTCAGCGAAGATGATGTGCTTCAGATGTGATGGTGTTAAAGGAGCATCTATCAATAGATTCTTGTCACCCGTCATGTGATTTATACATCCACTATCGAGGACCCACTCATTTGCTTTGGGCTGATCATCCTGCAGATAAATTAGTGCATCTTATGAACTCATATACTTCATCAGTGAAGAATATGACATCAAATTCATCAGTTCAATTTCATCAAGCAATAGCACATATAAGCAATGTGAGGACGTGTGAAATGAAAGTTCATTTCATCATGATTCGCCTGCGTCCTTTCAGACATTTTTGTCAGGCCCCCAGCAAATTCTTTAGACGTTAAAGCACGTCTGGAGACCTGACCCTGCAGAAGAAATTAGTTCTTTTTCTTCACCACCCACATCTGAAGGGGTGGCAAAGAGTTCATCACTCTGCGAGCACCATATGAGAAAGGTGGCATAGAGGCCAACTCATTTCGTTTCACATAAGAGGGGTTAGGGTAAGCATATGAATAAGCAGAGAAATTCTTCGAGGACTTATGAACATAATGATTTGAAGAATAATGCGCATATTCATAGCCCTTAGCTCTACCCTACGAAACAGAGTTGTTAGCACGATGATGATTATATGAGGACTTTGATCCATTTGAGGAATTTGATCCATGTGAAGAATTAGGTCCATATGAATAATTGGATCTGGGGTTCCTGTTCTTCACTGGTGGTGTCATGAGGACATTCACCTGAAGACTTTCAACATAACTTTTGGGGACCCAGATTTTCTTCATAGGGGAACCGTTCCTGCAGTTAGTGCCAACATATCTAGCAAATACTTCACCATTCTGATTTTTGAACAGTTTAAAGTTGGAGTCAAATGACTCATCAGAAGAATGAGGAGATTCACATGTAAAGCCAGATAAGTTAGATGGATCAACTGGAGGTCCCTTTGCAGCAACCCATGAGGTTTTGGGGTACTGCTCAGGCTTCCAATATGTTCCATCAGCATTGACTTTCCTCTCAAAGGCAATACCCTCTTTCCTAGGGATTCTGTTGAGGATCTGCTTTTTGAGCACATCACAAAGAATCTGATGCCCTTTGAGGCTTTTGTACATGCCTGTAGTGTACAATTCCTTCAGCCCTGCATCATTAGTAGTACTAGCAACGTCCTCAGATGAGGAATTAGTGATAGCAGAGGCAGGTGAAGAATTTGTAATAGTTCAAGCATTTGAACATTCAGGTGAAGAATTAGCAGATTCACGTTCAATGCACTTTAAGCATGGAGGAACAAATTCTTCTTGGGTAGCGCTGATTTGTTGAGCAAGTAATGAATCACGATCCTTCTGAAGATCTTCATAACTCACTCTTAGCTTCTCAAGATCTTGCTTTCTTTGAAGAAATTCATAAGAAAGCTTCTCGTGATCAGATAAGAGAGTGTTATGATGACTTTGAAGGTTGTCAAACTTAGACTGAAGTCTCTGAAGATTTTCAGTTAAGTCTTTAGTGCGGTCCATTTCATCACCCAACATATCATCACTTTTGTCTAGCATGTTTTGAAGTTTTTCAATAGCCTTTTGTTGTTTCACAGCAATCTTAGCAAGTTTAGAGTAGCTAGGCTTAAGATTTTCATCAGATTCATCCTCACTAGATTCAGAGGAGGGGTATTTTGTTACCTTGGCACCCTTTGCCATGAAGCAATAGGTGGGAGCGTAGTCATCATTATCTTCATCAGCGTTGTTGGTGTTGCCATTTTCTTCAGAGTTGAAGATAGACTTGCTGAAAAATGCGGTAGCAAGAGCTAGACTTGCCACACCTGACTCAGACTCCTCGGATGCCTCCTCTTCCTCATGTTCCTCAGATTCAGCTTCAGAGTCCATTTCCTTGCCAATGAATGCCCGAGCCTTCTTGGAGCTGCTCTTCTTGTGAGATGAAGACTTTGAGGATTTTGATGATGAAGACTTTGAATATTTCTTCTTCTTCTTGGCATCATCAGAACTGTAATCCTTGTATTTCTTCTTCTTTAATTCCTTGTCCCACTGAGGACAATCTTGGATGTAGTGACCAGGCTTCTTGCATTTGTGGCATAACCTTCTCTTATAGTAACTTGATGAGGAATCACTGCTCCTTGAGGATTTTCCAAAGCGACCACGTCTTGAGAACTTCTGGAACTTCTTCACGAGCAGTGCTAGCTCCTGGCTCAATTCTTCAGGATCACCAAGGCTACTACCAGAGTCTTCACATTCAGATTCAGACACAGCCTTGGCCTTCAGGGCACGTGGTTTGCCATAGCTTGAACCATAGAGATCTCTCTTTTCAGCAAGCTGGAACTCATGAGTATTTAGCCTCTCGAGGATATCAGCCGGATATAGTGACTTGTAATCAGTGCGCTCTTGAATCATCAGTGCCAGAGTGTCAAATGAAGAATCAAGTGATCTCAGCAATTTCTTCACCACCTCATGGTCGGTGATATCAGTGGCACCGAGCGCTTGAAGCTCATTTGAGATATCAATGAGGCGATCGAAGGTTTGCTAAACATTTTCATTGTCGAGTCTTTTGAAGCGGTTGAAGAGATTGCGAAGAACGTCAACACGAGAGTCACGTTGAGTTGAGACTCCTTCGTTTACTTTGGAGAGCCTATCCCAGATAAGCTTAGCAGTTTCCAAAGCACTCACTCTACCATACTGCCCTTTACTCAGATGACCACATATGATATTCTTCGCTTGAGAATTGAGTTGCTTGAATCTCTTCACATCAGCAGCATTCAGGGAAGGTGTGACTGAGGGAACACCATTTTCCACAACGTACCAGAGATCATTGTCAATTGCTTCAAGATGCATTCGCATCTTATTCTTCCAGTAGGGGTAGTCCGTGCCATCGAAGGTAGGACACCCAGCAGAGACCTTGATCATACCTGCGGTCGACATAACTAGAACTCCAGGTGGTTAAACCAAAATCACATAGAACAAGGGAGTACCTTGCTCTAATACCAATTGAAAGTGCGTTATATCGACTAGAGGGGGGTGAATAGGCGATTTTTATGAATTCTTCACTGAGGAATTTGCCGGTGAGGAAATTCCTAAGCGAAGAACTACTTGCAGCAGAATAAGTACTCAGAAGTAAGCATAACAGAATATAGGCATGGTCATCATGATGAAATGAAGACACGCACAGAGTACAGAAAGCTTAAACACAGGATAGCACAAGATGAAGACAAACAGACTGAAGAAATTGAACTGAGGAAATTGAGAAAGTCTTCAGTCAAAGTCTTCAAACACAGATATGAACAATCACTCAACACAGTAATGAGGAAATGAAAGAGTTGAGGAAATAGAACCAGTAAGGTTGGTGAAGACAATAATTTGGTAGACCAGTTCCAACTGCTATCTTAGTTGTACGTCTGGTTGGAGCGGCTGAGTATTTAAACTCGAGGACACACAGTCCCGGACACCCAGTCGCTGAGTACGCAGCTCAGGACACCAAGTCCTCAACGTATTCTCCTTGAACTAAGGTCACACAGAGCTCGTCCAATCACTCGTGGTAAGTCTTCAAGCGACTTCCAAACCTTCATAGACTTGGTCACTCGGCGATCCACAATTCCTCTTGGATACTCTAGACCATGACGCCTAACCGTCTGGAAGAAGCACAGTCTTCAAAGGTAACAAGCGTCGGATCCACGCAGGATCAATCTCTTCAGTGATGCTCAATCACTTTGGGGTTTGTGTTGGAAATATGCCCTAGAGGCAATAATAAAAGGATTATTATTATATTTCCTTGTTCATGATAATTGTCTTTTATTCATGCTATAATTGTATTATCCAGAAATCATAACACACGTGTGAATACATAGACCATAATATGTCCCAAGTGAGCCTCTAGTTGACTAGCTCGTTGATCAACAGATAGTCATGGTTTCCTGACTATGGACATTGGATGTCATTGATAACGGGATCACATCATTAGGAGAATGATGTGATGGACAAGACCCAATCCTAAGAATAGCACAAGATCGTGTAGTTCGTTTTGCTAGAGCTTTTCCAATGTCAAGTATCTTTTCCTTAGACCATGAGATCGTGTAACTCCCGGATACCGTAGGAGTGCTTTGGGTGTACCAAACATCAAAACATAACTGGGTGACTATAAAGGTATACTACGGGTATCTCTGAAAGTTTCTGTTGGGTTGACACGGATCGAGACTGGAATTTGTCACTCCGTATGACGAAGAGGTATCTCTGGGCCCACTTGGTAATGCATCATCATAATGAGCTCAAAGTGACCAAGTGTCTGGTCACAGGATCATGCATTACGGTACGAGTAAAGTGACTTGCCGGTAACGAGATTGAACGAGGTATTGGGATACCGACGATCGAATCTCGGGCAAGTAACATACCGATTGACAAAGGGAATTGTGTACGGGGTTGCTTGAATCCTCGACATCGTGGTTCATCCGATGAGATCATCGAGGAGCATGTGGGAGCCAATATGGGTATCCAGATCCCGCTATTGGTTATTGACCAGAGAGCTATCTCGGTCATGTCTACGTGTCTCCCGAACCCGTAGGGTCTACACACTTAAGGTTCGGTGATGCTAGGGTCGTATGGATCTGAGTATGCAGCAAACCGAAAGTTGTTCGGAGTCCCGAATGAGATCCCGGACGTTAGGAGGAGTTCCGGAATGGTCCGGAGGTAAAGAATTATATATGGGAAGTCGAGTTTCGGCCATCGGGAAAGTTTTGGGGGTTGCCGGTATTGTACCGGGACCACCGGAAGGGTCCCGGGGGTCCACCAGGTGGGGCCACCTATCCCGGAGGGCCCCATGGGCTGAAGTGGGAGGGGAACTAGCCCCTGGTGGGCTGGTGCGCCCCCCTGGGCCCCCCTCTGGGCCTAGGGTTGGGAACCCTAGGGGAGGGGGCGCCTCCACTTGCCTTGGGGGGCAAGTTTCCCCCCTTGGCCGCCGCCCCCCCTAGGAGATCCCATCTCCTAGGGCCGCCGCCCCCCTGGGGTCCCTATATAAAGAGGGGGTGGGAGGGCAGCGGCACCCTGACACCTGGCGCCTCCCTTCCCCCCTTGCTACACCTCTCCCTCCCGTAGTCGCTTGGCGAAGCCCTGCCAGATCCCTGCTGCATCCACCACCATGCCGTCATGCTGCTGGATCTTCATCAACCTCTCCTTCCCCCTTGCTGGATCAAGAAGGAGGAGATGTCACGCTGACCGTACGTGTGTTGAACGCGGAGGTGCCGTCCGTTCGGCACTAGGATCTCCGGTGATTTGGATCACGACGAGTACGACTCCCTCAACCCCGTTCTCTTGAACGCTTCCGCTCACGATCTACAAGGGTATGTAGATGCACACCTCTCTCTCGTTGCTAGATGAACTCATAGATTGATCTTGGTGAACGTAGGAAAAAATTTATTTTATGCAACGTTCCCCAACAGTGGCATCATGAGCTAGGTCTATGTGTAGTTCTCTATTGCATGAGTAGAACACAAATCTGTTGTGGGCGTAGATGTTGTCAACTTTCTTGCCACTACTAGTCTTATTTTGCTTCAGCGGTATTGTGGGATGAAGCGGCCCGGACCGACCTTACACGTGCGCTTACGTGAGACAGGTTCCACCGACTGACATGCACTAGTTGCATAAGGTGGCTAGCGGGTGTCTGTCTCTCCCACTTTAGTTGGAGCGGATTCGATGAAAAGGGTCCTTATGAAGGGTACATAGAAGTTGACAAATCATGTTGTGGTTATTCGTAGGTAAGAAAACGTTCTTTCTAGAACCCTATTGCAGCCACGTAAAAGATGCAACAACAATTAGAGGACGTCTAACTTGTTTTTGCAGCAATTGCTTTGTGATGTGATATGGCCAAAAGTTGTGATGAATGATGAATGATATATTGTGATGTATGAGATCATGTTCTTTTAATAGGAACCACGACTTGCATGTCGATGAGTATGACAACCGGCAGGAGGCATAGGAGTTATCTTAATTATTGTATGACCTGCGTGTCAATGATTTAACGCCATGTAATTACTTTACTTTATTGCTAAACCGTTAGCCATAGTAGTAGAAGTAATAATTGGCGAGCAACTTCATGGAGACACGATGATGGAGATCATGATGATGGAGATCATGGTGTCATGCCGGTGATGAAGATGATCATGGAGCCCCAAAGATGGAGATCAAAGGAGCTATATGATATTGGCCATATCATGTCACTACTATTTAATTGCATGTGATGTTTATTATGTTTATGCATATTGTTTACTTAGAACGACGGTAGTAAATAAGATGATCCCTCATAATAATTTCAAGAAAGTGTTCCCCCTAACTGAGCGCCGTTGCTAAAGTTCGTCGTTTTGAAGCACCACGTGATGATCAGGTGTGATAGATTCATAAGTTCACATACAACGGGTGTAAGACAGTTTTACACATGCAAAACACTTAGGTTAACTTGACGAGCCTAGCATGTACAGACATGGCCTCGGAACACAGAGACCGAAAAGTCGAACATGAGTCGTATGGAAGATATGATCAACATGGAGATGTTCACCGATGATGACTAGTCCGTCTCACGTGATGATCGGACACGGCCTAGTCGACTCGAATCATGTAACACTTAGATGACTAGAGGGATGTCAAATCTGAGTGGGAGTTCATTAAATAATTTGATTAGATGAACTTAATTATCATGAACTTAGTCTAAAATCTTTGCAAAATATGTCTTGTAGAACAAATGGCCAACGCTCATGTCAACATGAACTTCAACGCGTTCCTAGAGAAAACCAAGCTGAAAGATGATGGCAGCAACTATACGGGCTGGGTCCGGAACCTGAGGATCATCCTCATAGCTGCCAAGAAAGCATATGTCCTAGAAGGACCGCTAGGTGAAGCACCCATCCCAAAGAACCAAGACGTTATGAATGCTTGGCAGTCACGTGCTGATGATTACTCCCTCGTTCAGTGCGGCATGCTTTACAGCTTAGAACTGGGGCTCCAAAAGTGTTTTGAGCAACACGGAGCATATGAGATGTTCAAGGAGCTGAAATGGTTTTCCAATCTCACGCCCGGGTCGAGAGATATGAAGTCTCCGACAAGTTCTATAGTTGTAAGATGGAGGAAAATAGTTCTGTCAGTGAGCACATACTCAAAATGTGTGGGTTGCACAACCGCATGTCCCAGCTGGACATTAACCTCCCAGATAAGGCGGTCATTGACAGAATCCTTCAGTCGCTCCAACCGAGCTATAAGAGCTTTGTGATGAACTACAATATGCAGGGGATGGTGAAAACTATTCCTGAAGTATTTTCAATGCTGAAGTCGCCAGAGGTAGAAATCAAGAAAGAATATCAAGTGTTGATGGTCAATAAAACCACCAAGTTCAAGAAGGGCAAGGGTAAGAAGAACTTCAAGAAGGACGGCAAGGATGTTGTCGCGCCCGGTAAGCCGGTTGCCGGGAAGAAGTCAAAAAATGGACCCAAGCCTGAGACTGAGTGCTTTTATTGCAAAGGGAAGGGTCACTGGAAGCGGAACTGCCCCAAATACTTAGCGGACAAGAAGGCCGGCAACAGTAAAGGTATATGTGATATACATGTAATTGATGTGTACCTTACCAGCACTCGTAGTAACTCCTGGGTATTTGATACCGGTGTCATTGCTCATATTTGTAACTCACAGCAGGAGCTGCGGAATAAGCGGAGACTGGCGAAGGACGAGGTGATGATGCGCGTCGGGAATGGTTCCAAGGTCGATGTGATCGCCGTCGGCACGCTGCCTCTACATTTACCCACGGGATTAGTTTTAAACCTCAATAATTGTTATTTAGTGCCAAGTTTGAGCATGAACATTGTATCTGGATCTCGTTTAATACGAGATGGCTACTCATTTAAATCCGAGAATAATGGTTGTTCTATTTATATGAGAGATATGTTTTATGGTCATGCCCCGATGGTCAATGGTTTATTCTTAATGAATCTCGAACGTAATGTTACACATATTCATAGTGTGAATACCAAAAGATGTAAAGTTGATAGCGATAGTCCCACATACTTGTGGCAGTGCCGCCTTGGTCACATTGGTGTCAAGCGCATGAAGAAGCTCCATGCTGATGGACTTTTAGAGTCTCTCGATTATGAATCATTTGACACATGCGAACCATGCCTCATGGGCAAATTGACCAAGACTCCGTTCTCCGGAACAATGGAGCGAGCAACCAACTTATTGGAAATCATACATACTGATGTGTGTGGTCCAATGAGCGTTGAGGCTCGCGGAGGATATCGTTATGTTCTCACTCTCGCTGATGACTTAAGTAGATATGGGTATGTCTACTTGATGAAACACAAGTCTGAGACCTTTGAAAAGTTCAAGGAATTTCAGAATGAGGTAGAGAATCAACGTGACCGAAAGATAAAGTTCTTACGATCAGATCATGGAGGAGAATATTTAAGTCACAAATTTGGTACGCACTTAAGAAAATGTGGAATCGTTTCACAAGTCACGCCGCCTGGAACACCTCAGCGTAACGGTGTGTCCGAATGTCGTAATCGCACTCTATTGGATATGGTGCGATCTATGATGTCTCTTACCGATTTACCGCTATCATTTTGGGGATACGCTCTAGAGATAGCTACATTCACTTTAAATAGGGCTCCGTCTAAATCCCTTGAGACGGCACCGTATGAATTATGGTTTGGGAAGAAACCTAAGCTGTCGTTTCTAAAATTTTGGGGATGCGATGCTTTTGTCAAGAAACTTCAACCTGAAAAGCTCGAACCCAAGTCAGAAAAATGCGTCTTCATAGGATACCCTAAGGAAACCATTGGGTATACCTTCTACCTTAGATCCGAAGGCAAGATCTTTGTTGCCAAGAACGGATCCTTTCTGGAAAAGGAGTTTCTCTCGAAAGGAGTAAGTGGGAGGAAAGTAGAACTCAATGAAGTACTACCTCTTGAACCGGAAAGTAGTGCAGCTCAGGAAAATGTTCCTGTAGTGCCTACACCGACTGGAGAGGAAATTAATGATGATGATCAAGGTACTTCGGATCATGTTGCTACTGAACTTCATAGGTCCACAAGGACACGTTCCACACCAGAGTGGTATGGCAACCCTGTCCTGGAAATCATGTTGTTAGACAATGGTGAACCTTTGAACTATGAAGAAGCAATGGCGGGCCCAGATTCCAACAAATGGCTTGAAGCCATGCAATCCGAGATAGAATCCATGTATGAAAACAAAGTATGGACTTTGACAGACTTACCCGATGATCGGCGAGCGATAGAAAACAAATGGATCTTTAAGAAGAAGACGGACGCGTATGGTAATATTACCATCTATAAAGCTTGACTTGTCGCTAAGGGTTATCGGCAAGTTCAAGGGGTTGACTACCATGAGACTTTCTCTCCCGTAGCGAAGCTGAAGTCCGTCCGAATCATGTTAGCAATTGCCGCATACTATGATTATGAGATATGGCAGATGGACGTCAAAACTGCATTCCTTAACGGCTATCTTAAGGAAGAATTGTATATGATGTAGCCGGAGGGTTTTGTCGATCCTAAGAATGCTAACAAGGTATGCAAGCTCCAGCGATCCATTTATGGGTTGGTGCAAGCATCTCGGAGTTGGAACATTCGCTTTGATGAGATGATCAAAGCGTTTGGATTTATGCATACTTATGGAGAAGCCTGCGTTTACAAGAAAGTGAGTGGGAGCTCTGTAGCATTTCTCATATTATATGTGGATGACATACTTCTGATGGGAAATGATATAGAACTTTTGGACAGCATTAAGGCCTACTTGAATAAGTGTTTTTCAATGAAGGACCTTGGAGAAGATGCTTACATATTAGGCATCAAGATCTATAGGGATAGATCGAGACGCCTCATAGGTCTTTCACAAAGCACATACCTTGATAAGATATTGAAGAAGTTCAATATGGATCAGTCCAAGAAAGGGTTCTTGCCTGTATTGCAAGGTATGAGATTGAGCTCGGCTCAATGCCCGACCACGGTAGAAGATAAAGAAGAGATGAGTGTCATCCCCTATGCCTCAGCCATAGGATCTATTATGTATGCCATGCTGTGTACCAGACCTGATGTAAACCATGCCGTAAGTTTGGTAGGAAGGTACCAAAGTAATCCCGGCAAGGAACACTGGACAGCGGTCAAGAATATCCTGAAGTACCTGAAAAGGACAAAGGACATGTTTCTCGTTTATGGAGGTGACGAAGAGCTCGTCGTAAAGGGTTACATCGATGCTAGCTTCGACACAGATCTGGATGACTCTAAGTCACAAACCGGATACGTGTATATGTTGAATCGTGGAGCAGTTAGCTGGTGCAGTTACAAGCAGAGTGTCGTGGCGGGATCTACATGTGAAGCGGAGTACATGGCAGCCTCGGAGGTAGCACATGAAGCAATATGGATGAAGGAGATCATCACCGACCTAGGAGTCATACCCAATGCGTCGGGGCCGATCACTCTCTTCTGTGACAACACTGGAGCTATTGCCCTTGCCAAGGAGTCCAGGTTTCACAAGAAGACCAGGCACATCAAGCGACGTTTCAACTCCATCCGTGAAAATGTTCAAGATGGAGACATAGATATTTGCAAAGTACATACGGATCTGAGTGTCGCAGATCCGTTGACTAAACCTCTTCCGCGAGCAAAACATGATCAACACCAGAACTCTATGGGTGTTCGATTCATCACAATGTAACTAGATTATTGACTCTAGTGCAAGTGGGAGATTGTTGGAAATATGCCCTAGAGGCAATAATAAAAGGATTATTATTATATTTCCTTGTTCATGATAATTGTCTTTTATTCATGCTATAATTGTATTATCCGAAAATCGTAATACACGTGTGAATACATAGACCACAATATGTCCCTAGTGAGCCTCTAGTTGACTAGCTCGTTGATCAACAGATAGTCATGGTTTCCTGACTATGGACATTGGATGTCACTCATAACGGGATCACATCATTAGGAGAATGATGTGATGGACAAGACCTAATCCTAAGCATAGCACAAGATCGTGTAGTTCGTTTTGCTAGAGATTTTCCAATGTCAAGTATCTTTTCCTTAGACCATGAGATCATGTAACTCTCGGATACCGTAGGAGTGCTTTGGGTGTACCAAACGTCACAACGTAACTGGGTGACTATAAAGGTATACTACGGGTATCTCCGAAAGTCTCTATTGGGTTGACACGGATCGAGACTGGGATTTGTCACTCCGTATGATGGAGAGGTATCTCTGGGCCCACTCGGTAATGCATCATCATAATGAGCTCAAAGTGACCAAGTGTCTGGTCACGGGATCATGCATTACGGTACGAGTAAAGTGACTTGCCGGTAACGAGATTGAACGAGGTATTGGGATACCAACGATCGAATCTCGGGCAAGTAACGTACCGATTAACAAAGGGAATTGTGTACGGGGTTGCTTGAATCCTCGACATCATGGTTCATCCGATGAGATCATCGAGCAGCATGTGGGAGCCAACATGGGTATCCAGATCCCGCTGTTGGTTATTGACCAGAGAGCTGTCTCGGTCATGTCTACGTGTCTCCCGAACCCGTAGGGTCTACACACTTAAGGTTTGGTGACGCTAGGGTTGTATGGATCTGAGTATGCAGCAAACCGAAAGTTGTTCGGAGTCCCGTATGAGATCCCGGACATCACGAGGAGTTCCGGAATGGTCCGTAGGTAAATAATTATATATGGGAAGTCGAGTTTCGGCCATCGGGAAAGTTTCGGGGGTTACCGGTATTGTACCGGGACCACCGGAAGGGTCCCGGGGTCCACCGGGTGGGGCCACCTATCCCGGAGGGCCCCATGGGCTGGAGTGGGAGGGGAACCAGTCCCTGGTGGGCTGGTGCGCCCCCCCCCCCGGGCCCCCCTCTGCGCCTAGGGTTGGGAACCCTAGGGGAGGGGGCGCCTCCACTTGCCTTGGGGGGCAAGTTTCCCCCCTTGGTGGCCGCCCCCCTAGGAGATCCCATCTCCTAGGGCCGGCGCCCCCCCTGGGGTCCCTATATAAAGAGGAGGGTGGGAGGGCAGCGGCACCCTGACATCTGGCGCCTCCCTTCCCCCCTTGCTACACCTCTCCCTCCCGTAGTCGCTTGGCGAAGCCCACCCGGATCCCTGCTGCATCCACCACCACGCCGTCGTGCTGCTGGATCTTCATAAACCTCTCCTTCCCCCTTGCTGGATCAAGAAGGAGGAGACGTCACGCTGACCGTACGTGTGTTGAACACGGAGGTGCCGTCTGTTCGGCGCTAGGATCTCCGGTGATTTGGATCACGACGAGTACGACTCCCTCAACCCCGTTCTCTTGAACGCTTCCGCCCGCGATCTACAAGGGTATGTAGATGCACACCTCTCTCTCGTTGCTAGATGAACTCATAGATTGATCTTGGTGAACATAGGAATTTTTTTATTTTATGCAACATTCCCCAACAGTTTGTAGGTGTTTGGGTTTGGGATTTTCCTCACTCGATGATTTTCGCTCAAAGTCCTCGGAGGATGGGTTGCTCTCAAATGACAAGTGTCAGTTTCTCTTGGAGCATCCAACCAGCTAGTGGTTGTAGGGGGCGGCTATTTATAGCCTAGGGAGCAGCCCGACATGATAAGACATAAATGCCCTTGTCTAATATGACCGTTAGGTGGATAAGATATTTTGGGACAGCTGGCGCGCAGCACAGCAACGGTCGGAAATTTGACTCTCAAATTCCTCAGGGCTATCATGTTCCTCACTGTGTAGGCAATCCGCACTGGCGAATTAACTCCTCAGTCAGAACAAATTCCTCAGCGACCAGAAGAACTTCGTCTCTGTCACTGAAGAAAGTGACTGAACTGTATGAGATTTCCAAAGGCTTCACTCGAAGGGTTTGGTAGGTTTAGGATTTTGAGTTGAGCATCACATGGAAATTTTTCCTTAGTATTTCCTCGACCCCCTTTAACAGTACGGTGTTTCCTATGACTCAAGAAAGAGAAAAACAAAACTATGAAAATGAAAGTCTTCAAGCTTCATATTCCTCGCATGAATATCAAGTCTTCACGGACACACCAATTTCTTCACTTTCAAAGTCTTCATGAAAGTCTTCAGGAATACCAAAATCTTCAGTCGAAGATATTCAATTTTAGGGGTCGACTTTCTCTGTAAATATCAAACTCCTGATAGACTTATAGACCTGTGTACACTCACAAACACATTAGTCCCTTAACCTATAAGTCTTCAATACACCAAAATCACTAAGGGGCACTAGATGCACTTACATGGTCACTCAGAGACATTGGGTGTTCGGCTCCAATATACTGGGACCAGAACAACTTCTCCATCAAGCTCCCCTCTTCGGCACGGTAGAACTCCGCGACATCCGATATGCTGCGTGGCAGATCTACGAATGCCCCTGGAGAGCTCCGAATGCGGGTGAGTAAAAGAAATGTCTCATCCACATGCTTGCTTTGCATAATGAATGCCTTACCTGCCGCCATCTTCTTAGCCGCCTGGATTTCCTGGAGGGCCTTTTGGGCTTCGGCCTTGGCATCTTTCGTGCTCTCGAGGGCTTTGGCAAGCTCGGACGCTTGCATCTTGAAGTCATGCTCCAAGGACTCGAACTTCTTGCTGAACTCCTGGAGCTCTTGCTGTACCTCCCCCACCCGAGCATCTTGCTTTTCACGCTCGGTGCGTTCTATGGCCGCGTTGGCTTCGGCCTCAGACAACACTTTCTTCAGGGCCGCCACTTCGGTCGTAGCCCCTATTAAAAATCATGATGCTTTTTGTTAGCATCGTCAATTTTTCTCCTCTACATGACACACGGACGGGGTATCACTTACCTTTGTTCTCCTCGAGCTGCCTCTTCATGAGGCTGAGCTCTTCTTCAGCCTGCCCCAGGTCCTGCCTGAGTCCGACGACCTCAGTTGTGCGCGTAGCGGCGGTCAGCAACAACGCCTGCTCATTAACATAGACAAGTACTGTTAGACTCCTGCGGACAAAAAATTGACCCTCGGTTTGGCTTTTCTTTCCAAACACCAAACAGAGTATCAGGGGCTACTGTCTATCGGGTGATATTTTCTCACACTTTTCATTGCTTACCTCAAAGCCTGTTAGGAGGCCGGTGCAGGCTTCGGTCAATCCGCTTTTGGCGGACCGGACCTTCTCAATCACCATACTCATAAATAGTACGGTGCTCTTCGTCAATGGAAGCGCCGTGAAGCACTTCCAGCAAATTATCCGATGCCTCCGGCTGGGCGGAGGTCATCGGCACGGCTGGCACGCCCTCCTTAGCAAGGGGCTGTCCACTTGAATCCGGAACCTGTGAAGGCTCTGGTACAGTAACCGGTGGGGAGCCAGACTTGTTGTGGCTCCCGTCCGCATAATCCATGGGGATCTTACACCCCATGTGCCCGGCGTCTGGGATTTTGCCTTGGTGCATCTCCAGAACCGTCGCCCCCTGCTCTGGTATCCGTTGGGACAACACCTCGGTGTCATCTGCAGGTCGTGGGGAGGTGGCCGTCGAGAGTGAATCCATCTCCGACTCACTCAAGGACCCGTCCGAAGAGGATACCCCGAGATTAGACCCGGCCAGACTGCATACACGTGTTCGGCGTTATTACAAACTATGAAGTTAAAATCGCATGAAAGGTATTACAGAGTGCGGATACTTACGACCTCGCCCGGGGCTTGCCCCTGGGCAGCCACTCCTCCTCGCTGTAGGCGGCCATGGTGGGGTGATCCGGAAGGGATGCCTTTCCATTCTTCGGCGTCCTAGCCTCCCCCTGTGGGGAGGATTTCCTTTTCTTCTCCTCCCCAGTGCAGGGAGGGGGCATTTCTTCGTGTTTCCCCCCGTCTCCATGGGAGGAATCTGCCTCGTCGTCCTCGGACGACGAGTCTATTACGGCCTTGCGCCGAAGACCCTTCATGGTCCCCGCGGCCGCTTTCTTGGACCCTTCGGCCTCCCCTGACGGGGCGACCTTCTTCCTCTTCTTCTCCTCCCCTTCGTGGGAGGAGTGTGCCTCATCGTCTTCGGGCGAGGCATCCGGTGCAACCTCGTGCCAGAGTCCCTTCCTGGTCCCCATGGCCTTCTTTTCGGCCTTTTTCTCCGGCACCTTGTAAGGCGCCGGAGCCAGCATCTCCGTCAGGAGTGCGGTCGCTGGATCTTCAGGCAGCGGAGCCGGACAGTTGATCCGCTCCGCCATCTCCACGTAATCCTGTTTTGTCAGTATGTTGACTTAAAGACCTCCCACGAACACGTTGGGAAAGATACATTTTGTGATACTCAGAGGACTTACCGGATTGGCGAGGCGCTTTGTGCTGAGTCCATGGTCCTTGGAAGTGGGAGGAGGAACTTTGCCGGTCTTGAACAGCACCTTCCAGACGTCCTTATGCGTCATGTCGAAGAGCTCATGCAGCATCTGGTGTTCGGCCGGATCGAACTCCCACATATTGAATGCCCATCTTTGACATGGGAGGATCCGGCGGACGAGCATGACCTGGACCACGTTAACAAGCTTGATCTTCTTGTCCCTCATACTTTTGATGCAGGTCTCAAGTCTGGTCAACTCCACAGGTTTGCCCCAAGAGGTGAGTCGCATGGGGATTCCGGATCGGAATTTGGGGGCCGCCACCCAATTGGCATCGCGCGGCTCAATGATGTAGAACCACCCTGATTGCCACCCTTTCACGGTCTCCACAAAGGAGCCATCAAGCCATGTAACGTTGGGCATTCTGCCCACCATGGTGCCTCCGCCCTCCGCCTGCTGGCCACTAACGATCTTCGGCTTCACGCAGAAGATTTTCCACAGGCCGAAGTGGGGCCTGATGCGGAGGAAGGCCTTGCACACGACGATGAACGCCGAGATGTTGAGGACGAAACTTGGGGCTAGATCATGGAAATCTAGCCCATAGTAATACATGAGCCCGCGGACGAATGGGTGGAGTGGAAATCCTAGTCCGCGGATGAAATGAGGGAGGAATACTACTCTCTCCCGAGACTTTGGGATGGGGTGATCTGTCCCTCCACCGAAAGCCTGTGCGCAATGTTTTCAGCCAGGTATCCGGCCGCCCGAAGCTTGGTGATATCCTCCTCTATGACGGAGGAGGCCATCCACTTGCCTCCCGCTCCGGACATGCTGCGAATGGTCCTACGGAGAAGGTGAGAACTTGGGCGCTGGGGCTTGAGAGTGCAAGAACGGATGAGCAAAGGAGGAAGAAGGCGTGGGTGAAAACAGGAGATCCTTATCCCTTTGTGCGCCTCCCCACTTGCCTGTCGAAATTACTCATTTTCCAAGTGCCATGATTGATGGCTCAGTTGGGTTACCCATACCTGTATTGATGAGGATCCCGCAATAAGGGGACACGATCTCTGCTTCGACAAGATGTGCCAAAGAAACCGCCTCGCAATGTGTGCGGTAGCTGGTTATAAAAAATGGTTTGAATAAAGGCCGGGCCGTGGCGTGATGTCACGCTATGAAGAGTTGTCAGCATATTAGATTCGTGGATTATTGTTCTCTCTGCGGTGGTATGTGAAATGTGTCTTGCAGAGCCGGACATGATCCATGTGTTCGGAATTTATCTTGGAGTATTCAGAGATGGAACCCGCCTTGCAATGCCGAAGACAATCTGCGCGCCGGACTCATCGTCATTGAAGCCTGGTTTAGGGGCTACTGAGGGATTGCTAGATAAGGGGGTATCCGGACAGCCGGAGTATGTACTTTGGCCGGACTGTTGGACTATGAAGATACAAGATTGAAGACTTCATCCTGTGTCCGGATGGGACTCTCCTTTGCATGGAAGACAAGCTTGGCGATTTGGATGATAGATCTCCTTCTCTGTAACCGACTCTGTGTAACCCTAGCCCCCTCCGGTGTCTATATAAACCGGAGGGTTTAGTCCGTAGGACCAACAACAATCATACCATAGGCTAGCTTCTAGGGTTTAGCCTCTACGATCTCGTGGTAGATCAACTCTTGTAATACTCATATCATCAAGATCAATCAAGCAGGAAGTAGGGTATTACCTCCATCGAAAGGGCCCGAACCTGGGTAAACATCGTGTCCCCAGTCTTCTGTTACCATTAGACTTAGACGCATAGTTCGGGACCCCCTACCCGAGATCCGCCGGTTTTGACACCGACAAAGGGTGTGGAAGACCTCCCCCCCCCCACACACACACACTATTTATAGGGGAAGGGAAGAGGGGGCCGGCCCCCCTAGATCCCATCTACAAGGGGGGCGGCGGCCAAGGGGGGACTTGCCCCCCAAGTTTGGTGGGAGGCGCCCCCACCCCCAGGGTTTCCAACCCTAGGCGCCTTGGGCCCTTGGGGGGAGCCAACCCACTAGGGGGCTGGTTCCCGCCCTTGTTTAGCACATTAAGTCCCTCGGGGCAGGTGTCCCCACCCGGTGGACCCCCGGACACCTTTCGGTGGTCCCGGTACAATACCGATAACCCCAAAACCATTCCGGTGACTGAAACTGGACTTACCATATATAAATCTTCACCTCCGGACCATTTCGGAACACCTCGTGACGTCTGGGATCTCATCCGGTACTCCTAACAACCTTAGGCAACCACATAAAATTTCCCATAACAACTCTAGCGTTAACGAACCTTAAGTGTGTAGACCCTACGGGTTCGAGAACCATGCAGACATGACCGAGACATCTCTCCGGCCAAGAATGTATCTCAATGTTAGCGGCTGAGCCATAGTGTCAAGGTGTTTGACATTCATTCTCATTTCTTGCATGTGACCTAAGCATGCATACATGACCGAGACATCTCTCCGGCCAATAACCAACAGCGGGGTCTGGATACCCATGTTGGCTCCCACATGTTCCACGATGATCTCATCGGATGAACCACGATGTCTGGGATTCAATCAATCCCGTATACAATTCCCTTTGTCCACCGGTATGTTACTTGCCCGAGATTCGATCGTCGGTATCCCCATACCTCATTTAATCTCGTTACCGGTAAGTCTCTTTACTCGTTCCGTAACGCATGATCCTGTGAGTAAATCCTTAGTCACATTGAGCTCATTATGATGATGCATTACCGAGTGGGCCCAGAGATACCTCTCCGTCATACGGAGTGACAAATCCCAGTCTCGATTCGTGCCAACCCAACAGACACTTTTGGAGATACCTGTAGTGCACCTTTATAGCCACCCAGTTACGTTGTGACGTTTGGTACACCCAAAGCATTCCTACAGTATTCGGGAGTTGCACAATCTCATGGTCTAAGTAAATGATACTTGACATTAGAAAAGCTCTTATCAAACGAACTGCACAATCTTGTGCTATGCTTAGGATTGGGTCTTGTCCATCACATCATTCTCCTAATGATGTGATCCCGTTATCAATGACATCCAATGTCCATGGTTAGGAAACCGCAACCATCTATTGATCAACGAGCTAGTCAACTAGAGGCTTACTAGGGACATATTACGGTCTATGTATTCACACATGTATTACGGTTTCCGGTTAATACAATTACAACATGAACAACAGACAATTATCATGAACAAGGAAATATAATAATAACCATTTTATTATTGCCTCTGGGGCATATTTCCAACAATTATGTAATTCAAATAAAAAATTAAAAATCAAGTAGATCCCACATAGTTTATTATCACCAACCGTGTGAGATGCAGTACAAAATATCCTACAGCACCGTCGGTGTATAGTATGCCTATGGCTTACGCGAGAAGGTGCGTCGGCTATAGTCCACAGCCGGCGTGTCAAGCACACTAGCTCGCTCCCCAAATATCATTTCACTGTTCAATCGTCGCCGGTGAAAGATGGGGACGTGGACCCCGCGTCATGAGGGCAACTTCGGCGGCCCACTCCGGCGAGAGCACGGCCGCAGCCGCCATGCGCATGCTAACAAGGTGCATGAGCGTGGCCGCAATCTGCGATCGGGTGGCCAAGGCAGCCCAAATGGCCAATGTTGCTTCTCAGGTGGCGGCAGCAACATCCGCCTCGGGGATAGCAACTGGCGAGAGCGGCACAGCAGTTGTCTGTTCCACAACGGTGGCCTTAGCCCTGATGGAGGCTGCCCACGACCATGTCGAGGCCACCCATGCCCAGCTCGTGGTGGTCACCGCACAAATCGAACGAAGCTTCTTCGACAACGGTCGGCAACCCACGACCGAAGAGTTGGCAATCACCGAGAGTGTTCGAGAAGCCGGCCGTTCCTTCGCCGCATACGTTGCGACGATGGAGCCCATCCAAGCCCAGATCACGGCCGCCCACGCCCAGCTCGTGGCAGCCTTTTCCAAAGAGATGGCGGACGCAGATGGTGAGATGCTTGCCGAATATGGTGCGATGAATGCCATGGAGCTCCTTCCCCAGGAGACCGTCGGGCATGAGCTGGACATGGAGGAGGCGGCGGAGATCGACGAGCACCAGCAGTAGTAGTACTCTTTGTTTTCTTTAATTAAGAGCGCCGGTCTTTAATTTGTTAGAGTAATGTTTAGGCCAGCTAGCTCTGTTTAATTGCTGAACATGCTCAATTAAGAAGTGTGGGTGTGCTATAGTCTCCTTTGTGTACCCAAATTATGCAATGAAGTGGATGAGCACTATAACCAGGGAAATTGGAACCAAAATTTTTGACGTTCAAACTCAACACACACGGTTTAAGCTATCTGAATCGTTTGTGATGTTCACATATCGTACACAGTTCTGAATAAGGGACCGTGTCTGATGACACTTTGCGCGCCAGTTTTTTCGCTGAAGCGATTCCAAATTTTCGGCTTCCGCGGAAATATCTACCTCCCCGCCCCCTCTCCCTTACTAGAAACCACATTTACCCTGTTTCCGGCTTCCTTTCCAAGTTGAAACCTTCACTCCTTGCTTGCAGTGTCGCCCCCCTCGCTGGCGCCCCTCCTTCATGTTGCTTGACCTCGTCTATCCAGGAAGGTAATCCACACTAGACCCCCATCATCCTCTTCCTTCCACATCCCACATGCCCCGACCACCGGCGCGACACCTTCCACCCAAATCACTGACCCCTCCACCAAATAAGCGCCGCCCTAAGCCATGGTGCACGCAGTACAGCCAGGAGCTCAAGGAGCATTCGGCAACGGAGAAGCAAATCATGGTCGCACGCGCGGATGAGGTCGCGATGGCTACCATTCATGCCGACCCCCAGATCTTGGAGGAGCACCTTGCCATTTGCTAGCTACGCTGGTTAAGCATGCTCGGTTTACCCGTTGCGTGTGCTGCTCCTGCCTTTCCTTAACAAATTCTAGTGAATTGTGCTATCTAATTTTACCATGCAATTGGTTGCTCCTGTGTATATGTTCTATATGTCGTGCAGTGTGGTGCTCACTTATTAACTGTTTGGTTAATTAGTTGTCGTCTTCATGTAACTGTTTGGTTCAATTCTGCAAACGTGATGTTCAATTCTTCAGACTGCAATTTTGTATTGTCTTCCATGTGAGAAATAAATCGAAATTATCTTTACAAAATACATGAGAAACTAATACAATTGCTATATTTCCAAGTTGTCAAGCGTGCTTGGTTTGGTTATACATTGTGCAGTGTGGTGCTCAGTTAACGTTTGGTTCATTTGTGTTGTGGTGTTTAGTTAACTGTTTGGTTCAATTCTGCAATGCAATATTCAATAGTTGTGGGTGCATTCTCTTATTGTATACCATGTGAGAAGTAAATTGAATTTGGTTGTACTAAATACATGAGAAACAAATACAATTGCTATATTTTGAAGTTGTTAAGCATGCTTGATTCGGTTAACTGTCTGATCTTCTATTAGGAGTATGTTATATTGTGCAATGTGGTGCTCAGTTAATTTTTGCTTCATTTGTTATGGTGTTTAGTTAACTGCTTGGTTCAATTCTGCAACGCGATGTCCAATTGTCGTGGGTGGAATTTTGTATTGTTGTGCATGTAAGGAATAAATCGCATTTGGCTGCACTTAATACATGAGAAACATATACAAGTGTTATATTTCCTAGTTCTTAATCATGCTTGGTTTGGATAAATGGGTTTTCCATGTGGCTTGAATTAATCTGATGAATCTGCAATGTGCTTATTTTTCATCAACATATTTTACTGATAGCATGCGAACCCTTACTTAACCTGACGACTAACTACCTTATATGTGTTGCAGGGAAACAATGGAAAGCACTGAGGTTTAAAATCGAGGTTAGCACATGCATGGTCCGTTGTCTAATAGCACATTATTATGCAATTGCAAGAACCATTCTAATATTTAGGTTTTTAACAATTTGGTCTTGCACGTGTAGGTCCTGCTATGAGAGGTTTTGACCCGTTGTTTGACCCTTTTTGCATATGGGGAAATGAGTTGTCCATGAATATCAATCAATTCAAGAAACTCGGAAAGATTGTTAGGATAAAGAAATTAGTGACAAAAAACAACAAGATCTTTGTCTGCACAATGAAGAACACATCAACTTACAACAAGATGGTACTAACTATTATACCTTGCCTTTTTGTATTCATTTGCCCCATTTCCAATATAGAGAAGATATTTATGCACATCCTTGTTTTCATGCCTTTACAAAGCAGTTCACTGATGATTACCTCTCAAACCACCTCTATGGTCAGGAGGCGGGGACGGTTTTCATACAACACTCACGGTTCAATATTGAAGTGTTCCTGAAGAGGACGAAGGATGGACGGTCAATCATCCACAGGCACTAGCCATAAGTTGCAAAGACCTTCAACATCAATGAAGGCTCAATATTCGCCTTTCGCTTCAGCAGTTTTCCTAATGAGATGCATCTGTCTATGTACCGTCTATGATGCTAATTTCGAAAGGTTCTAGATGTTGCATGTGAAACTTGGTGCTGGTGCAGTTGTGTAATGTGGTAGCTGAGTGCTAAAGCTATATCATGTTGTACTCTGATGTATTTCAATTATGAAATCATGCTTCCTTAATATGGTAATGAAATATATTATGTGTTTAATATGAATGTCAATTAGATTAATAAATGGATTATTAATAATAGAGAAAATAGCCTGCTAATTAGTTTTTGTTATTTCAAACGGTTATTGAGAAAATACCGTGGGCGATGATCTAAGGCAATGCACACAGTTTCTAAGAATAAACCGTGTTCGATCGGTGAACAATCACACATGACATTTTCTTCAAAACTGTTTGTGTTAGGCCACCTTGCGCAAACGTTTACCGCATGAAAAGTGTGTGTGATGGACAGCCTTTGCCACACGGTTTCTTCTACGCACCGTGTGTGATGCATTCAATAACGCAGACGATAAAATTGTTAATATTGTGTGCGATGGAAACGCTATCACAAACGATTTAATGGAGAAAATTGTGTGTGATGTACCTACGAACGAAAATGTTTTCCTTGCAGTGAATGTGTGGGATGTATATACGAACAGAAATGTTTAGCGGGGACTGACTGTGTGGGATGTATATATGAACAGAAATGTTTAGCGAGGACTGACTGTGTGGGATGTACTTACGACAGGAAACGATTTCGCATGTATAATTTTTTTTTGAGCACTATTGTACGTATAATCATATTTGCTCGCTCGTCGGTCGCACACGACCTCATTTTGCCGAGCATGTGACCAGGAGGGCATATCCCCGACGGTTTCTGGGTCGTGTGGGAAGGACCCCCCTATCGCCCACACTCACTAGGTGACGGTTCTGAACGCCGTCACAGAAAGGGGTTAAAAACCGTTTGTATAGCACCTCGCTATACCAGTGTGACTGAATGTTGTTCGGAGTCCCGTATGAGATCACAGACATGACAAGGAGCTTCGGAATGGTCTGGAGGTAAAGATTTATATATAGGACGATAGTATTTGGTCACTGGAAAGGTTTCAGAAAGTACCGAGTATTTATCGGAGTGCCGGAAGGGGTTTCGGGAGGCCACCAGCAAGCGGTGGGCCTTATGGCCCAAGGGGGGAAGCACACCAACCCACAAGGGGCAGACCACATGCCAAGGAAGGGAGGGAAAGGAAGGGGGACGCCCAAAAGCAGCCAACCCCCCTCCCCCCCCCATGTTCAAATAAGGAAGGAGGGTGCGACCAGGCAGGCGCCCTAGGGCTGCCGCCGGCCACTTGGGGGCACCCTAGGGGCTGCCTCCTCTTCCCCCTCCACCTATATATATGAGATGAGGGAGAGGGGCAAGGCACACAACAATTCTCTAGCCATGTGCGGCGCCCCTCTCCCTCCAGTTCATCCTTGGTCATATTTTCGTAGTGCTCGGCGAATCCCTGCGGAGATAGTTGAATCACCACCGTCACCACGTTATCGTGCTGCCAGAACTCATCTACTACTTCGCGTGTCTTTCTGGATTAAGAAGGCGAGGATGTCATCCAGCTGAACGTGTGTTGAACATGGAGGTGTCGTACATTCGGTACTTGATCGGTTGGATCACGAAGGTGTTCGACTACATCAACCGCGTTAATAAACGCTTTCGCTTTACGGTCTAGAGGGTACGTAGACATACTCTCCCCTCTCATAGCTATGCATCTCCATGGATAGATCTTGCGTGTGCGTAGGAATTTTTTGTTTTCCATGCAAGGTTCCCCGACACCACTGATGCCGGTGAAGAGGATCATGTTAGCGAGGTGACTAACACAATGTAGAAGATGTAAATACTCTTCATTTTATTATTTTTTTATGAATTTTGACAATGCAATAAAGGAAGTGGTTAAAGACTCACGGGATGTTCATATTTGGTGATGATTTTTTGTCATTGTAGTGCGCAAAACAAGCCAGACAAGTTCTTGGATTTCATTACGGTGTTGGGTGATAGCAACACCATTGATCTTGACGAATTTGCCATGCCTATGGCAGTGAAAGCCAAAGAGATCGATGGAGTCTCAAAGTAGAGGGGCTCGGTTAACCCACAAACTATGAAGAAGAAAATGGCGAGGTCGGTGAATTACAAGGTCGAGGAGGACATTGTGTTGTGCGATTCTTGGATGAACATCTCACTTGATGCCACAATTGAGTCGATCAAACCAAAGAAATCTTTTGAAGAGGATTATGGAGTATTGTGCAAGTCGTGTGACTATTACCTGCAACCACACATAAGGATCTCTTGCCCATCTTTGGAGTGTCATCCAAGATCAACGCAATTGGTTGTCCGGTTGTGTTGATCATCTAAACATAGCACCACCGAGTGAAGTGCCAGTAAATGAGTATGGACCTATCATCCAAGAGCTTTGCAAGCAGCGAAACAAATAGGGGTGGCATTAAGGGGTTCTCTTCTCACCATTACTACAAGGGGCTCCAAGTAAATGAGAAGTGAGCTAGGAGAAACCATGAAATAACACCAACAAGGGCAAGATTGAGCATCACCATTGATGCCTATGTGGGAGTGGAAGAACGTGTCTTGACTCCTATCTCTCAGCTGGATGGGAAGAAGATAGCAAAGGAGATGAAGAAGAATGGTGGAGTTGGCACCTACAAAGAAGAGATCATTGCAATGATCGAGACGAAGAGGATTTTGGCGGTCGATTGCAAGGAAGAGAAGATGACACGATCGATGGAGCTCAAATGATGGAGGTGGAGAGGTGAAGATCAAAGACCGCAGGTGAAGAGAGGAAGGCACACACGGAGTAGCATAGGCTTGCACTCGAGGGGCAAAGGCTTGCAATGGAGGCTAGGGAGCAAATGATCAAGAGTGAAAGGATCAAGATGGACCTAGTGGCAGATGAATAGGGACAAAAAAATTTACTTTCATTATTAGTATGTTTCGATATACAAAATATAAAGGTGTGTCTAAACAATTGCTATGGCGAGACAAACAATCTATATGATGCTTGCAAGATCGAGTGACTAAAGTACACCACAAGTAAGGAGGTAGGGTTAGAGATAACCGGAGACACTTAGACGAGGATGTATACTAATGTTAACTTTTTTGGAGGGAATCTAGTTACCGTTGGAAAGATGGGTTTTACCACGAAGGCACACATAAAACATGGGAATGGGGCAGTAGTGCCATGCCATGATCAGATCTCGTAACGCCCGAAGGAGCGCCCTCGTCGACAGTATTAGGGCGGGCCAACTTCCTTGTTAGTTCGTCTTTCTTTTATGTTTCTTCATTCATTCTTCTTTTTGTCGTGCTCATATTTTCTAAAATAAAAATCAAGAATACACACATTCTGAAACTTATATTACTTATTTTTTCAAAGAATTGCAAATTTTAAAAAGTTAACATGGCGTACAAAAATTGTTAGCGTAATTTGGAAAAAATGTTGATAATATTAAAAAAATGTTTGTGATATTTGAAATTTTTCACACGTTAAAAAATGTATGTCACATTTTTAAAATGCTATGCAATTTTATAAAAATTGTTTGTGAGATTCAAATATATATATATTATAGCATTCAAAACAATGTGTGTTACACTAAAACAATGTTCATGTGTTTTAAGAAAATAATATTGACTTTGTAAAAAACCTTATACAATCTACAAAAATGTCTGCATAGTTCAATAAATATGTTTCATACCATTCAAAAAAATTCTCAATGTGTGCTTGAAAATATTTAACAAAATTCAAAAACATGTTAATCATGTATTTGAAAAATGTTAAATGTGCATACAAATATTTTAGATGTACACCAAAAAGTACAATTTGTATGAAAAAAAGAAATCAAAACCTGCATTTGCTAAATGTTAAATGTGTGTAAAACAAATGTTACTGATATATACAAAATATATGCAATGCACATATAAAAATTA
The DNA here is from genome assembly GCF_002162155.2 of Triticum dicoccoides. Classification (NCBI taxonomy): domain Eukaryota; kingdom Viridiplantae; phylum Streptophyta; class Magnoliopsida; order Poales; family Poaceae; genus Triticum; species Triticum dicoccoides. The sequence continues at coordinate 497,150,929 of NC_041387.1, forward strand.
GATATCAAAACATATATTTGAAGAAAAAATGTCCCTGGGGTGTATATAGAAAAGGTACAATGTGTCTATAAAATTGTAGACATGTGTTAAAAACAATAAGAAAACGGAAAAGCCCGAAAGAAAATCGGTGAAAAAACACATAAAAAATCTAAAAGAAAACCGTTGAAAATCAACAAAAAAGGAAAAAAAGGAAATATTGGTATAAATGTTAAAATACAAAAAAAGGAAATAAAAATGAAATAAATGAAAAATGCATAGAAAAAATGAATAAAAACCATAAAAACACACACAAAAAACAGTACATTTAATAGACAACAAAGAACATGTTCAGTGCTAGATGGAGAAGTGTCTCTCAGCTGGAGGTAAAGAGGTCCTAATCAAGTAAGTTGCTCAATCTATTCACACATACTCTATGTCATGTTTCAAGTTGCCTCAGGGCCTATGTAATCACTTAAATGGGTTGCTTCGGAAATTTTGGTGCGGAAGTAGAAGAGGAGAGCGGAAGACAGCATGGGTTTCATGGGAGACTATGTCCAAGCCAAATTCATGGGAGGAATGGGATTCGAGGACATCAAGTTATTTAACCTTGCCTCGTGGAGGATCTTGCAGGACCCTAGCTCTTTAAGCGCCCGAGTTTTGAAGGCTCGCTATTATCCGGAGTGCGATTTCCTTGCTGCTCCTCTAGGCTCTAATCCATCGCAAGTATGGCGCTCCATCAGAGAAGGAAGAGATGTCCTTTCTTTGGGACTCGTCAAGCGGATCGGCTCAGGTATAGAAACTAATATATGGCACGGAAATTGGCTGCCAAGAGATTTTAAACTGCGCCCCATGTGTGCGCTCTCGGCCAACCCTCCATCTTTAGTAATTGAGCTCATTGATCAAGGTACTAAAGCGTGGGACGGACAGAAGCTGCATGAGCATTTTGTTGAACCAGACATTGATGTTATTGTCAATATCCCGCTGAGCACGAGGCTTCAGAGTGATTTCTGAGCGTGGCATTACGACAAAAGGGGTGTGCTCTGTTCGTTCAGCTTATAGGATGATCTCGGGCATTAAGGCTCAATGCGAGGATTGGCTCGAGCACCGGCCAAGTATCTCAAATCATACTGCCACCAAGAGGGACTGGACCAGCTTATGGAAGATGAAAGTTTCATCAAAGGTTCGTGTTTTTGCATGGAGACTTGCACGCACATCCTTACCAACAGGCACAATCAGATTTGACAGGAACATGACAACCACGCTAGTATGCACTATTTGTGGGTCTGCGGAAGATACTTGGCGGCATTCACTTTTCAAGTGTAGCATGGCGCGCTATGTTTGGGCATTGGGGGATGAGGAAATCCTTGAACATGCAATATCAAACAAATCTGAAGACGCAAAATTGTGGTTGTTCTGGTTATTCGACACTACACCACAATCTGATCTCGCGCGGGTCCTTATAACAATGTTGTCAATCTGGTGGGCGAGGAGGAGAGCTATTCACGACAATGAATTCCAGAGTCCACTATCCACAATGTGTTTCATTAACAGATATTTACAGGACCTGCAGATTGTTGCTGAACGTGCTGCTCGCCCGACAGGAGGTTCGGCTCCACGGCAAAGGCCTCTCCGCTGGTTTGCACCGGAGGGAGACGCGGTAAAACTGAATGTGGATGGTGGCCATGGCGATAAGGGAGCAACAACAGTCATTTGCAGGGACAAAAACGGCCAATTCCGAGGTATGTCTGCTGTCACCTTTGATGGATTGGTGGATCCAGTTAGCTTGGAAGCTCACGCCTGTAATGAAGCACTTGCTTTAGCAAAATATTTGCATGTCCGACGTTTGGTGGTTGGTTCAGACTGTCTTGAAGTTGTCACAAACATAGCTAGGGGTGCAGCATCTACCTATGCTTTTTCTTAATGTGTCAAATTTTTTCTGTTGGTCTCATTCTTTGTGAAGTTGAAGTGTTTCATTGACATCATGGTGAAGATTTTGTGATCCGATGTCTTGCACTTCTAGGGGATCATCCCCGGCCCAAGTACGTTCACCGATCAAGCCTTCCCTTCTTTTTAGATGCGCGACTCAAGGTGCTTTCAAAAACCATTATTGATAATGTTCGTGCGAGTGAAAAAGTGACAACATCGTTGCTCCAGTCCAATTGCAACATTTTTGCCGAAGCCTTTGGAGTATTTCTTCTAACAGTGATTGATGCAGCGAAGAAGGTGTTTTCAAGAGATTTCATTGTAATTCTTAGTCATATGAGCTACTTTGCATTTTCTTGGATTTCAAATCCGAATCAGTGTACCTGTAATGGTTGTGAGTATGAATAAAATTGCAGGTGTTTCTCGAAGAAAAAAGAATCAGTACGATTTTTTGGAAAAAAAAACTAAATCATTAATTAAAAGGTATCCCTTGAAAAAAAATCACTTATGTGTCATATGTCTCACTCGTCTGTGACCCACGGCTTCACTTTCCGAGGCTCATGGCGGGCGAAGATGGCGGACATGAGAAACAACAAAAACTTGGAGCATGAACCGGACAATGATTTAGATTACGTTAACTTTCAAACTTTTTTGTTTAATGAGATATGTTAAAAATATAATAAACATGGTCTGGTTTAAATGAAAATCATCCAGTTTGTTTTAGTTCCGCTTGATGTATATACAGACATTTGAGATACACGATTGAATTGAATAGTCCGCTCCCATATCAGACTCCGTTTAGTTGCTCTTCGATTGGTGCGCGGCGTGCTAGGGGACGAGACTTGCCTGCTCCTCCGGCGTGTGCTCATCCATGCTCCCGCGTACGTGGATTGTTTTGATTGAAACAAACTACGGCCCGCCCTCACCCCTTAAAATTAGGAGGAAGATAATTAGATTAGAAAGAGAAAAAAAAAAGACAATCATAGAATGAAGTGGAAACATAGATGGAAGTATGGAAAGGGAGCAGGCAAGCCGAATCCCGTGCTAGGAGGCTCTGCCGAGGCGATCGCGTCCATAAAAGCCAGCCGGGTCAAAGTCGGTCTTGGGCGGTCAGTCCATGAGATTAGCCACGGCAGCTACACGTACATATAAAGGGCACTTCCGCGAGACATAAGTCAATTAGAAGAACGCCCGTGCGTTGCAACGGGGACATATTAACTTTAAGAGTTCAATGTTAATATTCTCATACATATCAAGTGACATTGGCGACATTTTTTACCATCAAATCCTCACACACACACTCTCTCCCTCCCACTTTCTCACTCTCTCCCCCCCTCTCCCTCTCTCTCTAACACACACACAAATCCATATTATCGAGTACGGGATCATAATCCATCTATTTCACACACACACGCTAGTGCATAACAATATGGATTATGTGTATTTTTGCCACCCCAACTGAGGGAAATAATTTCATGTAAATCGGCCAGCCACAGCTCCAAGAATACTCGGAGGAGGTGGCCCGGGTCGGCGTCGGCGCCGTCCGGCGCGGGCCACGGGCCCGCTTCCAAGTGCATCTGCGCGCCGGCCACCCACACCGGGTCCTCCAAGTGCCGCTTCCACCGCACCAACTCCCAGGGCCACGGCCACGGCCAGGGCCAGGGAAGCCGCCCTTCTTCGCCCCCTTCACCAGCCGCGGCCAACGCGGTGCCGCGGCACCCGGCCTCGCTGTCCTCGTCCTCCGGCACCGTCGCGACCCAGTGACGCGGCCCAAGCATCGGCCTCGAGAATCAAGAACGCTCGACAACGGAGAGGAAAGGGAAGATCATATACATGTAATAAGAAAGGGAGTTTATTTACTGCTCCCTCGATGTATTGTTTCCTTTGTTTGGAGATTGATTACCATCCGTGAGTTAAGGTAAGGTTAATGTGATTGAGCGATTTTTTTGAAAATCAATTATTTGTTTTCTAATTAATGTGATTGACTGATTTAAGGTAAGGTTAATTAATTTAGATTTGATCTTTAGAGATTTTTCGTGATTGATTCTACATTACTAAATAAGTTGCGCCAGTATGGAAAGTTCTGATCTATTCAGATTTCTTTCGTTGTGTGAGAGGGTGAGGCGAAAATAAACCGATGAAGTGGGGGAGGGAACGAAAAAAAATCTATGAAACAAACCCAGCGAAGGTGGGAGGAGGTACCAAAAAAAACCATGGGAGAGGGGACGAAAAAAAAACCTGAAAGCGAGACTACCAACTGCTCCATTAGGAGTAGAGATAACCACATACCCACGACACTACGACAGCCGACGCACGATCGCGGCGAGTCGCCGAGCTTCGCCGGAAGAGGCATAACAGTACCGCACCATACCAAAACCGTCGAGCTTGCGCCAAATCGTGGGTATCACCTAGCAAACTTTGAGAGATTAATTAAGATCGGAAGACCACTCCCATGGAGACCGTCCAGCAAACGGAGATATTAAGCGAGGGAGAAGGAGATCGCGGCGGCTCAGGCTGCAGGTGGGGGTGGGCACAAGTGGGATTTCCATAGCCTATCCCACTTAATCACCTTAGTGGGCACCCGTGGGACAAAAAA
>NC_041387.1:497155734-497159469 GCF_002162155.2 Triticum dicoccoides
CGCAGCTCCCCCACATCTCGCGCAGCTTGCCGAGCGCGCACCGCTCTTTTCTTCTGCCCTCTCCTCCCTACCCCTTCCCCATCCCTTCCACTCCCCCCCCCCACGCCCCCCGGTCGCAGCACCACGCCTCCCCTCCCCGCTCGAAGCTCGCCATGGCTCTGCGCGGTGACCATCCCATCTCGCTGGCGACCGAGGGGTGGTGATAACGGGAGATGCTGCAACCGGGGCTACGGGGTGCTACCACGGCGACGCCTACCTCGCATGCATCGGAGCTCTGCCTACCTCACTGGACCCGGCCACACCGGAGCTGCAACCAGCCATGGCAGACTTCACCCCACGGCGAATTTTTGCTGGATCCGGTTGTAGCAAATTCAATCGCCGGTGGTAGCAAAAATCTACTACGATTGCAGCAAAACGGCGTCATCGTCATCGCGGGGTCACAGCTGAGATAAGAAGTTTGAACCTTTTTTCAATGCGGTTGTAACTTTTATAATTGCCGATTGCAACTTTTTCTTTTTTCGTCCATGGCTTTGTTTCCATGGTTGAAACTTTTTTTATAGTCGGATGAAGCTTTTTTCATCGCTAGATGAAGCTTTTTATGTCACCGGTTGTAACTTTTCTTGGTCATCCATAGCTCCAGTGGTATAATGGTTGAAGCTTTTTTCGTAGCCGGTTGAAGCTTTTCCTATCGCTAGTTGTAGCTTTTTTGTCATAGGTTGCAGCACTGGGCATCTCCCTGGGTGCTTGATTTTTTTTGTTGCAGGCGGGGGATGAGCGCCGGCGAGCACACCGGTGAGCTTCGGTCGTCGCCGTCGGAGCTACAATGGTTGCCACGGAAGCTACAGCCGCATGGGTAGGCTGTTGCATGGGCGAAGCCGGTGCGAGAACGGCTGCTGAGGGCTGGGACCGGCGACCAGGGCGGCCGGCGAAGACGGGCGGCGATCAGAGACGGGGAGGGCAGGCGAGGGGGGCGGCGACGAGGGAAAACGTGTGTGGCCGGCGAAACGGGATTCCTTTTCCCGTCCGCGCTTGCGAGAGGAAGAGGACGACCTGATTGGATAAAGATCCAACGGATTGGGACGAGCCGATCTGACGGCTAGGGTTGGACCGGCCGAAGCGTTCGGCCGGTGCGCCGGCGCCTAGCATCGCCCATAAAAATAAGTGAACTATCCCAAATAGCCCACCGGGATCCCACCTGACCACCAACTAGTTAGCATCCTCATGTACACGGTCTTCCCGAATAAAAAGACCAACCATCGACGGCGTTGAGCTTTCACGTGGACAAGGTTTGAGCTGCCGCCCCTCCGACCTGCCCACTGCTCTTTCGGTTGCCCGTCTTTTCCCTCGCCGTTCACCGTCGATGAGCAGCACGCGGCTCGCCGGACCATCATGACGTTGACGCGCACGCCCGAGCGCGCCAGCTCCCCCGCCATGGAGCGCACAAGCCCCACTACCATGAACTTGGAGACATTGTACGGGTGCGGCGTTAGCTGGCCTAGCACGCCGACGATGCTGGCCGTGCAGATGGTGCTGCGTGCGCGGTGCAGCGCCATGAAGCGGGTCACGTGCTTGACCCCGACCATGACGCCTCGGGTGTTGATCGCCATGACGGCACCGAAGTCCGTTAGGTCGAGAGCGCCCAGCTCGGGCCGCGCGAGGGAACCCACGATGCCGGCGTTGTTGAGCATGATGTCAAGCTTACCGTGGCAGACCACGGTAAGGTCGATCACCGCGGCAACCTACGCCTCGTCGGTCACGTCGCAACAGGTGTACGCCGCGGAGTCGGCGCCGAGCTCGGCCGCCAGAGCGTGGCCTAGATCGTCCTGGACATTGGTGAGGACGACCTTGGTGCCGTTCTTGTCGAACTCCGCCGTTGTTGCCTTGCCAATGCCGCCAACAGGCAACAGCGCCGGTGATCACGGCCACCTTCGCGGCCAACCTCTGGGATCTCGAGGCCGTGGAGTAGGAGTAGCCGCATTGGCCGACGAGACCAGCTACTGGTTCGGCTGCCTGCGGCGATCGTGTTTGTACGCAGGGATCGTGTTTGGACGCAGGGATCATGTTTGTACGGCCATCTTCTATTGCATCGTGAGTGCATTTGCTAGTAAATGGGATCCCACTAGTGCCCACTTAATTTGCGCAAATTGTGACGGGATGACTGGTGATTCCCACAAAACGTAGTGGGATCAAGTGGGCTAAAGGTGGGAGTCCCATACATAGTCCCACTTGCAGCCTGAGCGGCGGCGATGCATCAGAAGACGACATACCATGGCCGACGTGCCGCAGCATGCGACGCGCTTACCCGCTGGTGAGCAATCCGATTCAAATCTTGACATGCTGATGTTTTTCTTTTCTTCGTGGAGAGATTATTAGGCGGTGCATATAGTACTTCACTTGATCAGCATTATAATCCTTTTATCAAGCACGCGCCAAAATACGTAGTAGGAGAAGCACGCCGACGAGGCAGAGGTACAAAATCCATAAACAACACAAACTACAAATCCGGCAAGCAAATCAAAGCTAAAACCCCCAAAAGTAAATATACAAAGTCTAAACACTTTTTTTTTGCGATGGAAAGCCTAAACACATATTCACCATATATAAATGAAAAACTTAGAGTTATAGACATATTTTAGGGTGTAGATTCATTCATTTTGCTTCATATGTAGCCCGTATTGAAATCTATTAAAGATCTTATTTTTAGGAGCGGACGGAGTAGACTGTATGTTGGATGTCATGATTTTTTGAAACCCTACGCTAACAAAAACATATATGACTCTGCATACTTGTTTTTTTGGACGCTTCATATCTTTTGTGCAAAAATTTGAAGAAAGAGAAGACTATTTGGAAATTTTATAAGATACTTAATCTCTTGCTCAGCACTCCCTCTCTTTTTTTGTGACCCATAATATAAGATGTTATTGGGAATACCAAGTAAGATTACCCTAAAAAGGTATATTAGTGATCTAAACTATTTTATTATTTTTTACAAAGGGAGTATATCATATCAGATTGACCCTCGCAAAAATATATATATCAGATTGACATGCTGGAAAGCAATTAATGGAATTTTAGTGGCCTCGTTTGATTGAACTAGTCAATGTGTACGTGCAATGCACGTTATTTTGGAAGTATATTAAATGCATGCGGATATTAAGTAGGATATTATTTGTGTGTTATCATGTGATTAGCACTATATTTGACAAGAAATTACTTGCACGCTAAACGTATTGAGCGTTCGACATTGAAGCAGTCTAGGTCGTTGGATTGACATGATTTGATTGCCGAGATTAATTGGATCTGCCTCTTTGGGTCTTTTTATATGGAAAATGTTTGCTTTCAACCGATCGACTTTAGGCGAGCGTCCGCCGCCTCCTTGTCCATCGGATTGGTTCTTCATCCAATGATCGGGAGTCAACCTCCACCTACTTCATATTCTTGCAACTCTACACTTGTTTCGAAAGGCAAGACTGCAACTAGGCCTTTGTTGCAAAATGAAAGGGGAGTTAGATCCTGCAGCGACTGGGATTGGGAGAGCGACGACGGCTGGATCATGCAGCGTCGTCGTCGCAGGCCTACCGGGACAAGCGGGCGCAGACCCCTGCGGTGCTGACGACTACCAAGTCTCCGTTGGCGGTGGCCTCCTGGACTCAACTTGTTATAGATCTAGAAACAACCGTTGCCATGGCCGACCTCCACCACCAGATTCTGCTGCCGGTCATCGAGCTCCACTGC
>NC_041387.1:497159705-497169148 GCF_002162155.2 Triticum dicoccoides
CCCGCGCTGACCTTCGCCTGAACTGCCTTGGCCTCGTGCGTGCAACGGAATCAGCATGTGCCTGCGAGGCCGTGCGGCCGCTGTCCGACAAGTTTCTGCAACAATCACTGAGTTGCAAATGGTAATGATGGTGGTGTTGCGACATCATCTTTCATTGCAATTTTTTTTGCAACATCGTCCTTGTGACCTTGTTGCAAAAGGATTCCTAAAATATTATCTATAATGCAAAAAAAGTGAATACATTTTCTTCCTGCAACACAATTTATGTTGCAAAAAAAATTCCCGTGACACAATCTATGTTTCAAAAAAAATCCCATGACATAATCTATGTTGAAAAAAAATCCGCAACACAACATCTTTGTAAATGTTTCCGCAACAAGACATTTGTTGCAAAGTAGAGCAAGACGTTCAACCGTAAGATTGTGTTGGATCTAATGGCTTGCGAGGCGGCAGAGGGCCGACGCGTAGGAGCCCCTTTTTATATTGGTATAGATAAAGTCCCCCGCAAAAAAAAAGATAAAGACATCTGTACAAACTTTCTATCAATTGAAATTGTACTGCATTTGTACGGAAATCTTTCTGTCGAAATGTATGTGTAGCAGCAAAATTGGCCGTGCCGTGATCAGACCTCAACGAAGTTCGGGCCCAACACCTGACAACGCACGCCCACCCCACACTCAACTTGAGGAGGGACCGAAGTGCAAAAAGGGCGCGTAACAAACCGCTGACCAGAGAGAGCGTGAGCCTCGTCCCAGGAGTCCCGATCGGCCGATCCCCACCACCCCACCCCACCCCACCGTCCTGCGCCCACCACCAGTCCACCGCCGCACGGCCGAGCTTGCGTAGGATCCGGGCGAGAAAAGCTCCATCCGGTCGAAGCCCCCAAGGACACAAAGCCCACCCGCCACCCCGCTCCACCACCAAAGCGTCGCATGCCTCGCTCCCTCGCCGGCGACCTCACCGACCCGGAGATGGCGCAGCCCTACATGAAGAAGGACGACGACGACTCCGACAGTGAGTCTCCTTCTCCCTCGCTAAACCCCACCAGCGCCTCCTCCTCGTGCTCCCATGCCTACCCTGCCCTGCTGCTTCGGCTCGGCTGTGACGCGATCCGGAGGGGACGCCACGGTCCACGGGAATGCCGGATCTGGCTCGATCTCGCTGCGGATCTCGCGTAGTGTGTCGCGCGCGATGTTGCTGTTGGTGGCCGTGGCCGCGCGGCCTTGTTTGACGACGCTCCGCTGGTGGGAGATGTGGCCTCGGGGTGGTGGTTTGCGGGATTTTAGTTCAGAATTGGCGCTGGAGAGTTCGGATTTAGGTGGATCTGTACCAATTGCACCTCATCGGGCAGTTTGTTACGGCATACCTTGCCTTTTGGTTCGTGCTCCTACTAGCAGCAGCGACCATTTCGGCGCTTGGTGCCAGAACCAGTTCGGCCACGTACCATTGTGTTTGCGCAAACATTGTTATGGATGCGCTCCTTAGCTTACAGTATTTTCGTTTGGCCAATTAGATTGACAGGATATGCATGCTTTTGGTGATAGGATCTCACGAGCTGGTTAGATGTGTCTTCATTGGCTTCAGAGCATGCCATCTTCTATACAACTGGTTTCTATGTTTCCTGCATGAATCAGTTGGTTGATGTTACAACTAGGGCTTATATCTGATTAGTGGGTTATAAGGACATCGGTTATCTGTGCCGTAGACAATTTTTATAGCTGGCAGGACGTGAAAACAGTGAATTGCTTGTGTTTCTGGTCATATATCGTCAGGTAGTTCTGTGTTAAATGGACGTTAGTGCATGTTTGCTGTCCCTTTTTCCTCCTCAGACCATCATGTGACTCCACTCAAACATTTGTCCAGCACAAAGCCCGTGCCGGTCAATCAGTAAATATGAATTTTAAATTTTGCATCGTAAGTTTTTATGCATTTTTTGGCTGCAGCAATTCAGTTTATCGCATGAAAATCTTGAGAACACAATATGGTTTTACTTGCTGCAGAAGAAAAAACAAATTCCTTTGTTCGAGATATCTCTGTTTCTACTTTCTAGCCCATGAAATTTTCTACTCATGATCATGTTTTGATCAAATTGTGTTCAGTTTTTTATCCATTCCAGCCCAGACCTTTTAAACATAGGCACTTCTGATTATTCTGGATGTTGGGCTTAGGGACTGTAGCATTAGATGGTTTTGCATTAGATCCTGTGATATTTGTCAAAGGTGTCTGAATGTGTGAAGTTACAATTCTCTTAGAACTCTTTAGTTTTGGGGCTTTGAAATGAATAGTGGTTTCTGACCCTGAGTTTCGGTTTGATCTTCTGTTGAAAGGGTCCTATCTCTTATGCTCCTAGATCACGCTCAGTGTAACCAAATGCTTTCAGCTTATGACATGTTTATTAACCGCGTGTAAGCTTTTGCAGTTGAGTACTCACCATTTTTCGGGATTGAGAAGGGGGCTGTTCTGCAGGAGGCACGGGCTTTCCATGATCCCCAGCTTGATGCCAGACGATGCTCGCAAGTAAGTGTTGCTTACAGTCACTCAAATTTCTCACCCTTTCTGGTAGTACATTGAGCTGTATGTATTTGCCCACTTTCTCTTGGGTGCTTTGACCGCTTGCTTGATATCTGTCTTGGATTTTGCAGGTTATCACCAAGCTATTATATTTAATTAATCAAGGAGAGTCATTTACAAAGGTATGATAGTGAACATATGCATGAGCTAGTTACTAATATATTGATTTAAAAATTTAACATCCGCTGATGCAAGCCACGGTATCAATCTGGGAGACCAAAAGAGTGATCCCATTGCAATATGATTTCTTTTTTAAAAGAGCATTGTGATTTTGATCTTGTTTTGATTTCTGATGGATATGTTATGTTGCAGGTTGAGGCCACAGAAGTTTTCTTTGCAGTTACTAAGTTATTCCAGTCCAATGATGCTGGTCTCAGGAGGCTGGTGTATTTGATGATCAAAGAGCTTTCTCCATCATCAGACGAGGTGAATGCTGTTTCTGATGCACAAATTTAGTTTTGTTTATTTCATGTCTTACTATTCTTAGTTGTTTGAATTTTGTATCTGCAACAGGTTTTCATAGTCACAAGCTCATTGATGAAAGATATGAACAGTAAGACAGATATGTACCGTGCCAATGCAATTAGAGTTCTCTGTAGAATAATTGACGGCAACCTCCTTACTCAAATCGAGAGATACTTGAAGCAAGCTATTGTAGACAAAAATCCTGTGGTTGCTAGTGCTGCTCTTGTTAGTGGTATCCACCTGCTTCAGGTACTGATATACCAGTTCTATACAATTTTCTTGTTCCTTGTTTGAAGATACTTCAAAAAATATTTTTATGTATAGGCAAATCCAGAAATCGTGAAAAGATGGAGCAACGAAGTGCAGGAAGCTGTGCAATCAAGAGCTGCACTTGTGCAATTTCATGGCCTTGCTCTTCTTCACCAGGTATAAATTGTGTTCGGGAATAAGAGGACAAGCTATAGAGCTATAACAGTGCAATAGGTAGAATGCTTATTTGTACACGGGTTCATATGTTTAGTATTTGTCCTTTTCATATGTTTTTGATAGAACTGAAGAGTGAACTACCTTTCTGCATATGAGCTAAGTATTGTGGTTGACATGTAACTGTTGACTTGAACCTGTGTATCAGGGAAGCTGGCTGTAGTCGCTGTGCTTAGAAATGTAGGTTACCAGTCCCTGCATCCAGGTTTACTTGGTAGCTTATAGTTTCAGTACAGGACACTGTCAGGTCAGGTCAGGCCATATACTGGGCAGTATACTTATTACTAAGTTATAATAGGTCATGTCTGGCTTACCAGCTTGTCATGGGTTGCTAACTTGTGTACCAGCCGATGCCAGCACCACGTATATCAGTTGTCTGATAACGGCCCATTTATAACAGAAAGTTAATGGATAAACAAGCTTGAGGGGCTAACAGCTTTAACTATTTCCAGTTCTGTAGTATTTTTGACTTCTGTGGAACCAAATATTTTGTAGCAATGTTCTGCTCATGTGACGACTTTATACTGTGCTAATACTGCAATCATCATTCTATTCCATTTTAACATCTCCAAAAATGTATAGTGGTGTAGAAATTAGATATATTTTAGTAAGCTGCATTGTTAGTGAGTAAAAAAACAGTAGGATGATAGTTTCTGCCGAGACATTTGGTATTCAGTTAATTTCTCCCCAACTTGCAGACCAGACAGAATGACCGTTTGGCTGTTAGCAAGCTCGTCTCTAGTTTGACCAGGGGGTCAGTGCGCTCACCCCTTGCACAATGTCTTCTGATTCGTTACACGAGCCAGGTAACCTATATTTACTTGTACTGGACTCTTGCAGAATTAGTAAATAATAAATGCTAAAAAGGAAGTTGCAATTTGGTAGGTAATACGTGAGTCAAGCAACACCCAAAGTGGTGATCGCCCATTTTTTGATTATCTGGAATCATGTCTCAGACATAAAGCAGAAATGGTGATTTTAGAGGCTGCGAGGAAAATAACAGAGATGGATGTGACAAGTCGTGAATTAGCACCAGCGATTACTGTGTTACAGTTATTTTTGAGCTCATCCAAGCCCGTGCTTCGATTTGCAGCTGTCCGAACACTCAATAAGGTAATGCATGCACGTTTATCGAGCTCTTATATGCGGACATGTTGTCATGTGTCCTTATATCTTTTTAATATTATCTTGTGTCCATATCTTGATTTGCCTATTGTCTTGCAGGTTGCTATAACACGCCCTTTGGCAGTGACAAACTGCAATGTTGACTTGGAGAGTCTGATGTCAGACCAGAACAGGAGTATAGCGACCCTGGCAATCACTACACTTCTTAAAACTGGCAATGAATCAAGTGTGGATCGCCTCATGAAACAAATTACCAGTTTCATGTCTGATATATCAGATGAATTCAAGATAGTTGTCATTGAAGCTATACGATCTCTTTGCCTGAAGTTTCCACTGAAGTATCGTTCGATGTATGTAAGAGATCAATGGGTGTTGATTCATTGATATAACATTTATGTCTGCTTTTCTTTTGACAATTTTTAGTTGCATTCATAGTCCAAAATTTTAACTATTTTTTCTTCTCTAGGATGATTTTCTTAAGTAACAGTTTGAGAGAAGAAGGGGGCTTTGAGTATAAAAAGGCCATAGTTGATTCTATAGTTACCCTGATCGGCGCGATACCAGACGCGAAAGAAATTGGCCTTCTGCATCTTTGCGAATTCATTGAAGACTGTGAATTCACATATCTTTCTAGTCAGGTACCTACATTTGCTATTCTACTAGTACTTATGAATTATGATTACGCAATGGTTCAGTAACTTCCAAGCTCACCGTATCACCAACTGGTACTTCTCTTTTCCTATATATAGCTATGATGATCATTTTGTCCTCTCCTTCTATTGGAAATACTGCCCCACTCAAGCTATGCCTTATAATTTGAATAGAGTTTGTGGATCAGAAGCTCGTGTCTCATGATAGGCTTGTTAGTCCCATGTTATTAGGTTGCTTCCTGTGAACTGATTGTTTGATCCTCCCAAAAAATACTGCATCCGGCACATTTTCAACATCTATAGCTAGACTGTAAAAGTTGCACCATCATGACATTAAGCTGGCGCCATGTAGAACATTATTTCTCCAGCAAATCCAGCTAAAGAGTAAACAATGATGAAGTCACTTTGTACCACAACACACTACCTGTTATTCTCTAGAGCACATTAAGTGAAAGTGAATATCAATCAAGCAATATGTTTAGTTACTGACCTTTACCTAGGATAGGTTCTATGGTTCAGAGTAGGGACTTTTACTCACTGAGGTCAACTGTTCTTCGTCACACCAGTTAAACAATGTTGAACTGTACCTGGATAGTCCTGTTTACTGCACGTTGCACTTGATGAAATTGTATGCACATGTTTAACATTTCTGTATTTATGGCAATTAGCAATACAACCATATGGGCCTGAATGTCATTAAGTACAGGTTCAATCGCTTAATCATATCCATTGTATTTCCCCATTCGCCATCACGTTAACAGCTGTTCAATAATTTTCTGGATAAACTTTAGAATTTGGAGTTTCTTTAGAAAAGGGATTTCCTGTTAGTTCAACACCCAAACTAGAGAATTAATCCTTGCATTCTTTTGTTACCAGATATTGCATTTTTTGGGAAATGAAGGGCCAAGAACATCAGATCCAAGCAGATACATACGGTACATCTACAACCGTGTGATATTGGAAAATCCCACTGTTCGTGCTAGTGCTGTCAGTACACTGGCGAAGTTTGGTGCCTTAGTCGATGAATTGAAGGTATGTTAAAATTATTGAACCTTTCTGTACATTCTTTCACCACTTTCCTTTTTTTGTGCATATAACTCATTTATGGCTTTTTTTAGCCTCGGATATTTGTTCTCCTGCGCCGGTGCCTGTTTGACACTGATGATGAGGTAAATTTTGTTTTTTCACTTGATTTTAGTTATCTCCTTTGTGTGTGACATGCAAACCGCAAAACAACATTTTTCATTAGGTTTACAATTCGTATCTAGCAGACTGCCTCTTCTTGGCCTCCACCTCTAGCATTAAAAATGGCGTGTTGCATTCTGGGCAATAATAAGCTAATAAGCACTAATTGGTCTTTCCTATTGTAGGTCCGCGACCGTGCTACACTTTACCTCCAAACTCTGAATGGTGAAGTTGCTGTAGGTAACTCTGAGAAGGACGTGAAGGAATTTCTATTTGGATCCTTTGATGTGCCTCTTGCCAACTTGGAAGCAAGTCTAAGAACCTATGTATGTTTACAGTGGCCATTCCATGTAGCATGTTTCAAGTGAATCATATCCTATGCTATGCTCACATCTTCAAGAATAACAGGAACCATCCGAGGAGCCCTTTGATATTTCCTTGGTGTCAAGAGAAGCCAGATCACATCCACTTCAAGATAAAAAGGCCCCTGGAAAGAAGCCACCTGCTGGTGCTCCCGCCCCTGCGCCTGTTTCAGCTGTTGATGCTTATCAGAAGATGCTTTCATCTATCGCTGAGTTCTCTGGATTCGGAAGGCTCTTCAAGGTTTGCACAGTAAATACTTTAGTGATATTTGACAAGTTCACATGCTAAATCTCTCTCATTCCCTCAGTCCTCAGAACCTGTGGAGCTGACAGAGGCAGAGACTGAATATGCAGTTAATGTGGTTAAGCACATCTATGAAAACCATGTTGTATTGCAGTACAACTGTACAAACACCATACCTGAACAGCTGCTAGAAGATGTAAGCACTGGTCCTTTAAATTGGAGGCATAATTGTCAACTCATGCTGAAATTCTGATAAATGGCTGTTGCTTCTTTCAGGTTACAGTATACGTTGATGCCACGGATGCTGAAGAGTTTTCAGAAGTTTGTTCAAAGCCTCTTAAAAGCTTGCCTTATGATTCACCTGGGCAAATTTTTGTTGCTTTTGAAAAGCCGGAACATGTTCCTGCAATCGGGAAATTTTCAAATGTATTGAAGTTCACTGTTAAAGAGGTAAGTGTAATAATGTTTCTCGTATTATTGGATTCAAGTATGAGTAATGGTTTTTCTAGGTTCCATTAAATTAAGCATCTATATCAATATTCCTTTGGTACTTACTGCCTAGGTCATGTGGAAAATCGTTTCCAAAAAGTCTGTTCTCTTTCAAGTACTATGTAGCATGGTGGTTTCACCTTCTAGGAAATTTGGAATCTTCATTCGAAACCTGCTTCATCTGTTCATACAACTGGAATATTTTGAAAATAAATTCGGAATTATTATATTATAAAGTGTTCTGGACTTGCAACCTACAAGTGTTATAAGTCATTGTCCATAAATGAAGTATTGACCTAATGGCATTTAACCTCAACCAAGTTAGGCACTATTTTGTTGTTCTTTGAGTTAATGTTGTTTATTGTTGTCAGGTTGACACATCTTCAGGGGAAGCTGATGAAGATGGTGTGGAGGATGAATACCAGCTAGAAGATCTTGAAATTGTTTCAGCTGATTATATGCTGAGGGTTGCAGTTTCTAACTTTAGGAATGCCTGGGAGAATATGGACCCAGAAAGTGAGCGTGTGGATGAGTATGGACTCGGGGCTAGAGAGAGCTTGGCTGAGGCCGTGAATGCTGTCACTAGTATCCTTGGCATGCAACCGTGTGAGGTGAGCTTCCAGTTCTTTAAAGTTTAAACTAATATTGGTCAAATAACTTGCCTGTTTTCCTATTCATCCTTGGCTGTTTCTTCGAGCATCACCACAACTGAACCCAAGAATTTACATACATTGTGTGGTGCCTTATGCGTTCTACATTTATGTTGCTGCTCCTGTTCTTCCATCATTATGGGATGGGACGGTACAGAATAATTGACTAATCGACAATACTTGGCAGTGGCATGCAACATTCAGTTGAACTAAATATGCTACATTGGAATCTATATGCTACATTTATGTTTTGTTCACGACCAAAATCTGCCGTACTAATCTTTTTGGTTATGGGAAAAAATTTATCTTTTTGTATGGTTGCCAATGTTTTGGCATGCCCACACCCCTTTGCCCACTCTAGTTTATTTCCTTCCCAACATTGGCCAAATCATGGGCAAGCATGATTATTCAGATTGGCCAAACTTCTTTGTAGGGTCATCTTGGGTTGTGAACTAAACACCCGACAACTGAAAAACTGAAAGTTGACTACAATGGTTACTCATGATTGCAGGGCACTGAGGTTGTACCAAGCAATGCAAGATCGCACGTTTGCCTGCTGTCTGGGGTGTATATAGGGGGCGTCAAGGTTCTTGTCAGGTTATCATTTGGACTAAGCGGGCCCAAGGAAGTGGCGATGAAGCTGGCGGTAAGGTCAGATGACCCCGAAGTCAGCGACAAGATCCATGAGATTGTTGCCAGTGGGTAAAACGGATGGCGGCATCTGCCCCTGCCAAAACCTGTGTAGAGCCGGTAAATAGTCTTCAGTATCATGTCAGAAAGAAAGTAGTTTTCAGTTTTGTGAGAAAATTGTACTGTACCTGTTGATGCGTCGGTGTTTACAGAATGCTCTTTGGCTTCCTGCGTACTGCTGCTCAAAAGTCAGAAGTGTATTGTACCCCTTGCGTTCAGCCGTTCACTGCACATTTATTTTCTGAGCATGTTTCTTCTCAAATGAAATATGTTATGGTGTATTGATATGCATGCTTGCTGCTGTAAATTGTGTGGGCTAATCTGCTAGTCGAATTTCTTCACTACTATACAGAAATGCTATTCATGCTTGCGCGGAAATTGCTAATGGAGCACGAGCTCCATGGAGCCTTTACTTTGGAAACTTCAAAAAACAAGTTTCAAAAATTCTGAGAGAAAACACACGTACTCTCTGGTCCTTTTTAGTTCGCATATAAGATTTGTCTAGAGTCAAGCCTCGTAAAGTTTGATC
>NC_041387.1:497169423-497171389 GCF_002162155.2 Triticum dicoccoides
GAGCTTCCCCACCTGAATATATTTCTCATTTTTGTAACCCAACGTCTGTCCGATTACAAAGGTGAATTACATAAGCACGTGTAAGCGTGATAAGAAGTAGGAACGTCATGAGGAGGCGGCCTGCTTATGCGCCGGTTTCTTCATCCGGTGCGTCCAGAGCATAAGGTCATCAATGATTCGCTCGAGGGTGAAGATGTTGTGGTGGTTCTGTTGCTTGAAAGTCATGGCGTTTCTGGAGTCCCATATTTTCCCATAGGATAATGAGGAGGATGGAGTGCCATATTAGCGCGTCAAGCTGGTTGGGGAGGCGGCAGTCCCAAAGGTTGTCGATGGAGTTGGGTGGCGATAGTCCGAGCCGCTGCCATATTCTCTGAGCGAGCGGGCAGTGTAGGAAAATATGCGAGGCGGTCTCCCCGTCGAACCCACACCGTGGACACAGTGCGTCTGGTACGATGTGCTTGCAGATAAGGTTGCTTTTGGAGTTGAATCTTTCACGAAACAGAAGCCATGCAAAGATTTTCACACGGTTTGGAACGCATGAAGACCAGATTGCAATGGCATGGGCGTCGTCATCATTGTCAGCCATGACCAGCTGATAAGCGGCCCGTGTAGAGAAACTGAGGCCACCGTTTAGGTAGCGCTCGTCCGGTCCCGGCGACACCTAGAAATCCTGCAGGAGAGACAACAAAGAGCACAACTCGGTAGCGGCATTAGATGTTAGGCGGTTCCTTAGGATTGATTCTAGACCGTGGTTCATAACAGCAGCCACACGAGCGAGGGGGGTTTTGGTGTGTGAGTAGAGGCAGGGGGAAGAGAGTAGCGAGTGATTGTTAGTGTAACCAAATATCTAGCCAAAAATAAGTGTTTGTCCCGGACTGTGTGATGACGAAGGAGATGGAGTGTAGAGCTGGTAGTTGATGGTTTATGGTTTGGCAGAGGAAGGAGTGACTGTTTTGTGGAGCGATGAGAGCATTTGGGTGTTGAAGGTCAATCCAATCTTGCCACGGAGTTTGGTCCGGTAGCAGAGCTTTTACAGCAAATTTCATTAATAGACAGTTATTCTGAACATGGAGATTTTTTAGACCTAGACCACCTAGCCTTTTGGGCTTACAAACATTTTTCCAGGCAACTAAGCATTGAGCACCGGTGCAAGTTTCCTCTGCGGCCCAGAAGAAAGCGCGGCGTATGGACTCTAGGGTTTTTAGCACACTTTTTGGGATGAGAAAGACTGACATAAAATAGACTAAGATGGTAGCAATGGAGTCCGGTCGCCCTTGGACAGAATTTTTGCTCGCCAACCTGACAAGAATTTTCGGCATCGTTCGATAATGGGTAGAAAGGCATTTGGGGGTAGACGGGTCGGTGCCAGGGGGAGGCCTAGGTAGATTTGTGGAAAGGTTGAGGTTGTGCATTGCAAGGTGGTAGCAATGGAGTCCGCCACAGAAGGGCAAACATGCATAGGTACGAAAGTAGTTTTTGTGTAGTTTATCGTGAGGGCCGTAGCCATTGCAAAATTTTGGAGAATGTGTTTTAGCTACATGGCGGCGTCATTGGATGCCTTGGCGATTATGAGGGTGTCATCGGCATATTGTAGAACGGTCGGTGGCAGGTGTGTGAACATGGGGCGTGTTAGGTGCCGAACATTCATAATATGAAATCAATATCAGTAGATGTGTCATGGCTTAAATTTTCATATTGTATAACTTTAGCATGGTATATGTTGATATTTTTTATATAATTATGGTCAAACTTTATGAAGTTTGACTTCAGACGATTCTTCTATGCAGAGTAAAAATGACCAGAGGGAGTACATATGGATGTACACTACTCTGTAAAGTTTCATGGTGAAATACTTTTTTATGCTAGCACATGTACTTTTTTCACTATGAAAGTGTACATGATTTTCTCATTTTGTACAGCTCACATCAAAATGTATTTCGTCATGAAATTTCACACATCTAGTAGC
>NC_041387.1:497171581-497175400 GCF_002162155.2 Triticum dicoccoides
CTATGGAGCCCGAGAGCAAAAAATCTACAGGCAAAAAAAGTTTCCATTGCACTACTCTGTAAAGTTTAATGGCGAATACCTTTTTATGCTAGCACATGTACTTTTCACTATGAAAGTGTACATGATTTTCTCTTTTTGTACAGCTCACATCAAAATGTATTTCATTCGTGAAATTTCACACACATCTAGTAGGGCCCCCCATCTGGTATGCATCTCTAAACACTTCTGCATTTATGTTAGTTTTTTAAAAAACTTAAAAAGTTGTTTTTTGAAAAATTCATGCTCTATGGAGCCCGAGAGCAAAAAATTTACAGGCAAAAAAAGTTTCCATTGCCGGGATTTGAACCCGGGTCGCCTGGGTGAAAGCCAGATATCCTAACCGGGCTGGACGACAATGGATTTGTGAAAGAAAATATTTCCTCGCTCTTTTATCTAGAAATTTCAGGAGCAACGCAACCAAGCCTATTCCCACGGTCTTGGCGGCCGCCACGCCATTTGCTCGTCTCCCAACTTCCGTGGTTGTGCTGCTGAATCAGCCCCAAAGGGAACCGCCTCCAAACTCCTTGCCCACGGCCCGCCGGCTGGCACTGACCTCCCCCGCCGCCCGCGACTGGAGCGCTGCGGGCATCCGGTCCGTCGATGGCGTGCTGCTGCTTCCGCGCCGCCGCGGTGCCGCGCCTCCTCTTCCGCGCCGCCGCGCGGCCCCTCCAGTTGCCGCTCGCCGTCTCCCGTAAGGTACGTGTTCTGCGCCCCCTTCTCTGCTACCCGACGCCCTCCTCCTCTCACGGTTCGACAGATTGGGGCCGGAGAAGGCCCGTAGAGCGAAAAAGTAGGGGATGCCACATTAACTAGCCCTAGTAAAATCGGCGAAGCTTCGGCGACCATTTCATTGCTACCTGCACCGCATTGCCTCTGTATAAAGTTTCGTCTTGTTCAGCCGAGCACCTTCGCGTAGTTGCGTTGCAAGTTGGATCGCTCAACCCTTTTTCGACTCAAAATGATAGTGGTTCATCTGGTTCATAACCTTAATGTTTTCTAATGCGAAATACCGATTAATTACTGCTCTTATTTTCTTCGACACATTAGGGTTTCTCGGGGCAGTCAGTCTTGCCAGTCACTGATTCAGTCGAGAGTTTTCAAGGACCGTCAGTGGATCATGCCCCACGGATTCCGTTGTATGACGACAGCTTGCCCTCAGGCGTGTCGACCATATTAACGAATCCTGGCGAGAATGTTGCTCCCGCTGATCCTTCAAAGAGTAGAATCATGCTTGTTGATGGAACCTCAGTGATGTACAGATCCTACTACAAGATATTAGGTCAGTGTTTTCCTCGTGCACTCATTATTGGTACATCTTGTCTGTTTGCTTTGCCTTTTTTCTAGTTGTTACGGTAAGTTTATGTCTAGAAACGGAATGTCTTGACAGTCACCTCTTTGTGATCCTCAAGACATTTCGTTTCATATGCTTGGTAAGTTGTCTTGGAACATGTATTTAAGTCAGCACTTGTTCTGGTAAAGCAAATGTTGGAACTCAACTTAGACATGGAATTGTTGGACTTAGGTCTACTTTAATATGATAATTGAAGTATAGCAGAATTCTGTCGTTATCCTAGACACTGGCAAAAGAAATAATGAAATATTACATGCTTCCACACATGCAATCTCGAGTCCATAACAACATGACATGAGACAGTTTTTCAATTTCATTACCCACCCTATGTGCATTGTTTTCAGAGACTGATGGTTTAGCTGTCCAGCTGCTGTATTGTTTATCCTGTAATGCGCAACCTTCTAATCCGTCTATCTGGTTGAACTGTGTGCTATGCTTGGACAGAAACTCCTAACCAATGTCCGTAGTACAGATTTAGAGACCAATTGTATACAAAACTACTGAGTAGTCCGATCAATCTGTAAAATTTGTTCTTAAATATTTAAGTTTGTCATACATTAAACCTGTTTGAGAAATTTACTCTTTCCTATTGCTCGTTTCCAGTGTTGTAATCTACATCTCATCTATTCTTTTTCCATGGATGTAGCACAGCTGCAACATGGTCAGTTGGAACATGCTGATGGCAATGGGGATTGGGTTTTAACTATATTCAAAGCTCTGTCACTGGTGAGTAGGACTTAGTTGTAGCTTTGAAATGACATCCTCAATGTTAATAAACTCAAATTTGTATATAATGGGTGTTGCAGTTATGGGTTGCGTCATGTAGAGTTTGTGTGAAACACAATCTGCCAGGACAATTCTGTTTCTTCATTTGTATTTTTATTCATGTAGTGAATACGGTCCATGATTGTATTTTTCTCTCTTTATAAACAATTTTCTCACCATCCACTGGGCACTACTAATCCAACAAGTAGGAACCAGGGAGAACTGAAAAATATGGAAGATGAGGGAAGTTGAGAAACTTTTTGGAGTTTAAGATATGTTTTTGGTCAATGGCACATTGTACTGGATGGTCAGTGCAATATTTGTTCCACCATGCTTGTCTTCATATGACGTTTAGTTAATGAACTATAGTGACAGATAATAGGATGTTTTTCTTATCAAGTTTTTTCCAGTAGGCATCTTTGACTATTAAGGCGGATCTTATAGGGATGAGTTTTGGGAAAAGACAATATTCTGTACATATCTGCCTATTTCAGAGTTGTGATGTTTATTAACCACAAAAGTTTATCCTCGGTTGGTATTAGTCCCTTCTGGGTCCATAGAGAATGTGTCAATATGTTGTTTACTGTGGCTTTGAAGAAAATATAAACTACTCTCGCTGTTCAATCATTAATGATGGATTAACCTTTTGCCTCCATGCCTTTTCATGTACCAAACTTTATATTGACATTGTAGAACTGTTTCCTTTGTAATAGTTGCCTAACTAATAAAGTTTATGATCCTTTATTGTGATTTGTAATCTGTCGAGTTTTCTCTGCAGCTTCTTGACATGTTGGAGTTCCTTCCGTCTCATGTTGCGGTATGCCATTTTGTTCTTGCATGCATTCTACTGGCAGTGCTTATTTATTTTTGCATTTTCACTGAAAAACTACATTTTGGTTATCTATATGCATGAGCTTTGTTCATTGGTAACTGCTTATCAATTTAAGTGCGCATGTTTAGTCTAACATACTTAGTCTAATCCTCAATGGAATAAAAAATTTAGGGGCCAACTGTAGATAACCTGCACATTTGTAATATACTTATTATTTCAACATTTTGCCTTTAATGATCATTTGGCACTTTCCAAACTAAGCTGTAAATGCTGAGCTGTGATACATCATTACAGAAACTACAATGTGTTTTCTTTACTTCTTTTATTTGTTTTCCTCTTAGCCTTCTGACCACTTACGTTGCTTTAAACTTATTTGCAGATGGTGTTTGACCATGACGGTGAGCTCTGTGCCTGTCTCCGTCGGAGAATTCCCCTAACTCATTCTTTTTAATCTTTACTCTTGGAAAAATTCCTTTAATCAAATCCTTGCTATCATTCTTGATGCACATCCACTTCATATAATGTTAATTTGCATAGTTTCCAACACAAAATATTAACTCCAATTCTGTTTTCTTTAAGCATTTGTCTTAAATTACTATTTGTATTGAACATCTTTTCTATTTATATTTGGACATGTAACGTCCTCTCCAAGTTCACCTTTCCTGGCATGTAGAGTTCTCCCCTAGTTGATCGTTCCTGCTCATGATTTAACAACTCTTCTCTGGTTTATTCTTTTAGTTGTCGAACCAAACAAAGTGGTGTTTTCCTCACTTCCTTTTGACATCTGCGATCCATCTTGTTCTGTTGAAATGTATTATGATTTATGAATTAC
>NC_041387.1:497175606-497179124 GCF_002162155.2 Triticum dicoccoides
CTCTGCATATTAGGTTTGTCTGAAGTCAAACTCTTCAAAGTTTGACCAAGTCTATATAAAATATTATTAACAATCACATACTTACTTACTTACGAAGCCTTTGATCCCAAACAAGTTGGGGTAGGCTAGATATGAAACCCTTTCACGAGGACTTCCCAGGAGGTCACCCATCCTAGTACTACTCTCGCGCAAATGGGTTTCATACCCAAAAGACTGGCTAGTTTTTACGTTGGCTCGCCAAGCCTATCACAACCCTTAGATATGAAACTCTTTCACAAGGACTTCCCAAGAGGTCACCCATCCTAGTACTACTCTCGCTCAAATCGGTTTCATACCTATGGGACTGGCTAGTTTTTACGTTGGCTCGCCAAGCCTATCACAACCCTCCTCCTTTACCCGGGCTTGGGACCGGCTATGCCTAGAAGACATAGGCGGAGTTATTATTAACAATCACATAACAACACAAATATCATTAGATCCATTTTGGAATATATTTTCATATTATATTTATTAGGTATTATAGATGTTATTATTTTTTAATATAAATTTGGTCAAGCTTAGCAAATTTTGACTTCAGACAAATCTAAAACACAGAGTAAAAAGGACCGGAGGGAGTACTAGTTTGTGAAAAGAACCCCAATACCCTTGCTATGCGAATTCAGAGTAACACATCTCATTACAGTTCTTAGTTATAAAAAGGTGGCCAAACTTTTCTTTTCAGGAGTCCCATATGGTCATTATACGGCCATGCCATCCAAAGAATGTCACATGGCAAAAGGTAAGAGTAAGATAAACTCAAGTAACTTAATGGGGATCATGGGAGATGGTAATCTGAGGCTTCCTCATCTTGGTGCATCTCACTTTCTAGGCAGATCCAAATTTTTTTTCCTCAAAAGATGGCCTGGATCAAAACAGGCGTAAAACAATAAGAGTGATAAAATATGATTTGTAGAATACAATGTTTAAGGCTTCATCTCACAAATGCTAGTTTTTTCATTCTATAAGGAAGTGTTCTTGTTCTCTTTCAAATCCTCCTTTCTTTGCCCCGTTGGATTGAAAGAATCTTGTGGGATATCCATAGGAAGCACCATTTTGTTTGAAGGAATGAGCCCTCCAAAATTACTATGGATTTGCTTTCCTACACTCCAATTCTATATGATACTCCCTCCGTCCGGAAATACTTGTCATCAAAATGAATAAAAGGGGATGTATCTAGATGTATTTTAGTTCTAGATACATCTCCTTTTATCCATTTTCGTGACAAGTATTTTCGGACGGAGGGAGTAGCTAACAAGCGGTGACCCTCTTGGAAAATTTCCTTTGTGTCTATGACATGCACCCAGTGTCTTCAGAATTGCAGTGCTTTTCTTGTGGTGCCACCAAACAACTATTATTAATTGCTGTGTTCCCAATCTTTGTACTCCCTCCGTCCGCAAATACTTGTTGGAGAAATGAATAAAAATGGATGTATCTAGAACTAAAATACGTCTAGATACATCCATTTCTCCGACAAGTATTTCTGGACGGAGGGAGTAGGATCCAACATGACATGAAATTCTATTCCTGTATTTTTCTTATTCATGCACTTTACAAATCCTGCACATTTGTCCGAGGAGTCCAGTACGCATGACAGAACCTCATTTCTATGCTTCATGTGGTGTGTACATTTGGAAACTCTGGCTCATTTGTATTTGCTGCGGTCCTTCTGAAATCTGGACATGTGTTGTTTATTCTAGTCTTCTGGGCTGAAACAATTCAACTCTAGTCCATTTTTTCCCATTTTGCCCTCTTCTCTACTGATATATAGGTCTGCATTTATTAAAATAACACTAACTGAATTTAGGTTTGCGACATTTTTTGTTGTTGTTCTTAACAGTTATCTCCAATATTTTCTACTGATTTAGATCTATAGAAACATGATACTGTCTTTCTTGTGTTCTCCTAGGAATGACTTTTCGACATATGTTATATCCTGCTTATAAGAGCAATCGCACCTCAACACCAGACACCATTGTTCAGGGCATGCAATACTTGAAGGCATCTATCAAAGCAATGTCAATTAAAGTAATCGAGGTAAAAAGTAGCAGTTATATATTTGGTTTGAAGATGTTATTTGTTATCTTTTGATATCTGGGATTGTCAAAATTATCAATGTAGGTTCCAGGTGTCGAAGCTGATGATGCTATTGGTACACTAGCTGTCAACAGTGTGTCTGCAGGCTACAAGGTAAAAAATACTTCGTCATGAATCATTCCTCTAATACCTTGTTTTGTCATATGCACTGGATTCTTTTTTGGAACGTTGACTGGATTTCCGGTAACAATGGAATAATAAACAATTGTTCCTACCACTTTTACTTGGAAAGTGATGCAACTAGACAATGGCTGGAGTTAAGGGCAATCTCAGCATTTCTTGGCTTTTGTACCAACAGTGCAAGAAGTGAAATTAGCTGATATAAATTTGATATTGCTAAAGTCTGATGGATCCGATATCTTCTTGTGTACTCTGGTTGTTATCTATTGCTAACGTCTTTCTTTTTCAATATGCCTGGCCTCTTTTGAAGGTCCGTGTTGTCTCCCCTGATAAAGATTTCTTCCAAATTTTATCACCTTCTCTACGTTTGCTGAGGATTTCTCCACGTGGTTCTGGGTCAGTGTGATTGTTTTTTACCTTCTGAAAGTGTCGCTGGAAATGTCTAAATAGTTCATTTTCATGATTTTAACATACTGGAGGTTTCATTTTTTCTGAACAAACAGGATGGTTTCATTTGGAGTCGAAGATTTCGTGAAGAGATATGGAGCATTAAAGCCATCACAGTTTGTTGATGTTGTTGCACTTTCAGGCGACAAAGCTGATAATATACCAGGTATTGTTTCTGTTGCTGTTGTATCTTGTACCATTTTAGTTAGGGGTCAACAAAACTTGTTTCTGGTGGGTTGGCATAACAAGCCGGCCCAACTGTATATGAAAGCATGGATCTCTTTCTACCTTACAAACGCATCAAAAACTTGAGTACGGAGAGAAAAAAACAGGCAGAAACTTCCTAATTTAGGCAGTTGGTTAAGTGTGTTGCATGCGTTAGACGGTTTCTGGAATGTTTGGCCTGTGGGTGAGGTGGCTGCTTTTGGTAGCCAAGTTAGCCTGAGACATGTCGTTGTGATGTTGTCACCCTTCTCCTTGCAACCAAAGAAAGCAAGAAGTGCGCCCTACATTGGAGTCCATGGCTGCGACGATGCTCCACAAGCCGCCTGAGCAAACTGCCTCCAGTCCGCTCTGCCTCTACCTTGCAGCTGCACCATTTGTCTCCAAACTCTTTCCGCTTCTCATGGCCCCAAAACTGGCTCGCCGCTTTGTGCCCCCAAGTATACAACTGCAGTGGGCTCTCCGCTCTTCTTTTCTATCCAGTGCTTTCAAGCCTTGCAAACTCTACACCGATAAGATGTACTGCAATTTGATTGCACTTCTACAGCAAACACATTTATGAACCCACTGTATGTGTAATGAACCCTAGTAAGTTT
>NC_041387.1:497179463-497186066 GCF_002162155.2 Triticum dicoccoides
ATGCAATTTAAATTCATAACCTATCTTTCATTGCGGGGACCTGCTGACTGTGACATTTGACTGGTCATTTTGTTTTTCAGGAGTTGAAGGAATTGGAGATGTTAATGCAGTAAAACTAATAACTAAGTTTGGTATGTTTATTTTTTATCGAACTATTTTTGTTCCTGAGTGCTTATTAGATACTCCCTCTGTATCAAAATATAAGACGTTTTTTTGACAATATTACAGTGTCAAAAAACGTCTTTTATTTTGATACAGAGGGAGTATGTATCAAACAATCGATCACTTGAGGACGGCAGCCTATAGGATATTGCTTTAATGTTTGTTTTAGTTTATTGACTGATCGAGCTAGGTACACAACCTGAAAGGAGGTTTTGTACACATACAGAGTTAAAGATGACTGATGTTTCATTACTAATTCACCAGTGTTGTTGTTACAATATATTTGATGTTTTGAGTTTTTGAAAGTATGGAATGGCATTATCAGAAACCTTGATTGAAAATTGTCTTTTCATTGGAATTTGAATAGGTTCGTTGGAGAACTTATTGAGATCAGTGGATGAAGTCGAGGACCAGCGAATCAAACAGGTAAAAGCAGACCGTTCTCAAAATTTGCAGACTGCAACAATGCAAAAATGGCATCTGAACTTTTAAATATGTTACCATCTTCTTGATTATTGATTGCATTTTCTCCGGAAAGCATGTCAACTTATGGTCTCCCAAATGCCGAGTAATTTATTCCAGTAGAGTTCTTCCCTACTGTTCTCGTAAGGAAAAGGTTAAGAAGTTGTGCTGACTGTGGTCCTTTACAGGCTTTGATCTCTCAATCAGAACAGGCATTACTCTGCAAAAGCCTGGTAATTTTTCTTCCTAACCGTCTTCTTTCATGAATACTGAATTCCGCCATCTTTTGTATATTAGCCTGCTAAGAGATGAGATCATCCCTCAACTGAACTCTTTTGATCGAGGTTACTCTTGTTGTAGGCCATATTACGTTGTGACCTTCCATCGTACATGGTTCCTTTTAAGACCCCTGACCTCGTATTCCAGAAGCCAAAGGCGAGTCAAGCCATAGGCATCATATATCGTTAATACCACTAGATTCTGTTCATTTTGTGCTTCCTGCTTACGCTGCTATCCTGCTTTCCAGGATGATGGAGCCAAATTCATAAATCTGTTGCGAGCTTTGGAAGCGTATGCAGAAGGATCGTCGGCAGACCAAATCATCAGAAGAGCTTTGCATCTCTGGAACAAACTTGAATCATGATGATGCCAGAATTTTTCAGTAGTGACCCAGAAGAATGTCCGCATAATTGCGCGATAAGATAGGTTACCAAAACAGCACGATCGTCTAGCTCCTGCATAGGGAGCACTCAGCCATACCCAAGAAGAGAAAACGTCTTGCTGCTGGCTGCCACATTTTGCGTTTTGCTGAAGCGCGCAAGGAAAATTGGACGGTGGTTGCTTAGACAAATTGTTCATACACTAATCATAGGTAGTAGCTTGAGCTTTGTAGATAAAGCACAGCATGGGTATTTTTTGTACTTCTAACTAAGGTAGAGAGATGCAAGGTGGCTGATTAGTTCGTCGATCGATCAAGTGCAAGTTTGGCCATTTTTCTTTGTTCTCAACCAGTTTCTTATGCACAAAGAGTAACGGCTGCGTTCCAAAAGTCATGCGACTTCCATTCAGAAAATGATATCTATGCTGTCATCTACTTTCGGCCACCATTGCCAGGCCCAGCAAAGCACCAAACAAGACAAGCAGCAGCACGCCGGCGTCACCTTTCGGCGATGCTGCTGTTCCCGGGACGTAGCACGAGCTGCTCTGCTGCTGCACCTGCTGCGTGTTCCCCGGCACGGTGCTCGTCGTCACACAGTACCCTGCCGGCGTCGCCCCCCTCCCGGCCTGCGGCGCAGCCTGCAAAATAGTAGAAGAGCGTCAGCGCCGTCCATTCCATTGAACAAAAGCCGCAGGCTAGGCCGAGGCGAGCACCTGCGCCGGAGTTGCGGTGACGCCGATCTGGCCGGACGTGCTGGGGCTGGCGCTGCCTTTGGCGAGACCGATGTCGTAGTTGGCCGTGAGGTCGGCCTGGTACAGCCCGAACGATCGCTCCGACACGGGCCCGGGCTTGAGGTCCTCGTCGTAGAGCGCGAAGAGGTACGTGTCCACCGACCTGCCGGGCGTCCGCGGCGTGCCCACCTGCGACCTGAGGTGCGCCACGAGGTTGCCGTTGTACGCCCTGGCGTTGTCCGGCGTGGCGCCGGCCTCGTCGGCGTCCCCCCTGTACGGCCACCCGGTCTCGGCGATGACGATGTCCACGCCCGCGTACCCCTTGCCGTCCAGCGCCGCCCGGACGGCATCCAGCTGCGCGTCGAACATGTTCATGTAGTTCAGCCCCGACCCGGCGTCCACGCGGCCCGGGTTGGGCTGGAACAGGCAGAAGGCCAGCGTCTCGTCCCGCGTGTCCGACGCGTACGCGAAATACGGGTCCAGGCTGCCGCAGGTGACGTTCTGGAACGTGTCTTGATCATGAACGGCGAGCCGTTCTGCCGCAGGAAGTCCAGCGCCGGGTCCAGGCTGCCGGCGAGGTCCATGTGGAACGCGCCGGAGGACGGCGGGTCCGACGCCGCCAGCACCGCCATCGAATGCACCGTCGAGATCTGTTCTTCGGCCAATGCAAATATAATCTCGTTCAAGATTCAAGGACCACCGTTTTAGCTAGGCAGTAACGTGCATGTGACGAACGTGCCTTGGTGGTTGAGCCTGCGGGGAGCGCGGCGAGGAGGTTCTGCATGGCTGGGAGGAGCTGCGGGCCGAGCGTGGGGTCGCCGGAGTTGAGGAGCTCGTTGACGACGGAGATGGCGGAGACGGACACCATGGTGGGGATGTTCGCCGCGGCCCACGACGCCGCGGCGGCCGGTGAGGCGGCGAGGCTCGGGACGTCGGAGTTGGGGACGCCCAGGAGGATGGAGATGTTGGAGCCCGCGAGCGCCGCGACGAGGTCCTGCTGCGGCTCGTAGAGGCGGAGCTTGCCGATGGACGTCGACGTGAGCAGGCTGGCCGTCGACGCCGCTGGCGACAGGTTGTCCGCGATCGTCCCGTAGTTGACCCCGATGAACGACTGCGACGCTGTGAACATTGAACACGTCCAAATGGCGAGTTAGAAATTTAGAATGCATATTTGGCTACTTGCATATTTGATCGTTGGGAGTATGTCTTAACATGCAAACTTTTGGAATGCAACCGAGCCGGCCGGAGCATATCTGTAATTGTATATGCTCATCGGAATTTTGTATTGTTGGGCTGCCCACATGCATGCAAATATACCTAGGCTAGGTAGCAACGGTACACGCCATTCGTTGTACAGTTTGGACACCATGATCTGTCACTCGGGGTTTAGGTGCCGGACCTTCCTCTGTCCATGCCTTGTTGATTCGCACGCATCCTTCATAATTTGATACTCCCACCACTAGATCCCATGACCAACCGGTTGGGTTGGGTGAGCGTTCGGACAGCAGTCAAAGTCACTTCGTGCCAATCTCGCTAGCCAACACAACGTGCATGTGAGGTTGCTTAGGAGCTACTCACATCATCACTTACTTTCAGCACATCAGCTTCCCCTGATACATACAGCAGTACTACCAATGTAGTACAGTTAAGGTGCCGTGCTCCGTTCTGCACCACGATCGGTCGGGATCATGATTTTTATCGAGCATCGTCTTTGACAGCATACCCAAAAGTAACTCCTTTCTCTATCTGGGCGTTGGGAAATACAGTATGATCAAGACGACAGAAGAAAAATCGCATTCAAGGAGGAAGGAACTCCAATTACCCTCCCTTATAGTACTCCGTATTTCTCTACCGTTGAGGAAAGTTCATTTGATCTGATGAGTAAGAAGGCAAGGTCTCATGAGATCCGTCCTACTTTAGGTTAGCGTAGCTGCGCCATCACCATTTCCGTAATAACCTGAAGAAACTTCAGTGACTTGCCACGTGTAGTATGTAAATAGCACTACTTGTTTCGGCAAACAAAGTAACTCAATGCAGCTTACTTGACAAACAAGAACAAAGGCAGACAACAAAGAAAGCAGCTGAATGGTGCTGTAAATTCTTGCCGGCACGCTTGATTATGTAGGAATTAGTGACGCTATTCGATGTTAAGCCATACACTCCCATCTTATTTCCGCCTTTTCTTGTCACAATCAGAAGAGCAAGCATTGAAGCATACGCAGAACATTTCCGCATACAGCTCAAGTCAGAAGTAATTTTTTTCTTCTCTCGAATGGAACAGTTTAAGTCAAAAGTAAGTACTAACTCGTAAGCCAGGTAGGAAAACCAGGGAGCTAAACGGTACCGGGAGCTTACTTGCCAATTGGAAGAGGAAGGCGCCGTGTAGGAGCCCGAAGATCATAGCAGCAGCATCCATCTGCCACCTTCTGCCTTCCATGCTTGATGCCGTCTCTGGACTCCAGTGGGTGGCTGCTTGAGGAGACGACTATGGAAATGCGGGGCAGAGGACGAAGAGGAAGGATGGAAAGAGGAGGCGAGGCGTTTCCACTCGGCCCTCCTGCATAAAAGAGGACGAAAAGAAGGCTAGACGACACCGCACCGCGGGCGCGCAGTAGAAGCCGGTCGCCGTCGCCTCGCTCGTCTCTATACTACCAGTAGCGGCTTACCAGACTCGACTGCACGTTGCCGCGCCCGTGCCCGCGTGTGTTTCGGGCGCCAGCTTTGCCGATACAGACAGATATATAGCCTTTTTTTTTTGAGGGAATGACAGATATATAGCCACCCAAAACGATCAGCGTGGGCGGCTTCGCGCGCAATGCTCCCTGGCGGGTCGGGCCGGCACGGTGACAGTAAAACGGATGAGCCCAACGATGGGGACGGCCGCGCTTCCGTCTCGCAGAATTTAGGGGGCGTCCCTGCTGGAGACGTCTGACTGGCCGCGGCCGTCACGTGGTAGGCTGACTCCGGCCACGGATTTTGCACGGGATTTCACCTTGGTTCCTAGCAATTGTGTGTGTCTTAACTCTTAAGCAGCATCGGCGCCGGATTTGCGCAACGGCGCTGTGGCGCGCGACCGGCCACACGGGTGGTTATCGCCATAGTTAATTGCGAGACGATTGTTATCTCAATCATCATCCCCTTCGACAAGGTCAAGATGAAAAGGGAGGCGATCGATTTTTCAACATGCCAGGGAGAGCATGATGGCAATTGAAAAGCGCCTGCCACCTATATGTTCCTTCAGCCGGGTTGATTGATTGCAGTTGCATGGCGTGTATGGATATTATCTAACATACTAGGAGTAGTAATATTTGGCCGTCCCAAATCTTGGTCGATGAGCCTCTGAGTACTGACGTCAAATTCCTCGCGATGCGTGCTGTGCGTGATAGTAACAATATTGATTTGGCATTGCGAATATTAATATTTTTTTCTATATGTTTGGTTAAAGTAGAGATATGTTTTCTGAAAGGAAAATAGAGATACTTTGATTTTGGATTTTGGACAAAACTTATATACAGACTAAAAGAACCACAGGAAGTATTAACGTACTACTAATATTTGGCAGTGCCAAAGACGTCAAATTTCTCGCGATGCGTGATAACATTGTCTCCATCTATTGTTAAAAAAAACATTGTCTCCATCTTCGGGGGTGGATTACGGTTTGTCAGCAAGTGGTTGTGGTTAGGAATGGTGGGAGGCAGCCATGCACGGAGGCAAGCGGGAATAGAGGCATGGGGTTCAAAAATCGTAAAGCAAACAACAATAAAATTTGAACACGCTGGTAATGGAAATGCCTTGAAGAAAACTGAACTATGTTTCTCTTGCAATGTAACAGTATGCTAGGCCCGTACAAATACAATATAGTGTGGTGAGATCATCATCAAGGTTGTGACGCCTGGATATTTAGGCTACAGTAATTCCACGCTAATGATGCCACGTAACCTCGGTTACTGTTGTTAATCTCGCGATGGTTCAAAAACGATTCAAATTCAAATTTAAAATCAAGTCAAACAATTAAAGTTTTCAAAAGTCAAAACTAAAATGTTCTTAATGTGACAAATAAATCATGGATATTATTGATGGGGAAACAACATCTTTATAAGATATTAAAATACACTAAAGTAATTAAAACAACATCAAAACAATTAGTTATACTCCTAATATATTTTACCAAATACTAAACTATTTTTATTCTGAGGTAAAACTTCTTAGAACAGTGGATTATTTTGACACACTATTTTTGGGGCTATTTTCATATTTTACTAAACCAAAAATAAAGTGCAACTAAAATAAAACAGTAAAGAAATAAAATAATAAAAACAGAAAACAAAACAATACGAAAAAAAGGGAAAGTGAGGGAACCCCTCCCTGCTGGACCGTGGCCCAGCTGGCCACTAGGCCGCCTGGCCGGCCCAACCGGCCACCCACTCCCCCATTAACCCCACGGTCCACCCGACCGAAACCCTAGCCGCACCCTACATCCCCCCCACGATCCCCCCGATCTCTTTCCCCTTCCCCCCGCGTGGATCTGGATCGGGGGCGCTCGCCCCCGAAAACGGTGCCCCGACCCCATCGCCTCGTCGCCTCGCGGAC
>NC_041387.1:497186516-497194221 GCF_002162155.2 Triticum dicoccoides
CTGGCCGCGCCCGCGCTCTGCTGGAGCGCGCTGGCACCCGCGCCCGCTAACCTCCCTGTGAGCGCTTGCCCCCGCGACCGTCCCCGGTCGCACCCTCTGCTGCTTCCGACCGAGCACCCCCGGCGCCGCTCCACTGCAGGCGCGCGCCCGCCGCCCCACGTCTTCGTCCTGCCGGCCTCGACCATGGCCTCGCCGGAGCCTGGTTCGGCCACCGCGCCCCTGCCCTTCCCTGTGCGCGTTCGTGCATAGAAGGGAGGTGGCCTGAGCCACTTACAGGTGGGGCCCTCCCCCTGTAAATCAGATAAATAGAAAAGAGTAGAGGAAAACGAAAATGGAAAATAAAAGGAAATAGTAAAGTGAATTAATTAATTAGTAATATAATTAGTTTAATTAATTAACCTTGCTTAATTTGACCTAATTAACTAGCTTAGGTGTTTAAGCCTATTTTAATTAAATTGTGACAATTACATGTGGGTCTCACACGCCCTATTCACACCTTTGACCAGTCAACCATTGACTTGGTCAACAGGGTCCCCTGGCCCCACATGTCATAGGCTGTGGCTGGCTTCTGCTGTGTACACATAGCTTTTACTACTTAAATTGAATTAAAATAATTTAGAAAATGAATTAAAACTTTAGAAATTGATATAAGATAATCCGTAACTCGGATGGAAAAACTTTGTACCTGAAAGTTGCTCAGAACGACGAGACGAATCCAGATATGCAGCCCGTTCATCCGCCACGCGTCCCTAGCATAGTGAACCTGCAACATTTCACCTCGGTTCATCTGACCGAAAACACGGAACCCCGGGAATACTTCCCGGATGCTTCCCCCCTTCACCGGTATCACCTCATACCGCGTTAGAACACGTCTAGCTCTGCCTGTTATCTTGTTATGCACTTGCTTGCTATGTATTTACTGTTTCTCCCCCCTCTTCTCTTCGGTAGACCCCGTGACGATGCTGATGCCCCAGTTCGACTACGGAGTTGACGACCCCTCTCTCTTGCCAGAGCAACCAGGCAAGCCCCCCCTGATCACCAGATATCGCCTATTCTCCTCTATACTGCTTGCATTAGAGTAGTGTAGCATGTTACTGCTTTTCGTTAATCCTATTCTGATGCATAGCCTGACATTGTTGCTACATCTGTTGATACCTTACCTGCAATCCTAAATACTTAGTATAGGATGCTAGTTTATCATCATTGGCCCTACATTCTTGTCAGTCTGTCTTGCTATACTATTGGGCCGTGATCACTCGGGAGGTGATCACGGGTATATACTATACATACATACATACTATATAGATGGTGACTAAAGTCGGGTCAGCTCGATGAGTACCCGCAAGTGATTCTAATGAGGGGGCTGAAAGGACAGGTGGCTCCATCCCGGTAGAGGTGGGCCTGGGTTCCCGACGGCCCCCGACTGTTATTTTGTGGCGGAGCGACAGGGCAGGTTGAGACCACCTAGGAGACAGGTGGGCCTGGCCCTGTTCGTTGTTCGTGGATACTTAACACGCTTAACGAGATTTTGGTATTTGATCTGACTCTGGCCATTTGGTCTATACGCACTAACCATCTACGCGGGAGTAGTTATGGGTATCCCGGCGTCGTGGTATCAGCCGAAGCCTTCGTGACGCCAGCGACTGAGCGGCGCGCGCCGGATTGGAACGTAAGCCTGCTCTTGTATTAAGGGGGCTAGTTCTGCTTTCGCCCGCCCTCGCAACGTGCAGGTGTGCTAAGGGCGATGGGCCCAGACCCCTGTGCGCTTAGGTTTAGACCGGGTGCTGGCCTCTCTGTTGTGCCTAGGTGGGGCTGCGACTTGTTGATCTTCCGCGGCCGGGCATGACCCAGGAAAGTGTGTCCGGCCAAATGGGATCAAGCGTGTTGGGTTATGTGGTGCACCCCTGCAGGGAAGTTAATCTATTCGAATAGCCGTGATCTTCGGTAACAGGACGACTTGGAGTTGTACCTTGACCTTATGACAACTAGAACCGGATACTTAATAAAACACACCCTTCCAAGTTCCACAGACAACCTGGTGATCGCTTTTCCACAGGGCGACGAGGGGAGGATCGCCGGGTAGGATTATGCTATGCGATGCTACTTGGAGATGCTACTTGGAGGACTTCAGTCTACTCTCTTCTACATGCCGCAAGACGGAGGTTGCCAGAAGCGTAGTCTTCGATAGGACTAGCTATCCCCCTCTTATTCTGGCATTCTACAGTTCAGTCCACTGATATGGCCTCCTTACACATATACCCATGCATATGTAGTGTAGTTCCTTGCTTGCGAGTACTTTGGATGAGTACTCACGGTTGCTTTCTCCCCCCTTTTTCCCCCTTTCCTTTCTTTCTGGTTGTCGCAACCCGATGCTGGAGTCCAGGAGCCAGACGCCACCGTCGACGACGACTCCTACTACACTGGAGGTGCCTACTACTACGTGCAGGCCGATGACGACGACCAGGAGTAGTTTAGGAGGATCCCAGGCAGGAGGCCTGCGCCTCTTTCGATCTGTATCCCAGTTTGTGCTAGCCATCTTATGGCAACTTGTTTAACTTATGTCTGTACTCAGATATTGTTGCTTCCGCTGACTCGTCTATGATCGAGCACTTGTATTCGAGCCCTCGAGGCCCCTGGCTTGTATTATGATGCTTGTATGACTTATTTATGTTTTAGAGTTGTGTTGTGATATCTTCCCGTGAGTCCCTGATCTTGATCGTACACGTTTGCGTGTATGATTAGCGTACGATTGAATCGGGGGCGTCACAAGTTGGTATCAGAGCCGACTGCCTGTAGGAATCCCCCTTTCCAACTCCTTGGCCGAAGTCGAGTCTAGACATTACAAAACTTTTACTAACATGGCTGTGTGCCTTACGGGCCCACGTCGCCATTGGGTGGTACTAGGATCTTTTACTCCTCGATCTTACTCTGGGACTCTAATCTCTCCTCTATTCGGGTTAAATGAACTTTGCTAAATCTAACATTAGGATCTCATTATCACTTTCACCCGGAGAGCCCCTTATTACTGATGATCGTCGGCTGCACCAGAAGACCCTGAAGATACTCTCTGCTGTTAACTCGAGAACTTGTGTTCATCGCGTTTGCAATTCCCCTTCCATCGTAAACCCTTATGGATAACTACTTGCAGTTGTTATTCCTACCTTCGTTCCCAGTTGGTCTTGCTATTACAAGATACCCCAAAAAACTCGTTGTTGTTTCGATAATCCTTTGAGCTTACTGCCTTGCTGTTCTTTGTCACCTGAATACCCCTACGGTTGATTCTCGCACTTATCGAGTATCTGCTCATCCCCCAGTTGTTCATGTGTTACACAAAAGTCTTCGAAATACCATTCGATATTCCGAAAATCCTCAGCAACCTATTGCTCTGGAATTTCTTGTTTGCTTTCATTATGATTAATCCCATAAGTATAGTAATCATATTGGCATCCTTTGTCACCATCATTTTTGAGTCCGTTGATTCAATACATTGTGAATGTTCGCAATCATCAGCCGAGTCCTAGGATTATCTTTCCGGCTCAGACGTCATTTTGAACATGAGCTGGTTCTCGACCAAACTATCTGTCGTCGAATTGTGCCTCTGGTATATTCAATTGATCCATCCTTGATCAGAACGTCTGCTTCTGATCCTTTGTTTTGGAAATCATAATTCCTTTGCATCTAAGCTTTGGATTATTCAGATGGTTCCATAACATGTTGCATTTGCATTCCTTCCTCTTCTGGTTGAGTATCGATACTCACATCAGATCCTTTGTGGACCATCAAGTCCTTTGTTGGATTGTTATCCGACAGTGTCCTTCACATTTGATCACTTTGTGAGTTCTTCCCCTGATACATAATGCCTTTGTTAAGTTGTATCCTCTACTTGGCCAACCATGCTCTGTTTTCGGGCTTGTGTTATTTACTCTTGAAACTTGTGGTATATGTTTCTAAGAAGCCCCTATGGGTTGAACATATGCCTTCTCTAAACCGTGTGAACCCGAAAGTTTTCATGAATCATACTCTTCTGGTGCTTCGCCAGATAAAATTTCAAAACTGCAACTTCATCGAACGTGAGAAGTGAATGAAAGGTTATGCATTGGAGAAGTGGGAGTCGACCTTGAACTTGTGTTCATGCCCATGGACACGATGTAGATCTTATCATTAAAGCTTCTCTTAAATTAATTATTCCTTTGGTATAAGTTCATCTTATATCAGGGATGTGGCCTTTTGCAATCGTGGTTCCGATCATGTTCTCTTTTAAATACCATTTCTCGTGCAAGTTTTAGCACTTGTCTTCTGTAGAGCAATACCCCGGTCCAACCTCTACTTTGATATGTCATCGAGTATTACCCCCCTGGTATCTCGAGATTATCATGGAACTGCATAACTTCTTATGAGTTCTTCATCAAGTGCTACCTTCCCACAGATTCCAATTTTTCACGGGCTCTGAGTTATTAAACACTCATAGACACCGATAACTAAACCGAGTCCACACTGCGGTTCAACAGCTCTTCAGTAAGCTTCTATAAGTACGAGTTTGTACCCGATCACGCCATTCCTAGCCTGTTTGGCTATATCGTTGTCGTGATGATTCTAACTGTGCTACCTGGTCCTTATTCTCGGAGCACCAATTTGCGACGATAGCTAAGCTTACGTCGATTTTCCTCGTCATACCCTTTCACCTTAAACAACAAGCTTGAGTTCGAGTTTGTGTCGTAACTGTGGTTCCAATAACCTCTTGCTTCATCATTCCCTTGACTTGATGTCATCGCTAATTGATTACATGTTCATGAAATCTCTCGACAAATGTGTCATGATCATCATCAACCTTATGAGCTCTTCCAG
The DNA here is from genome assembly GCF_002162155.2 of Triticum dicoccoides. NCBI lineage: Eukaryota > Viridiplantae > Streptophyta > Magnoliopsida > Poales > Poaceae > Triticum > Triticum dicoccoides. The sequence goes on from NC_041387.1 coordinate 497,191,362, forward strand.
GATATCAACCGGAGTCATGATGAGAAATACCATCCTTGCCCTCGATGATTTGTGTTGTCATCGACCACTTTATTGCCTTCCGTTCAACACAAGCTTGTTCGTGTTTTGTGTTATACCTTAAGATGCTTGCTATCCAGCATTTGTTCGTCTTTACCTTGGAGTATTACCATCCTTTATGTCAAGAATGTCGTGAGAATTTCACCACCTCTTAAAAATTCTTGGTATGGTGATACTTCTCACCATCACCATTCTTCTTGGGTCCTCGTGTTGATTCCAACCAGGGTACCAACAAGTGAGCGGTGCTGTTTGGATTCCGCCCTTCTAGCAACCATATTGCTTTGAAGTTAATGGTCGACCGTTCATTCTTAGACTATTGATTATTGAATCACCATTCCAATGTTGGCCGTGCAACCCAGCCCATATTTCGGGTGCACCTTTCAACCAATGTTTAATTGTGTATGTTTTCCTCGAGCATACATCATTATACCATTTGATCTGACAAATGCTATCTCCTTGTTCACATAATTGTGGAAATCCACCTTTTTGGAAATCTCAAGGATTGTTACTGACTCCATCAGCTACCCCGTCATCCTCTCTTTGGTTTAAATGATGAACTCTTGAGTTGAAACTTGCTTCCACAGTACATTCCCCAATAATCTTACAATGTCGTCTCGTCAATTTGTTTTGCACCTTTTCTTCTCGGGCATCCTGAGTCTGAGGTATCCTGACACCAATCAGATCTGAATCTTGGTCAGATATGATGGTGGGAACATATTTCCAAGAGTTATAACGTTGGTCTTTCTATGACCCGATAAGGTGATGTCATGCCTAGCACACCTGACCGGAGGACCTATTGTTATAATTTTCCTTTTAGCAATGCTATCCATTCTTCCATGAGGAAATTGTAAGACTTATCTACAAGCTGTTCCTGATGGATCCTTCGAGTATCCAAAGTCTGATCTTTACCCAGTGACCACGTCAAATGCTATCTCGAAGCATGTCTGTGATACTCTAATTTTCAACAAGAACATTTGAAGTCCAATGCTAAATGTTTCTTGCTCAATTATCCAAACACCGTTGTATGGGTAATGTCATGAAATTTCTCTCCCCTACCTAAGGAGTTTTCTACATAATATCCTGTCATGGATATCATGCTCTGCTTGTCCTTGGGAAGGATATACCCCTGATATACGTGTTTAAGCACATTTTCCTTCCCGTTGTTTTGTTCAAACTTTCTTGTAAACTACTTAATCGAGCAGTGGTAATCCCCTGCTTAGGTAAACACCTCGGTGTACCTTCTTGTCTGGTGTAACCCTGTTTCTACTGTTGATGACTTCTGGTAACCGCCGATGGACGAGAACTTTGCCTATTGGTCCGCCTCATTCAACGAGCAGGAAAATGGTTCTCTTCGTCCCTCGCCCTTGGTATCGATGTTGTTGTCGACATAACTGACATGCTATCCTCTAACATGTCTTGCTTACATGATTGTGCGAGACATTACCGCCCTTCCTACTTTTAACCCACATGGTGGGCCCATAACCCACAGTTCCACCAGGATCGAAACCTGACTCTCCTGTACACTCTCATGTTTCCAAAGTTAATCCTCGCGCGTGGACTCTTATGAAATTCATGAGCCACCTACCGATGAGATCATCAATTCTGGTATCAGACGCAATACTTATTCTCGTTGCTCTGAACCCCTTTCACCTTCTGATTAGGCATCAAACGCTTGCCTATCCGTTTGAAACTCCTCATGGTACCTCCTTACTTTGCTCTCGATATTTTCTTAAGTTTAAATTCGAGAGTACTTCCGCCACCTTCCTCGATGTTATCGACCAGATAGTCGACCTTGCAGAGGTCTGTTCTTCCGGAATGCCCCGTTACCTATTCGTAAGTACGATGAAGATCCCGAAGAAAGGACGTCGACTTCATCATGATGACCGGAAGCAAAGGAATGAAGACATCAATGTATTGGACCGGTCTCTTCGAGAAGAGCAAGCCACAATGAGAAGACCCGCTAGATTCGTTACCAAACCTTCCCCCCTTACTCCATCGCTTAAATCTCGGGACGAGATTTCTTGTAGTGGAGGAGAATTGTGACGCCCGGATATTTAGGCTACAGTAATTCCACGCTAATGATGCCACGTAACCTCGATTACTGTTGTTAATCTCGCGATGGTTCAAAAACGATTCAAATTCAAATTTAAAATCAAGTCAAACAATTAAAGTTTTCAAAAGTCAAAACTAAAATGTTCTTAATGTGACAAATATGGATATTATTGATGGGGAAACAACATCTTTATAAGATATTAAAATACACTAAAGTAATTAAAACAACATCAAAACAATTAGTTATACTCCTAATATATTTTACCAAATACTAAACTATTTTTATTCTGAGGTAAAACTTCTTAGAACAGTGGATTATTTTGACACACTATTTTTGGGGCTATTTTCATATTTTATTAAACCAAAAATAAAGTGCAACTAAAATAAAACAGTAAAGAAATAAAATAATAAAAACAGAAAACAAAACAATACAAAAAAGGGAAAGTGAGGGAACCCCTCCCTGCTGGACCGTGGCCCAGCTGGCCACTAGGCCGCCTGGCCGGCCCAACCGGCCACCCACTCCCCCATTAACCCCATGGTCCACCCGACCGAAACCGTAGCCGCACCCCACATTCCCCCCCACGATCCCCCCGATCTCTTTCCCCTTCCCCCCGCGTGGATCTGGATCGGGGGCGCTCGCCCCCGAAAACGGTGCCCCGACCCCATCGCCTCGTCGCCTCGCGGACGCTGCCTGGAGCCCGCGCCGCCGCCGTGGGACCCCTCCCGGAGCTACATCGCCGTCGCCTCGTCG
>NC_041387.1:497194533-497199035 GCF_002162155.2 Triticum dicoccoides
GTTGAGCCCGCTGGCCGAAATCCCTACTGCCATCGTGAGCCCCTCCTCTCCTCTCTCTCCCTCGCCCGGCCGCGTCCCCGCCTGACCTCACGGCGCCGCACCACGCCGGCCGCCCAGTGCCCTCGACGCCTCCGCCCGCGCCTGCCCCGTCCGGCCTCAAGACGCACCCGCCTCCACCTGGCCGCGCCCGCGCTCTGCCGGAGTGCGCTGGCACCCGCGCCCGCTAACCTCCCTGTGAGCGCTTGCCCCCGCGACCGTCCCCGGTCGCACCCTCTGCTGCTTCCGACCGAGCACCCCCGGCGCCGCTCCACTGCAGGCGCGCGCCCGCCGCCCCATGTCTTCGTCCTGCCGGCCTCGACCATGGCCTCGCCGGAGCCTGGTTCGGCCACCGCGCCCCTGCCCTTCCCTCTGCGCGTTCGTGCATAGAAGGGAGGTGGCCTGAGCCACTTATAGGTGGGGCCCTCCCCTTGTAAATCAAATAAATAGAAAAGAGTAGAGGAAAACGAAAATGGAAAATAAAAGAAAATAGTAAAGTGAATTAATTAATTAGTAATATAATTAGTTTAATTAATTAACCTTGCTTAATTTGACCTAATTAACTAGCTTAGGTGTTTAAGCCTATTTTAATTAAATTGTGACAATTACATGTGGGTCTCACACGCCCTATTCACACCTTTGACCAGTCAACCGTTGACTTGGTCAACAGGGTCCCCTGGCCCCACATGTCATAGGCTGTGGCTGGCTTCTGCTGTGTACACATAGCTTTTACTACTTAAATTGAATTAAAATAATTTAGAAAATGAATTAAAACTTTAGAAATTGATATAAGATAATCCGTAACTCGGATGGAAAAACTTTGTACCTGAAAGTTGCTCAGAACGACGAGACGAATCCAGATACGCAGCCCATTCATCCGCCACACGTCCCTAGCATAGTGAACCTGCAACATTTCACCTCGGTTCATCTGACCGAAAACACGGAACCCCAGGAATACTTCCCGGATGCTTCCCCCCTTCACCGGTATCACCTCATACCGCGTTAGAACACGTCTAGCTCTGCCTGTTATCCTGTTATGCACTTGCTTGCTTGTATTTACTGTTTCTCCCCCTCTTCTCTTCGGTAGACCCCGTGACGATGCTGATGCCCCAGTTCGACTACGGAGTTGACGACCCCTCTCTCTTGCCAGAGCAACCAGGCAAGCCCCCCCCCTTGATCACCAGATATCGCCTATTCTCCTCTATACTGCTTGCATTAGAGTAGTGTAGCATGTTACTGCTTTCCGTTAATCCTATTCTAATGCATAGCCTGACATTGTTGCTACATCTATTGATACCTTACCTGCAATCCTAAATACTTAGTATAGGATGCTAGTTTATCATCATTGGCCCTACATTCTTGTCAGTCTGCCTTGCTATACTATTGGGCCGTGATCACTCGGGAGGTGATCACGGGTATATACTATACATACATACATACTATACAGATGGTGACTAAAGTCGGGTCAGCTTGATGAGTACCCGCAAGTGATTCTGATGAGGGGGCTGAAAGGACAGGTGGCTCCATCCCGGTAGAGGTGAGCCTGGGTTCCCGACGGCCCTCGACTGTTACTTTGTGGCGGAGCGACAGGGTAGGTTGAGACCACCTAGGAGACATGTGGGCCTGGCCCTGTTCGGTGTTCGCGGATACTTAACACGCTTAATGAGATCTTGGTATTTGATCTGAGTCTGGCCATTTGGTCTATACGCACTAACCATCTACGCGGGAGTAGTTATGGGTATCCCGACGTCATGGTATCAGCCGAAGCCTTCGTGACGCCAGCGACTGAGCGGCGCGCGCCGGATTGGAACGTAAGCCTGCTCTTGTATTAAGGGGGCTAGTTCTGCTTTCGGCCGCCCTCGCAACGTGCAGGTGTGCTAAGGGTGATGGGCCCAGACCCCTGTGCGCTTAGGTTTAGACCAGCGTACTGGCCTCTCTGTTGTGCCTAGGTGGGGCTGCGACGTGTTAATCTTCCGCGGCCGGGCATGATCCAGGAAAGTGTGTCCGGCCAAATGGGATCAAGCGTGTTGGGTTATGTGGTGCACCCCTGCAGGGAAGTTAATCTATTCGAATAGCCGTGATCTTCGGTAACATGATGACTTGGAGTTGTACCTTGACCTTATGACAACTAGAACCGGATACTTAATAAAACACAGCCTTCCAAGTTCCACAGACAACCCGGTGATCGCTTTTCCACAGGGCGACGAGGGGAGGATCGCCGGGTAGGATTATGCTATGCGATGCTACTTGGAGATGCTACTTGGAGGACTTCAGTCTACTCTCTTCTACATGCCGCAAGACGGAGGCTGCCAGAAGCGTAGTCTTTGATAGGACTAGCTATCCCCCTCTTATTCTGGCATTCTGCAGTTCAGTCCACTGATATGGCCTCCTTACACATATACCCATGCATATGTAGTGTAGTTCCTTCCTTGCGAGTACTTTGGATGAGTACTCACGGTTGCTTTCTCCCCCCTTTTCCCCCTTTCCTTTCTTTCTAGTTGTCGCAACCCGATGCTGGAGTCCAGGAGCCAGACGCCACCGTCGACGACGACTCCTACTACACTGGAGGTGCCTACTACTACGTGCAGGCCGATGACGACGACCAGGAGTAGTTTAGGAGGATCCCAGGCAGGAGGCCTGCGCCTCTTTCGATCTGTATCCCAGTTTGTGCTAGCCATCTTATGGCAACTTGTTTAACTTATGTCTGTACTCAGATATTGTTGCTTCCGCTGACTCGTCTATGATCGAGCACTTGTATTCGAGCCCTCGAGGCCCCTGGCTTGTATTATGATGCTTGTATGACTTATTTATGTTTTAGAGTTGTGTTGTGATATCTTCCCGTGAGTCCCTGATCTTGATCGTACACGTTTGCGTGTATGATTAGCGTACGATTGAATCGGGGGCGTCACAAAGGTTGTGCCTCCAGTATTATAGATTATGCTTGAGCTATGTTGGGAGCTCACTTAGCCCCTATAGATGGTGCTCCTGAGTGAGATGAGCTCGCTTGGGGCCTTGGCGGTGCCCACGACCCCCTCATCACTGTTGTTGGAGCCCAAACAACCGCTCGACTTTGTAGACCGTGGTGGTTTGGATGTCGTTGCCGCCCACTCATCTGTGACCATTTGACGTCTAGTGTATGTGGGCGACGAGGTTATTGAAGTAGGCGTGTTTGTATCGAATTCTGAGTCTCTCTCCCCAAAACAGATTTGTGACATGCTCGCCAGTTTGAAGCTAGCTAGCCCTGAATCTGGCAACTCGATTGCTTGCCTACCGACGGAGAAGGCTACTAGCTAGGGACAAATTCAAGAAGGTGGAGAAGTTTCTCATGAGCAAGGGCAAGAAGTCATGATCAAGGTGGCCAACAACAAGAGAGAGGTTGTACGACCAAGGTGTATTCTTCTTGGTCCGTTTTACGGTACATCTTGGTGAGATGCCCTCTCCCGCCGAGAGAGAGAGAGAGAGAGAGAGAGAGGGGGCTACTTCACACTTTGTTAGACCTGCGTGTGGTCGGAGATGTCCGGTTAATTTGCGAGGCACATGTGCCACATCAAAGTTGTGAATTGGGTATTTAAATATCACACCACCCTTTTCATACATATATAGTTGGGCTACCCGCAGGTGGTTAGTATGTGGTCTCACCTCGTGCCAGAAGCACACATTTGTGGGCCCGCACTCGGTCCATCTTTCACTTGAAGCGAAAGAGGGGCGGGGTTTGACCATGATGGACTCCCATAGGTTTAGTGTTACGGTAGGGTGATATGTTAGACCTAGCTATTTGGGGGCATGCGTTCATAGCTAGGATTGCCTTCCTGCCGACACGAAGTGGGGGGCGGGGGACAAGCAATACCGTGCGCCTTGTGAGATAGGTGCCACATCGAAGTTGTGCATTTGGTATTTGAACATCAAACCACTCTTTTCATACATATTTTTGGTCCTCATGCAAGTGTGTTCGTGTTCTGACCCTTTCCCACGTCATTTTCGCCAAATTATAAACATTAGACAAGACGGATAACACAACAGACACGGTACACTCACACCACACGTGTGCCATGCCCGTGCCCCTGTCACTCACATCATCATAGTACATTGGGCTCCATGAGGCTTCCCTTGCAATGTCAAAAATATCTACCCACCTGCATGGTTTTTCTGTTTGATAACACACGGTTATTATATTTCGAATGTGTGTGATGTTTGTTGTTCCCACTCCCGCCTGCATCCCTCGAAAATATCTACCCAGCTGGAGGGTTTTCTGTTTGATAACACAAGTTGTCATTTAGGGACCGTGTGCGATGCATCATCCAAATTTTCAATAGCCCCGGCATTTTACTCCCGTGTAGTAAAATTTTCAGTAGCCGTGTCATTTCCTCAAACACCACCCCCATCCACACCCCCCCCAAAAACTCCACGTGCGCGCGCACCCCCCCACCCCACCCCCCTCCCTTGAAACCCTAGCAGGGTCGTCGCCG
>NC_041387.1:497199433-497265889 GCF_002162155.2 Triticum dicoccoides
GCCGCCGCCGCAAGGCCTCTATTGTCAACATCTGCCGGCTTGCCCGTGCAGCTTACCCACCGATCTCCATACCCTAGCCGCCCTGAGTTTCTGAGATGATGCCTGCCAAATGGCCCCTTTCCCACAGATCCCCATCCCCATCCGCCACTCTAGAGCGTTGCAGCCTAAGCCCGGCTACGCTTCCGGTGGAGCTCGAGGAGCGACTGGCCCAAAAGAGGTGTATCGCGGCCTCTTCGCCCGACGTTGCCGAGGAAGCTAACGACCATTACTGGTCGCAGGCTCTCAATCAGCGGGCTAAAGTATGTTGGTATGTCGCGGACACCGGCTATGACATCGAGGTCGTCGACAGCAACGACTTTGGGGAACATAGTAATTCAAAAAATTTCATACGATCACGCAAGATCTATCTAGGAGATGCATAGCAACGAGACGGGAGTGTGTGTGTCCATGTACCCTCGTAGACCAAAAGAGGAAGCATTATGTTAACGCATGATGTAGTCGAACGTCTTCACGATCCAACCGATCTAGCACCGAATGTACGACACCTCTGAGTTCAGCACACGTTCAGCTCAATGACGTCCCTCGAACTCTTGATCCAGCAGAGGGTTGAGGGAGAGTTTCGTCAGCACGACGGCGTGGTGACGGTGTTGATGATGTGATCCACGCAGGTCTTCGCCTAAGCACTACAATGATACTATCGGAGGAGTAAACGGTGGAGAGGGGCGCCGCACATGGCTAAGAGATTGTCTGTTGTGCTTTGGGGTGCCCCCTGCCCTCATATATAAAGGAGGAGAGGGGGAGGCCGGCCGGCCCTGTAGGGCGTGCCAAGAGGGAGGAGTCCTACTAGGACTCCAAGTCCTAGTAGGATTCCACTTGGTGGAAGGGGGGAAGAAGGAAGGGAGAGGGAGAGCAAGAGGGAAAGGGGGGCCGCGCCCCTCCCCTAGTCCTATTCGGACTCCCCATGGGGGGGGGGGGCGCCACCCCCTTGTGGGCTGTCCTCTCTCTCCCCTATGGCCCATGATGGCCCATTGCTTCCCGGGGGGTTCCGGTAACCCCTCTGGCACTCCGTTTTTACCCGGTACTTCTCGGAACTCTTCCAGTGTTCGAATAACATCGTCCAATATATCATTCTTTATGTCTCGACCATTTCAAGACTCCTCGTCATGTCCGTGATCTCATCCGGGACTCCAAAAAAACTTCGGTCATCAAATCACATAACTCATAATACAAATCGTCATCAAACGTTAAGTGTGCGGACCCTACGGGTTCGAGAACTATGTAGACATGATCGAGACACATCTCCGATCAATAACCAATAGCGGAACCTGGATGCTCATATTAGCTCCTACATATTCTATGAAGATCTTTATCGGTCAAACCGCACAACAACATACGTTGTTCCCTTTGTCATCGGTATGTTACTTGCCCGAGATTCGATCGTCGGTATCATCATACCTAGTTCAATCTCGTTACCGGCAAGTCTCTTTACTCATTCCGTAATGCCTCATCCCGTAACTAACTCATTAATCACATTGCTTGCAAGGCTTAGCATTATCGAGAGGGCCCAGAGATACCTCTCCGACACACGGAGTGACAAATCCTAATCTAGATCTATGCCACCCCAACAAACACCTTCGGAGACACCTGTAGAGCATCTTATAATCACCCAGTTACGTTGTGATGTTTGATAGCACACAAGGTGTTCCTACGGTATTCGGAAGTTGCATAATCTCATAGTCAGAGGAACATGTATAAGTCATGAAGAAAGCAATAGCAATAAAACTTAACGATCATTATGCTAAGCTAACGGATGGGTCTTGTCCATCACATCATTCTCTAATGATGTGATCCCGTTCATCAAATGACAACACATGTCTATGGTCAGGAAACATAACCATCTTTAATTAACGAGCTAGTCAAGTAGAGGCATACTAGGGACACTTTGTTTCGTCTATGTATTCACACATGTACTAAGTTTCCAATTAATACAATTCTAGCATGAATAATAAACATTTATCATGATATAAGGAAATATAAATAACACCTTTATTATTGCCTCTAGGGCATATTTCCTTCAGTCTCCCACTTGCACTAGAGTCAATAATCTAGTTCACATCGCCATGTGGTTTAACACCAATAGTTCACATCTGTATGTGATTAACACCCATAGTTCACATTGCCATGTGCCCAACACCCAAAGGGTTTACTAGAGTCAATAATCTAGTTCATATCGCTATGTGATTAACACCCAAAGAGTACTAAGGTGTGATCATGTTTTGCTCATGAGAGAAGTTTAGTCAACGGATCTGTCACATTCAGAGCTGTATGTATTTTGCAAATATTCTATGTCTACAATGCTCTGTATGGAGCTACTCTAGCTAATTGCTACTACTTTTAATATGTATCCTAACTGAGACTCAGAGTCATCTGGATCGGTGTAAAAGCTTGCATCGACGTAACTCTTTACGATGAACTCTTTATCACCTCCATAACCGAGAAATATTCCCTTAGTCTTCTAAGGATAATTTTGACCGCTGTCTAGTGATCTACTCTTGGATTACTTTGGTACCTCCCTGATAAACTTATAGCAAGGCACACATCAGGTCTGGTACACAACATATCATACATGATAGAACCTATAGCTGAAGCATAGGGAATGACTTTCATTTTCTCTCTATCTTCTGCAGTGGCCGGGCATTGAACCTGACTCAACTTCACACCTTGTAACACAGGCAAGAACCCTTTCTTTGACTGATCCATTTTGAACTTCTTCAAAAACTTTATCAAGGTATGTGCTTTGTGAAAGTCCAATTAAGTGTCTTGATCTATCTCTATAGATCTTGATGCCCAATATATAAGCAGCTTCACCGAGGTCTTTCATTGAAAAATTCTTATTCCAGTATCCTTTTATGCTATCCAGAAATTATGTATTACTTCCAATCAACAATATGTCATCCACATATAATATTAAAAATGCTACAGAGCTCCCACTCACTTTCTTGTAAATACATGCTTCTCGAAAAGTCTGTATAAAACCATATTGATGTAGGTAGAACCCTAGATGCCCGATCTTTCATGATTGGAGGGGATCCTACGAAGAACGCGAAGAACACTAGGGGAAAAACAAGGGGAAACACGAGAGAAATCACTCAGCCAACAAGATATGATCACACATATGCTAGATCCTCGAAACACAAAGATATACATGATTCAAATCCAACAAAGGACGATACAAGTAGCTAGTTCATCTCCGTGAGGAGGCCGTGAGGGTCATCCCATGAATGGGGTCTTGAATCCAAGATGGATCTTCTCCGAAGAGGCCGCGGTCTCTCACGAGGACTAGATTCATATGGATGAGCAAAGCTCTATCTCAAATGAGCTAAACCTATGCTAACCCTAACCAGGAGGAGGAGGAGGTCTATTTATAGTCTAAGTGCAAAAGGGGGCGAAGGGAAAGGGTACATAGGCCTCGGGCCCGAAGCTGCACACACACAGGCAGCGGACGTCCGGTGGCTCGCGAGGGCCCGGACGTTCGGTAGGCTCGGACTTTGCTACGTCTTGAGCTTGCGTTGGTTTTCCTTGAAGAGGAAAGGGTGATGCAACAATAGTAGCATAAGTATTTCCCTCAGTTTTTAAGAACCAAGGTATCAATCCAGTAGGAGACTCCTCACAAGTCCTAAGCACCTACACAAGCAAACAAGAACTCGCAACCAACGCAATAAAGGGGTTGTCAATCCCTTCACGGCCACTTGCGAAAGTGAGATCTGATAGAGATAATATGATAAGATAAATATATTTTTGGTGTTTTATAATATAGATTGGAAAAGTAAAGATGCAAATAAAAGTAATAGCAAGCTTATATGATAAGAGATAGACTCGGTGGCCATAGGTTTCACTAGTGGCTTCTCTCAAGATAGCATAATTATTACGGTGGATGAACAAATTACTGTCGAGCAATTGATAGAAAAGCGAATACTTATGAGATTATCTAGGCATGATCATGTATATAGGCATCACGTCCGTGACAAGTAGACCGACTCCTGCCTGCATCTACTACTATTACTCCACACATCGACCGCTATCCAGCATGCATCTAGAGTATTAAGTTCATAAAGAACGGAGTAACGCATTAAGAAAGATGACATGATGTAGAGGGATAAAATCATGCAATATGATATAAACCCCACCTTTTTATCCTCGATGGCAACAATACAATACGTGCCTTGCTGCCCCTGCTGTCACTGGGAAAGGACACCGCAAGATTGAACCCAAAGCTAAGCACTTATCCCATTGCAAGAAAGATCAATCTAGTAGGCCAAACCAAACTGATAATTCGAAGAGACTTGCAAAGATAACTTAATCACACATAAAAGAATTCAGAGGAGATTCAAATATTTCTCATAGATAAACTTGATCATAAACCCACAATTCATCGGATCTCGACAAACACACCATAAAAAGAGTTACATCGAATAGATCTCCAAGAAGATCAAGGAGGACATGGTATTGAGATCCAAAGAGAGAGAAGAAGCCATCTAGCTAATAACTATGGACCCGAAGGTCTATGGTAAACTACTCACAACTCATCGGAGAGGCTATGGTGTTGATGTAGAAGCCCTCCATGGTCGATTCCCCCTCCGTGGAGCGCCGACAAAGGCTCCAAAGTGGGGTCTCAAGGATACAGAAGGTTACGATGGTGGAAATATTTTTTCATGGTCACCTCTGATGTTTTTGGGGTATGTGGGTATATATAGGAGGAAGAAGTACGTCGGTGGACGCCTGAGGGGCCCACGAGACAGGGGGCGCGCCCTCCACCCTCGTGGCTTCCTTGATTTCTTCTTGACTTGCACTCCAAGTCCTCTGGATTGCGTTTGTTCCAAAAAGATCGCTCCCAAAGGTTTCATTCCGTTTGGACTCTATTTGATATTCCTTTTCTTCGAAATACTGAAATAGGCAAAAAACAACAATACGGGCTGGGCCTCCGGTTAGTAGGTCAGTCCCAAAAATGATATAAAAGTGTAAAGTAAAGCCCATAAACATCCAAAATAGGTAATATAATAGCATGGAACAACAAAAAAAATTATAGATACGTTGGAGACGTATCAAGCATCCCCAAGCTTAATTCCTGCTCGTCCTCGAATAGGTAAATGATAAAAACAGAATTTTTGATGTGGAATGCTACCAGCATAATTTTCAATGTAATTTTCTCTATTGTGGCATGATTGTTCAGATCCAAATGATTCAAGATAAATGCTTATAAAACATAAAAGATAGTAATACTCAAAACATACTAACAAATAATCATGTCCTATCAAAATAGCATAGACAAAGAAAGCTTATACCTACAAAATCATATAGTTAGGCCATGCGTCATTTTCATTACACAAAATACTCCCATCATGCATAACCCCGATGACAAGCCAAGCAATTGGTTCATACTTTTTAATGCGCTTCAGCTTTTTCAACTCTTACGCAATACATGAGCGTAAGCCATGGACATAGCACTATGGTGGTATATGGTGGTGGTTGTGAGGACAAAAAGGGAGAAGATAGTCTCACATCAACTAGGCGTATCAACGGGCTATGGAGATGCCCATCAATAGATATAAATGTGAGTGAGTAGGGATTGCCATGCAACGGATGCACTAGAGCTACAAATGTATGAAAGCTCAACAAAAGAAACTAAGTGGGTGTGCATCCAACTTGCTTGCTCACGAAGACCTAGGGCATTTTGAGGAAGCCCATCATTGGAATATACAAGCCAAGTTCTATAATGAAAAATTCCCACTAGTATATGAAAGTGACAACACAAGAGACTCTCTATCATGAATATCATGGTGCTATTTTGAAGCACAAGTGTGGAAAAGAGATAGTAGCATTGTCCCTTCTCTCTTTTTCTCTCTTTTCATTTTTTCCTTTTTCTTTTCTTTTTTCCTTTTTCCTTTCTTTTTCTTTTTTTATTTGGTGGGCTTCTTTGGCCTCTTTTTTATGGGCTTCTTTGGCCTCTTTTATTTTTATAAAGTCCGAAGTCTCATCCCGACTTGTGGGGGAATCATAGTCTTCATCATCCTTTCCTCACTTGGGACAATGCTCTAATAATGAAGATCATCACACTTTTATTAATTTACAACTCGAGAATTACAACTCAACACTTAGAACAAAATATGACTATATGAATGCCTCCGGCGGTGTACCGGGATATGCAATGAATCAAGAGTGACATGTATGAAAATTATGAAGGTGGCTTTGCCACAAATACGATGTCAACTACATGATCATGCAATGAGCAATATGACAATGGTGGAGCGTGTCATAATAACGGAACAGTGGAAAGTTGCATGGCAATATATCTCGGAATGGCTATGGAAATGCCATAATAGGTAGGTATGGTGGCTGTTTTGAGGAAGGTAAATAATGGGTGCGTGATACTGGTGAAATTTGCGCGGCACAATAGAGACTAGCAAAGTGGAAGGGTGAGTGTGTGTATATCCATGGACTCACATTAGTCATAAAGAGCTCATATACTTATTGCAAAAATCTACTTAGACCTCGAAGCAAAGTACTACTACGCATGCCACTAGTGGGATAGATTGGTAGGAAAAGACCATCGCTCGTCCCCGACTGCCACTCATAAGGAAGACAATCAAAAGAGTACCTCATGCAACAAATTTGTCACACAACTTTTACCATACGTGCATGCTACGGGACTTGCCAAGTTCAACACAAGTATTTCTAAATTTTATAATTACCCACTAGCATGACTTCTAACATTACCACCTTTATATCTCAAAACAATTAAATTGATCCTAGTGTTTAATGCACTTTCTATGATAGTTTTTATTATACCCAACTTGGATGCTCATCATTCCAGGACCAAATTTATAACCATAGAAAATACAATGCTGTTCTAAAATACTCTCAAAATAATATAAGTGAAGCATGAGAGATCAACAATTTCTTCAAAATTAAGCCACCGCCGTGCTCTAAAAGATATAAGTGAAGCACTAGAGCAAAAACTATCTAGCTCAAAAGATATAAGTGAAGCACATAGAGTATTCTAATAAATTTTAATCAAGTGGGCTTATACCAAAAGGTGCAAGGATGATTGTGGTAAACTAAAAAGCAAAGACTAATATCATACAATACGCTCCAAGAAAATCACATATCATGTGGCGAATAAAAATATAGCTCCAAGTAAAGTTACCGATAAATGAAGACGAAAGAGGGGATGCCTTCCGGGGCATCCCCAAGCTTAGGATTTTGGCTATTCTTGAATATCTTGGGGTGCCATGGGCATCCGCAAGGTTAGGATCTTTCCACTCCTTATTCCATAGTCCATCAAATCTTTACCCAAAACTTGAAAACTTCATAACACAAAACTCAACAGGAAATCTCATAAGCTCCGTTAGTGAAAGAAAGAAAAACCACCACATAAGGTACTGTAATGAACTCATTCTTTATTTATATTGGTGTTAAACCTAATGTATTCCAAGTTCTCTATGGTTCATACTCTTACATACTAGCCATAGATGCATCAAAATAAGCAAACAACACACGAAAGGCAGAATCTGTCAAAAACAGAACAATCTGTAGCAATCTGTAAGTTTCGAATACTTCTGGAACTCTAAAAATCATACAAAAATAGGAAGTCCTGGGCAATTTGTCTATTGATCTACAGAAAAAGAATCAATGCAAAATCACCTTTCTGTGATTTATTGAATTTGTTTTCTCGTGAGCACAAAGTTTCTGTTTTTCAGCAGAATCAAATTAATTATCACCATAGGTTATCCTATAGGTTCTACTTGGCACAAACACTAAATAAAACATGTCAACACATCTAAACATAATGTAGATGCAAAATTTGTTACTAAACATAAACAAAATCAAAAAACACAAATAAAATTGGGTTGCCTCCCAACTAGCGCTATCGTTTAACGCCCCTAGCTAGGCATAAAAGCGAGGATAGATCTAAGCAGTGCCATCTTTAGCACTTGATTCATAAGTAGCTCGCATGATAGATTCATAAGGTAATTTAACTTTCTTTCTTGGAAAGTTCTCCATGCCTTTCCTTAATGGAAATTGCCTAATATTCCCTTCCTTCATATCAATAATCGCACCAATCGTTCTAAGGAAAGGTCTACCAAGAATAATAGGGCATGAAAGATTGCAATCTATATCAGGAACGATAAAATCTACGGGCACAAAATTTCTATTTGCAATAATGAGAACATCATTGATCCTTCCCATTGGCTTTTTAATGGTGGAATCCGCAAGGTGCAAATTTAAAGAGCAATCATCAAGATCCTGGAAACCTAGAATATCACATAAAGTTTTCGGAATAGTGGAAACACTAGCACCCAAATCACATAAAGCATAACACTCATGATCTTTAATTTTAATCTTTATAATAGGTTCCCACTCATCATAAAGTTTTCTAGGTATAGAAACTTCCAAATTAAGTTTTTCATCAAAAGATTGCATCAGAGCATCAACAATATGTTTGGTAAAAGCTTTATTTTGACTATAAGCATGAGGAGAATTCACAACGGACTGCAACAAGGAAATACAACTTTCTAAAGAACAATTATCATAATTAAATTCCTTGAAATCTAAGATAGTGGGTTCAATGCTATTTAAAGTCTTGACCTCTCCGATCCCACTTTTACCAAATTTTGCATCAAGATCTAAAAACTCTGAATCATTGGGACGCCTTTTAACTAAAGTTGACTCATATCCAGTCCCATCATTATTAATATTCATATTGCAAAACAAAGATCTAATAGGGGACACATCAATAACTTAAAGATCTTTATCATTATTTTCATGGAAACTAGAAGAACACGCCTTCACAAAGCAATCTTTCTTAGCACGCAATCTAGCAGTTCTTTATTTGCACTCATCAATGGAAATTCTCATAGCTTTGAGAGACTCATTGATATCATGCTTAGGATGAGTAGATCTAAGTTTCAAAGAATCAACATCAAGCGAGAGTCTATCAACGTTCCTAGCTAAATCATCAAGTTTAAGCAATTTTTCTTCAAGCAAGGCATTAAAATTCTTTTGAGAGATCATTAATTCTTTCACACTATTCTCAAAATAAGATGGCAATTTATTAAAATTACCATAATAATTATTGTAGGAATTTCCATAATTATTAGAGGAATTACTAGGGAACGGTCTAGGATTAAAGTTTCCTCTATATGCATTGTTGCCAAAATTATTCCTACCAACAAAATTCACACCCATAGATTCATTATTATTCTCAATCAAGGTAGATAAAGGCATATCATTGGGATCAAAGAAGCACTCTTAGTTGCAAACAATCTCATAAGTTCATCCATCTTTACACTCAAAACATTAATTTCTTCTATAGCATGCACTTTTTTTACTAGTAGATCTTTCAGTGTGCCATTGAGAATAATTAGCCATGATGTTATCAAGGAGTTTTGTAGATTATCCTAAAGTGACTTCCATAAACGTGCCTCCCGCAGCCGAATCTAAAAGATTTCTAGAAGCAAAATTCAATCCGGCACAAAATTTTTGTATGATCATCCATAAATTCAAACCATGAGTAGGGCAATTGCGAATCATCAATTTCATTCTTTCCCAAGATTGGGCAACATGCTCATGATCAAGTTTTCTAAAATTCATAATATCCTTCCTAAGAGAGATGATCTTAGTGGGAGGAAACTACTTAGAGATAAAAGCATCTTTGCACTTATTCCATGAATCAATACTATTCTTAAGCAAAGACAAAAACCAAACTTTAGCACGATCTCTAAGTGAAAATGGAAATACCTTCAATTTAACAATATCATTATCCGTATCTTTCTTCTTTTGCATTTCATACAAATGAACAAAGTTGTTTATATGGGTAGCGGCATCTTCACTAGGAAGGCCGGAGAATTGATCTTTCATAACAAGATTCAGCAAAGCAGCATTGATTTCACAAGACTCAACATCATTAAGAGGAGCAATCGGAGTACTAAGGAAATCATTATTATTGGTATTGGAAAAGTCACACAACTTGGTATTATCTTGCTCCATCGCGACAAGCAATCCAACACACAAGCAAACAGAAAGGCAAGCGAAAGAGAGAGGAGATTGGGAAAGAGAGGGCGAATAAAACGGCAAGGGTGAAGTGGGGGAGAGGAAAACGAGAGGCAAATGGAAAATATGTAAATGCGAGGGAGATGAGTTTGTGACGGGTACTTGGTATGTCTTGACTTGAGCGAAGACCTCCCCGACAACGGCGCCAGAAATCCTTCTTTCTACGTCTTGAGCTTGCGTTGGTTTTCCTTGAAGAGGAAAGGGTGATGCAGCAATAGTAGCGTAAGTATTTCCCTCAGTTTTTGACAACCAAGGTATCAATCCAGTAGGAGACTCCTCACAAGTCCCACACACCTACACAAACAAACAAGAACTCGCAACCAATGCAATAAAGGGCTTGTCAATCCCTTCACGGCCACTTACGAAAGTGAGATCTGATAGAGATAATATGATAAGATAAATATATTTTTGGTATTTTATAATATAGATTGGAAAAGTAAAGATGCAAATAAAAGTAAATAGCAAGATTATATGATAAGAGATAGACCCGAGGCCATAGGTTTCACTAGTGGCTTCTCTCAAGATAGCATAATTATTACGATGGGTGAACAAATTACTTTCGAGTAATTGATAGAAAAGCGAATACTTATGAGATTATCTAGGCATGATCATGTATATAGGCACCACGTCCGCGACAAGTAGACCGACTCCTGCCTGCATCTACTACTATTACTCCACACATCGACCGCTATCCAGCATGCATCTAGAGTATTAAGTCCATAAAGAACGGAGTAACGCATTAAGAAAGATGACATGATGTAGAGGGATAAACTCATGCAATATGATATAAACCCCATCTTTTTATCCTCGATGGCAACAATACAATACATGCTTTACTGCCCCTGCCGTCACTGGGAAAGGACAGCGCAAGATTGAACCCAAAGCTAAGCACTTCTCCCATTGCAAGAACGATGAATCTAGTAGGTCAAACCAAAGTGATAATTCGAAGAGACTTGCAAAGATAACTTAATCACACATAAAAGAATTCAGAGGAGATTCAAATATTTCTCATAGATAAACTTGATCATAAACCCACAATTCATCGGATCTCGGCAAACACACCGCAAAAAGAGTTACATCAAGTAGATCTCCAAGAAGATCAAGGAGAACATGGTATTGAGACCCAAAGAGAGAGAAGAAGCCATCTAGCTAATAACTATGGACCCAAAGGTTTGTGGTAAACTACTCACAACTCATCGGAGAGGCTATGGTGTTGATGTAGAAGCCCTCCATGGTCGATTCCCCCTTCGGCGGAGCGCCGACGAAGGCTCCAAGATGGGATCTCGCGGATACAAAAGATTACTGTGGTGGAAATAGTTTTTCGTGGTCGCCTCTGATGTTTTCGGGGTATGTGGGTATATATAGGAGGAAGAAGTACGTTGGTGGATGCCCGAGGGGCCCACGAGATAGGGGGCGCGCCCAGTAGGGGGGGGGCCTCCACCCTGATGGCTTCCTCGATTGCTTCTTGACTTGCACTCTAAGTCCTCTGGATTGCGTTTGTTCCAAAAAGATCGCTCCCAAAGGTTTCATTCCGTTTGGACTCCATTTGATATTCCTTTTCTTCAAAATACCAAAATAGGCAAAAAACAGCAATACGGGCTTGGCCTCCGGTTAGTAGGTTAGTCCCAAAAATGATATAAAAGTGTAAAGTAAAGCCCATAAACATCCAAAACAGGTAATATAATAGCATGGAATAATCAAAGATTATAGATACATTGGAGACGTATCAGACTTCTGTAGAATCGGCTCGGGTGTAGAACTGCCAGTTATCCGGTGTGGGCCGGACGTCCGCTTGCTGGGAAGTGTTACCGGTCGTTCGGAAGAGGCCGGACTGAAGGAAATATGCCCTAGAGGCAATAATAAATTTATTATTTATTTCCTTATTTCATGATAAATGTTTATTATTCATGCTAGAATTGTATTAACCTGAAACATAATACATGTGTGAATACATAGACAAACATAGTGTCACTAGTATGCCTCTACTTGACTAGCTCGTTGAATCAAAGATGGTTACGTTTCCTAGCCATAGACATTGAGTTGTCATTTGATTAATGGGATCACATCATTAGGAGAATGATGTGATTGACTTGACCCATTCCGTTAGCTTAGCACATGATCGTTTAGTATGTTGCTGTTGCTTTCTTCATGACTTATACATGTTCCTATGACTATGAGATTATGCAACTCCCGTTTACCAGAGGAACACTTTGTATGCTACCAAACGTCACAACGTAACTGGGTGATTATAAAGGTGCTCTACAGGTGTCTCCGAAGGTACATGTTGGGTTGGCGTATTTTGAGATTAGGATTTGGCACTCCGATTGTCGGAGAGGTATCTCTGGGCCCTCTCGGTAATACACATCACTTAAGCCTTGCAAGCGTTGCAACTAATGAGTTAGTTGCGGGATGATGTATTACGGAACGAGGAAATAGACTTGCTGGTAACGAGATTGAACTAGGTATTGAGATACCACGATCGAATCTCGGGCAAGTAACATACCGATGACAAGGGGAACAACGTATATTGTTATGCAGTCTGACCGATAAAGATCTTCGTAGAATATGTGGGAGCCAATATGAGCATCCAGGTTCCGCTATTGGTTATTGACCGGAGACGTGTCTCGGTCATGTCTACATTGTTCTCGAACCCGTAGGGTTCGCATGCTTAAGGTTTCGATGACAGTTATATTATGAGTTTATGAGTTTTGATATACCGAAGGAGTTCGGAGTCCCAGATGAGATCGGGGATATGACGAGGAGTCTCGAAATGGTAGAGACGTAAAAATCGATATATTGGACGACTATATTCGGACTTCGGAACGGTTCCGAGTGATTCAGGTATTTATCGGAGTACCGGAGAGTTACGAGAATTCGCCGGGGAGAAGTATTGGGCCTTATTGGGCCATATGGGAAAGAGAGAGGGGCTGCCTAGGGCAGGCCGCGCGTCCCCCCAAGGCCTAGTCCGAATTGGACTAGGGGAGGGGCTGCGCCCCCTCCTTCCTTCCCTTCCCTCTCCCCCTTCCTTGACTCCTACTCCTACTACTTGGAAGGGGGGGGGATCCTACTCCTGGTGGGAGTAGGACTCCTCCAGGGCGCGCCATAGGGGCCGGCCCTCTCCCCCTCCTCTCCTCCTTTATATATGGAAGAGGGGGCACCTCTAGACAACAACAACAATTGATCCCTTGGATCTCTTAGCCATGTGCGGTGCCCCTCTCCACCATAGTCCACCTCGATAATATCGTAGCGGTGCTTAGGTGAAGCCCTACGACGGTAGAACATCAAGATCGTCACCACGCCGTCGTGCTGACGAAACTCTTCCTCGACACTCGGCTGGATTGGAGTTCGAGGGACGTCATCGAGCTGAACGTGGAGGTGCCGTAGTTTCGGTGCTTGATCGGTTGGGCCGTGAAGACGTACGACTACATCAACCGCATTGTTCTAACGCTTCCGCTTTCAGTCTACGAGGGTACGTGGACACACTCTCCCTGCTCGTTGCTATGCATCACCATGATCTTGCGTGTGCGTAGGAAAATTTTGAAATTACTACGTTCCCCAATGGTGGTATCAGAGCCTGGTTTTATGCGTAGATGTCATATGCACGAGTAGAACACAAGTGAGTTGTGGGCGATATAAGTCATACTGCTTACCAACATGTCATACTTTGGTTCGGCGGTATTGTTGGATGAAGCGGCCCGGACCGACATTATGCGTACGCTTACACGAGACTGGTTCTACCGACGTGCTTTGCACACAGGTGGCTGGCGGGTGTCAGTTTCTCCAACTTTAGTTGAACCGAGTGTGGCTACGCCCGGTCCCTGCGAAGGTTAAAACAACATCAACTTGACAAACTATCATTTTGGTTTTGATGCGTAGGTAAGAACGATTCTTGCTAAGCCCGTAGCAGCCACATAAAACTTGCAACAACAAAGTAGAGGACGTCTAACTTGTTTTTGCAGGGCATGTTGTGATGTGATATGGTCAAGACATGATGCTAAATTTTATTGTATGAGATGATCATGTTTTGTAACAGAGTTATCGGCAACTGGCAGGAGCCATATGGTTGTCGCTTTATTGTATGCAATGCAATCGCCCTGTAATGCTTTACTTTATCACTAAGCGGTAGCGATAGTCGTAGAAGCATAAGATTGGCGAGACGACAACGATGCTACGATGGAGATCAAGGTGTCGCACCGGTGACAATGGTGATCATGACGGTGCTTTGAAGATGGAGATCACAAGCACAAGATGATGATGGCCATATCATATCACTTATATTGATTGCATGTGATGTTTATCTTTTATGCATCTTATCTTGCTTTGATTGACGGTAGCATTATAAGATGATCCCTCACTAAATTATCATAGTAAAAGTGTTCTCCCCAAGTATGCACCGTTGCGAAAGTTCTTCGTGCTGAGACACCACATGATGATCGTGTGTGATAGGCTCTACGTTCAAATACAACGGGTGCAAAACAGTTGCACACACGGAATACTCACGTTAAACTTGACAAGCCTAGCATATAACAGATATGGTCTCGGAACACGGAGACCGAAAGGTCGAGCGTGAATCATATAGTAGATATGATCAACATATTAATGTTCACCGTTGAAACTACTCCATCTCACGTGATGATCGGACATGGTTTAGTTGATTTGGATCACGTGATCACTTAGATGATTAGAGGGATGTCTATCTAAGTGGGAGTTCTTAAGTAATATGATTAATTGAAATTTAATTTATCATGAACTTAGTCCCGATAGTATTTTGCATGTCTATGTTGTTGTCCTTGATGCACCGCTAGGTGACAAACCTATTGCAGGAGCAGATGCAGACGTTATGAACGTTTAGCTAGCTCAATATGATGACTACTTGATAGTTTTGTACACCATGCTTTATGGCTTAGAACCGGGACTACAAAAAATGTTTTTGAAACGTCACGGAACATATGAGATGTTCCTTGAGATGAAATTGATATTTTAGACTCATGGCCGTGTCAAGTGGTATGAGACCTCTGACAAATACTTCGCCTAAAAGATGGAGGAGAATTGCTCAATTAGTGAGCAAGTACTTAGATTGTCTGAGTACTATAATCGCTTGAATCAAGTGGGAGTTAATCTTCCAGATAAGATAGTGATTGGCAGAGTTCTCTAGTCACCATCACCAAGTTACTTGAACTTCGTGATGAACTATAATGCAAGGGATGACAAAAACGATTCCCGAGCTCTTCGTGATGCTGAAATCAACGAAGGTAGAAATCAAGAAAAGAGCATCAAGTGTTGATGATTGACAAGACCACTAGTTTCAAGAAAAGGGCAAAGGGAAAGAAAGGGAACTTCAAGCAGAATGGCAAGCAAGTTGTCACTCCCACGAAGAAGCCCAAAGCTGGACCAAAGCCTGAAACTAAGTGATTATACTGCAAAGGAAATGGTCACTAGAAGTGGAAATGCTCTGAATATTTGGTGGATAAGAAGGATGGCAAAGTGAACAAGGGTATATTTGATATACAGGTTATTGATGTGTACCTTACTAGTGTTTATAGTAGCCCCTGAGTATTTGATACTTGTCCGGTTGCTAAAAATTAGTAACTCAAAACAGGAGTTACAGAATAAACAGAGACTAGTTGAGGGTGAAGTGACGATGAGTGTTGGAAGTAGTTCCAAGATTGATATGATCATCGTCGCACACTCCCTATACTTTCGGGATTAGTGTTAAACCTAAATAAATGTTATTTGGCGTTTGCATTGAGCATAAATATGATTTGATCATGTTTATTGCAATATGGTTATTCATTTAAAGTCAGAGAATAATTGTTATTCTTTTTACATGAATAAAGCCTTCGATGGTCATACACCCAATGAAAACAGTTTGTTGGATCTCGATCGTAGTGATACACATAATCATAATATTGATGCCAAAAGATGCAAAGTTGATAATGATAGTGCAACTTATTTGTGGCACTGCCGTTTGGGTCCTATCGGTGTAAAGCGCATGAAGGAACTCCATGCTGATGGGTTTTTTGAATCACTTGGTTATGAATCATTTGATGCTTGCGAACCGTGCCTTTTGGGCAAGATGACTAAAACTCCGTTCTCCGGAACAATGGAACGAGCTATTGACTGATTGGAAATAATACATACCGATGCATGTGATCCAATGATTGTTGATGCTCGTGGCGAGTATCGTTATTTTCAGACCTTCACAGATGATTTGAGCAGATATGAGTATATCTACTTAATGAAGCACAAGTCTGAAATATTTGAAAAGCTCAAAGGATTTCAGAGTGAAGTGGAGAATCATCATAACAAGAAAATAAAGTTTCTATGATCTGATCGTGGAGAAGAATATTTGAGTTACGAGTTTGGCCTTCATATAAAACAATGTGGAATAGTTTCACAGCTCACGCCACATGGAACACCACAACGTTATGGTGTGTCCGAACGTCGTAACCGCACTTTATTATATATTGTGCAATCTATGATGTCTCTTATCGGTTTACCACTATCGTTTTTGGGGTTATGCATTAGAGACAGTT
This sequence comes from Triticum dicoccoides, assembly GCF_002162155.2. Classification (NCBI taxonomy): domain Eukaryota; kingdom Viridiplantae; phylum Streptophyta; class Magnoliopsida; order Poales; family Poaceae; genus Triticum; species Triticum dicoccoides. Next base: position 497,216,080 of record NC_041387.1, read on the forward strand.
GCATTCACTTTAAAAAGGGCACCATCGAAATCCGTTGAGACGATGCCTTATGAACTATGGTTTGGGAAGAAACCAAAGTTGTCATTTCTTAAAAGTTTGGGGCTACGATGCTTATATGAAAAATTTTCAACCTGATAAGCTCGAAGCCAAATCGGAGAAGTGCGTCTTCATAGGATACCTAAGAGGAAACTATCGGGTACACCTTCTATCACAGATCCGAAAGCAAGATATTCGTTGCTAAGATGGATCCTTTCTAGAGAAGAAGTTTCTCTTAAAAGAAGTGAGTGGGAGGAAAGTAGAACTTGATGAGGTAATTGTACCTTCTCCCTTATTGGAAAGTAGTTCATCACAGAAATCAGTTCCAGTGATTCCTACACCAATTAGTGACAAAGTTAATGATGATGATCATGAAACTTCAGATCAAGTTGCTACCAAACCTCGTAGGTCTTCTGAGTAAGATCCGCACCAGAGTGGTATGGTAATCATGTTCTAGAAGTCATGTTACTAGACCATGATGAACCTATGAACTATGAGGAAGCGATGATGAGCCCAGATTCCGCGAAATGGCTTGAGGCCATAAAATCTGAGATATGATCCATGTATGAGAACAAAGTATGGACTTTGATTGACTTGCTCGATGATCAGCAAGCCATGTTAAATAAATGGATCTTCAAGAGGAAGACAGACACTGATAGAAGTGTTACTATCTACTAAGCTCGACTTGTTGCGAAAGGTTTTCGACAAGTTCAAGGTGTTGAATACGATGAGATTTTCTCACTCGTATGGATGCTTAAGTCTGTCCGAATCATGTTAGCAATTGCCACATTTTATGAAATATGGCAAATGGATGTCAAAACTTCATTCCTTAATGGACTTTTTAAAGAAGAGTTGTATATGATGCAACCAGAAAGTTTTGTTAAATCCTAAAGGTGCTAACAAAATGTGCAAGCTCCAGCGATCCATCAATGGACTGGTGCAAGCATCTCGGAGTTGGAATATATGCTTTGATGAGTTGATCAAAGCATATGGTTTTATACAGACTTGTGGAAAGGCCTGTATTTACAAGAAAGTGAGTGGGAGCACTATAGCCTTTCTGATAAGTATATGTGAATGACATATTATTAACTGGAAATGATGTAGAATTTTCTGGAAAGCATAAAGGAGTGTTTGAAATTAGTTTTTCAAAGAAAGACCTCAGTAAAGTTACTTACATATTGAGCATCAAGATCTATTGAGATAGATCAAGACGCTTGATAAGATTTTCAATTAATACATACCTTGACAAGATTTTGAAGTAGTTCAAAATGGAACAGTCAAAGAAAGAGTTCTTGCCTATGATGCAAAGGTGTGAAGTTGAGTAAGACTCAAAACCCGACCATGGCAGAAAATAGAAAGAGAACGAAAAAGTCATTCCCTATGCCTCAGTCATAGGTTCTATAAAGTATGCTATGCTGTGTACCGGACCTATTGTATACCTTGCTTTGAGTTTGGCAAATGAGTACAATTTTGATCTAAGAGTAGATCATTGGATAGCGGTCAAGAATATCCTTAGTGAGGACTAAGGAGATGTTTCTTGATTATGGAGGTGATAAAAGAGTTCGTCGTAAAGAGTTACATCGATGCAAGCTTTTACACTGATCCAGATGACTCTAAGTCTCAATCTCGATACATATTGAAAGTGGGAGCAATTAGCCAGAGTAGCTCCGTGCAAAGCATTGTAGACATAGAATATTTGCAAAACACATACGGCTCTGAATGTGACAGACCCGTTGACTAAACTTCTCTCATGAGCATAACATGATCATACCTTTGTACTCTTTGGGTGTTAATCACATAGCGATGTGAACTAGATTATTGACTCTAGTAAACCCTTTGGGTGTTGGTCACATGACGATATGAACTATGTGTATTAATCACATACAGATGTGAATATTGGTGTTGAATCACATGGTGATGTGAACTAGATTATTGACTCTAGTGCAAGTGGGAGACTGAAGGAAATATGCCCTAGAGGCAATAATAAAGTTATTATTTATTTCCTTATTTCATGATAAATGTTTATTATTCATGCTAGAATTGTATTAACTGGAAACATAATACATGTGTGAATACATAGACAAACATAGTGTCACTAGTATGCCTCTACTTGACTAGCTCGTTGAATCAAAGATGGTTACATTTCCTAGCCATAGACATGAGTTGTCATTTGATTAACGGGATCACATCATTAGGAGAACGATGTGATTGACTTGACCCATTCCGTTAGCTTAGCACATGATCGTTTAGTATGTTGCTGTTGCTTTCTTCATGACTTATACATGTTCCTATGACTATGAGATTATGCAACTCCTGCTTACCGGAGGAACACTTTGTATGCTACCAAACGTCACAACGTAACTGGGTGATTATAAAGGTGCTCTACAGGTGTCTCCGAAGGTACATGTTGGGTTGGCATATTTCGAGATTAGGATTTGTCACTCCGATTGTCGGAGAGGTATCTCTGGGCCCTCTCGGTAATACACATCACTTAAGCCTTGCAAGCATTGCAACTAATGAGTTAGTTGCGGGATGATGTATTACGGAACGAGGAAAGAGACTTGCCGGTAACGAGATTGAACTAGGTATTGAGATACCACGATCGAATCTCGGGCAAGTAACATACCGATGACAAAGGGAACAACGTATGTTGTTATGCGGTCTGACCGATAAAGATCTTCGTAGAATATGTGGGAACCAATATGAGCATCCAGGTTCCGCTATTGGTTATTGATCGGAGACATGTCTCGGTCATGTCTACATTGTTCTCGAACCCGTAGGGTCCGCACGCTTAAGATTTCGATGATAGTTATATTACGAGTTTATGAGTTTTGATGTACCGAAGGAGTTCGGAGTCCTGGATGAGATCGGGGATATGACGAGGAGTCTAGAAATGGCCGAGACGTAAAGATCGATATATTGGACGACTATATTCGGACTTCGGAACGGTTCCGAGTGATTCGGGTATTTATCGGAGTACCGGAGAGTTACGGGAATTCGCCGGGGAGAAGTATTGGGCCTTATTGGGCCATTCGGGAAAGAGAAAGGGGCTGCCTAGGGCAGGCCGCGCGCCCCCCCAAGGCCGAGTCCGAATTGGCTAGGGGGAGGGGCTGCGCCCCCTCCTTCCTTCCCTTCCCTCTCCCCCTTCCTTGACTCCTACTCCTACTACTTGGAAGGGGGGGGGGGGAATCCTACTCCCGGTGGGAGTAGGACTCCTCCAGGGCGCGCCATAGGGGCCGGCCCTCTCCCCCTCCTCTCCTCCTTTATATACGGAGGAGGGGGGCACCTCTAGATAACAACAACAATTGATCCCTTGGATCTCTTAGCCGTGTGCGGTGCCCCCCTCCACCATAGTCCACCTCGATAATATCGTAGCGGTGCTTAGGTGAAGCCCTGCGACGGTAGAACATCAAGATCGTCACCACGCCATCGTGATGACGGAACTCTCCCTCGACACTCGGCTGGATCGGAGTTCGAGGGACGTCATCGAGCTGAATGTGTGCTAGAACTCGGAGGTGCCGTAGTTTCGATGCTTGATCGATCGGGCCGTGAAGACGTACGACTACATCAACCGTGTTGTTCTAACGCTTCCGCTTTCGGTCTACGAGGGTACATGGACACACTCTCCCCGCTCGTTGCTATGCATCACCATGATCTTGCGTATGCGTAGGAAACTTTTGAAATTACTACGTTCCCCAACACGGACGTCCGCTCGCTGTATCTCTCGTCGGCTGGAACTTGGGTCGGCTGGACCTTCAGGCGTCGGACGTCCGGTCCCGACCGATCGTCCGGTGGCTTCTAGGCGTCGGGCATCCAGTCCAGGCCGGTCGTCGAGCGGCTGTAGATTTCTGGCAGCTCTTCTTCTCGTTCCTCGCGCTTGTTGTCCTCGTTGTCTTGTCCAATGCTCCTAGCTGATCCATGGCCTTCCTCCGGGTTCCTGGACATGCATATCACACACGTTTGAGGTAGTAGCCATGTCTCACATGTGGAAAGTGACGATTCGGAGAGGAACGAGTTCACCTTGTGTCCAATGGTGTATGTTCGAGGTCTCGTCATATGTCCTCTTGGGGCTTGGAGAGTAGTCGGAGTGTACATGGGGATGAACATGGGATGCTCCGCATCATCTCCCCCCCCCATTGGGAAAGATCCGACTTTGTATCGTGATCCTCATCACCATGGAAACGGTTGTCGTGGACGGATTTGTAGTTGGACGGAGTTGAAGGCATGGCACAATCCAAGTACTCCAAGGTGTCTCCGGTATGTGGTACATGCAAAATGAGAAAACACAAGCGACACTTGGAAATACAATGGTTAGCGCACACTAAGTGTTCATCTTGTAATAATGAGTCCGTGCGGAAAGATTGTTCATGACAAAGCGCGTGAAGCTTATCAAGATGATATAGAACTATATGCAAAGTATTCATGGGGTAATTAGCATGGTGCACAAAGTGACAGATTCTATCATTGTGCAAAATGATGTCATAGAGAGACAGTTTATGAATAGCATGAATATGGCAATGGATGCTCAATATGTGTATGCTATCATGCAATTGATGGTGGACAATATGACCATGATGTATGAATATGCCATCAACAAAGATCACAACAAATTTGCTAAGAAAATGCACAAGCTCATATATCATGGATGACATGGGAATACAAGATGCAACAAGGCAATCATAATGTGAGTCAATCCATGCATAGGGTGCATGTAGGATCTTGAAGTATGTCTAGAGGGGGGGGGGGGTGATTAGACTACTTGACCAAATAAAAACTTAACCTTTTCCCAATTTTAGTCTTTGGTAGATTTTAGCAAACTTAGCACAAGTCAAGCAATCTTAACACAATTCAAGCAAGCATGCAAAGAGTATATGAGCAGCGGAAATTAAAGCATGCAACTTGCAAGAATTTAAAGGGAAGGGTTTGGAGATTTCAAACGCAATTTGGAGACACGGTGATTTTTGAGCCGTGGTTCCGATAGGTGGTGCTATCGTACATCCACGTTGATTGAAACTTCAACCCACGAAGGGTAACGGCTGCACGAGTCCACGGAGGGCTCCACCCAAGAAGGGTCCACGAACAAGCAACCTTGTCTATCCCACCATGGCCGTCGCCCACGAAGGACTTGCCTCACTAGCGGTAGATCTTCACGAAGTAGGCAATCTCCTTACCCTTACAAACTCCTTGGTTCAACTCCACAATCTTGTCAGAGGCTCCCAAGTGACACCTAGCCAATCTAGGAGACACCACTCTCCAAGAAGTAACAAATGGTGTGTTGATGATGAACTCCTTGCTCTTGTGCTTCAAATGATAGTCTCCCCAACACTCAACTCTCTCTCACAGGATATGGGTTTGGTGGAAAGAAGATTTGAGTGGAAAGCCACTTGGGGAAGGCTAGAGATCAAGATTCATATGGTAGGAATGGAATATCTTGGCCTCAACACATGAGTAGATGGTTCTCTCTCAGAAATGGTAAGTTGGAAGTTGCTACGTCTCGAGCTTGCATTGGATTTCCCCGAAGAGGAGAGGATGATGCAGCACAGTAGCGTAAGTATTTCCCTCAGTTTTTGAGAACCAAGGTATCAATCCAGCAGGAGACCACGCGCAAGTCCCTCGTACCTGCACAAAACGATAGCTACTCGCAACCAACGCTTAGGGGTTATCAATCCCTTCACGGTCACTTAGGAGGGTGAGATCTGATAGAGATAATATTTTTGGTATTTTTGGTATAAAGATGCAAAGTAAAAAGTAAAAGCAAAAGCAAAAGCAAGTAAATAAAGTGATGGAGATTGATATGATGAGAATAAACCCGGGGGCCATAGGTTTCACTAGTGGCTTCTCTCAAGAGCATAAGTATTCTACGGTGGGTGAACAAATTACTGTTGAGCAATTGACAGAATTGAGCATAGTTATGAGGTTATCCAGGCAATGATCATGTATATAGGCATCACGTCCGTGACAAGTAGACCGAAACGATTCTGCATCTACTACTATTACTCCACTCATCGACCGCTATCCAGCATGCATCTAGAGTATTAAGTTAAAAACAGAGTAACGCCTTAAGCAAGATGACATGATGTAGATGAATAAATTCATGCAATATGATAAATATCCCATCTTGTTATCCTCGATGGCAACAATACAATACGTGCCTTGCAACCCTTTCTGTCACTGGGTAAGGTCACCGCAATATTGAACCCAAAGCTAAGCACTTCTCCCATTGCAAGAACTACCAATCTAGTTGGCCAAACCAAACGGATAATTCGAAGAGACTTGCAAAGATAAATTAATCATACATAAAAGAATTCAGAGAAGAATCAAATATTTTCCATAGATAAGCTGGATCATAAACCCACAATTCAGCGGTCTCAACAAACACACCGCAAAAAGAAGATTACATCGAATAGATATCCACGGGAGAGGGGGAGAACATTGTATTGAGATCCAAAAAGAGAGAAGAAGCCATCTAGCTACTAACTATGGACCCGAAGGTCTGAAGTAAACTACTCACACTTCATCGGAGGGGCTATGGTGATGATGTAGAAGCCCTCCGTGGTGGATGCCCCCTCCGGCGGAGCTCCGGAACAGGCCCCAAGATGGAATCTCGTGGATACAGGAAGGTACGGTGGTGGAATTAGGTTTTTGGCTCCGTCCCCAATCTGTTGGGGGTACGTAGATATATATAGGAGGAAGGAGTACGTCGGTGGAGCATCAGGGGGCACACGAGGTAGGGTGGCGCGCCCGGGGGGAAGGGCGCGCCCCCCACCCTCGTGACCGCCTCTGGTACTCCTTGGAGTAGGGTCCAAGTCTCATGGATCACGTACGGTGAGAAGATCACGTTTCCGAAGGTTTCATTCCGTTTGGACTCCGTTTGATATTCGGTTTCTTCGAAACACCGAAATAGGCAAAAAAATAGCAATTCTAGGCTGGGCCTCTGGTTAATAGGTTAGTCCCAAAAATAATATCAGTGGAAAATAAAGCCCATTATAGTCCAAAACAATAGACAAAGTATCATGGAGCAATCAAAAATTATAGATACGTTGGAGACGCATCAGACATCCCCAAGCTTAATTCCTGTTCGTCCTCGAGTAGGTAAATGGTAAAAAGAGAATTTTTGATGCGGAGTGATACTTTGGCATAATTTCAATGTAAATCTTCTTAATTGTGACATGAATATTCAGATCCGAAAGATTCAAGACAAAAGTTCATATTGACATAAAAATAATAATACTTCAAGCACACTAATCAAAATAATTATGTCATCTCAAAATAACATGGCCAAAGAAAGTTCATCCCTACAAAATCATATAGTTAGGCTATGCTTCATTTTCGTCACACAAAGATGTTCCCAACTTCTATACCCCCGATGACAAGCCAAGCAATTGTTTCATACTTAAATAATCTCAAACTTTTTCAACTGTCACGCAATACATGAGCGTGAGTCATGGATATAGCACTATGGGTGGAATAGAATATGATGATGGGGATTGTGTGGAGAAGACAAAAAAGGAGAAAGTCTCACATTGACGAGGATAATCAACGGGCTATGGAGATGCCCATCAATTGATGTCAACATGAGGAGTAGGGATTGCCATGCAACGGATGCACTAGAGCTATGAATGCTCAACAAAAGAAAACTAGTGGGTGTGCATCCAACTTGCTTGCTCATGAAGACCTAGGGCATTTGAGGAAGCCCATCGTAGGAATATACAAGCCAAGTTCTATAATGAAAAATTCCCACTAGTATGAAAAGACAACTTATGAGACTCACTATATGAAAAAGAAGCACAAAATATGAGACTCACTACATGAAGAACATGGTGCTACTTTGAAGCACAAGTGTGGAAAAAGAGATAGTAGCATTGCCCTTTTTTTGGGGCCTTTCTTTTTCTTTTTATTTATTTATTTGGGCAATGCTCTAATAATGATGATCATCACACTTCTATTGATTACAACATGAGGATTACAACTCGAAACTAGAACAAGGTATGACTCTATATGAATGCCTCCAGCGGTGTACCGGGATGGTGCAATGAATCAAGAGTGACATGTATGAAAAATAATGCATGGTGGCTTTGCCACAAATACGACGTCAACTACATGATCATGCAATGGCAATATGACAAAAGTAATGTATGTCACAATAATGATGAACGGAACGGTGGAAAGTTGCATGGCAATATATCTCGGAATGGCTATGGAAATGCCATAATAGGTAGGTATGGTGGCTGTTTTCAGGAAGATATAGGGAGGTTTATGTGTGTAGAGCATATCGTATCATGGAGTTTGGATGCACAGGCGAAGTTTGCGCCAACTCTCAATGTGAGAAAGGGCAATGCACGGTACCGAAGAGGCTAGCAATGGCGGAAAGGTAAAAGTGCGTATAATCCATGGACTCAACATTAGTCAAAAGAACTCATATACTTATTGCAAAAATTTATAAGTCATCAAAAATCAAGTACTACGCGCATGCTCCTACGGGGATAGATTGGGAGGAGAAGACCATCGCTCATCCCCGACCAGCACTCATAAGGATGCACAAGCCAGGTACACTTCATGTTTCAAATTTGTTACACAACTTTAACCATACGTGCATGCTACGGGACTTACAAACTTCAACACAAGTATTTCTCAAATTTACAACTACTCAACTAGCATGACTTTGATATTATTACCTCCATATCTCAAAACAATTATCAAGCATCAAACTTATCTTAGTATTTAACGCACTCAAAAGAAAGTTTCACATATCTTGAACACCAAGTATATTAACATTAAGCAAATTACTATGCTATTAACAACTCTCAAAATAATCTAAGTGAAGCATGAGAGATCAAGTTTCTTTAAAACAAATCCACCACCGTGCTCTAAAAGATCTAAGTGAAGCACTAGAGCAAAAATTATCACGCTCAAAAAGATATAAGTGAAGCACTATGAGCAACTATCAAGATCCAAATCATGTATGGCTTTCTCAAAAGGTGTGTACAGCAAGGATGATTGTGGTAAACTAACAAGCAAAGACGCAAATAATACAAGACGCTCCAAGCAAAACACATAGCATGTTGGTGAATAAAAATATAGCTCCAAGTAAATTACCGATGGAAGTGGACGAAAGAGGGGATGCCTTCCGGGGCATCCCCAAGCTTTGACTTTTTGGTGTCCTTGGATTATCTTGGGGGTGCCATGGGCATACCCAAGCTTAGGCTCTTGCCACTCCTTGTTCCATAATCCATCAAAAGAATTCACCCAAAACTTGAAAACTTCACAACACAAAACTCAATAGAAATCTCGTGAGCTCCGTTAGAGAAAGAAAACAAAAGACTATTTTAAGGTACTGTAATGAACTCATTCTTTATTTACATTGGTGTTAAACCTATTGTATTCCAACTTTTTTATGTATTGTAAACTATTTTACTAACCATAGATTCATCAAAATAAGCAAACAACACACGCAAAAAAGAATCTGTCAAAAACAGAACAATCTGTAGTAATCTGTAACTAACGCAAACTTTTGGAACCCAAAAATTTCTACCAAAATTAGACGACCTGGAAAATTTGTTTATTGATCAGCAGCAATTGGAATCATTATTTTATCACGTTCTGGTGATTTTTAACAATTCGGGCACTGAGCACAAAGATTCTGGAAATTACAGCAAGATCAAATAACTATCATCCAAGAAGATCCAATAGGTCCAACTTGGCACAAACACTAATTAAAACATAAAAACCACATCTAAACAGAGGCTATATGGATTATTTATTCCTAACCAGAACCAAAAACAAAAAACACAAAATAAGATTGGGTTGCCTCCCAACAAGCGCTATCGTTTAACGCCCCTAGCTAGGCATAAAAGCAAGGATAGATCTAGGTATTGCCATCTTTGGTAGGCAATCCAGAAGTGGCTCTCATGATAGATTCATATGGTAATTTTATTTTCTTTCTATGAAAGTGTTCCATGCCTTTCTTTAAAGGGAATTGGAATCTAATATTTCCTTCCTTCATATCAATAATTGCACCAATCGTTCTAAGGAAAGGTCTAACAAGAATAATAGGACATGAAGGATTGCAATCTATATCAAGAACGATAAAATCTACGGGCACATAATTCCTATTTGCAACAATAAGAACATCATTAATTCTTCCCATAGGCTTTTTAATAGTGGAATCCGCAAGATGCAAGTTTAGAGAGCAATCATCAAAATCACGGAAATCTAGCAAATCACACAAAGTTTTGGGAATAGTAGAGACACTAGCACCCAAATCACACAAAGCATGAAACTCATAATTTTTAATTTTAATTTTAATAGTAGGTTCCCACTCATCATGGAGTTTCTTAGGGATAGAAATTTTCAAATCAAGCTTTTCTTCATAAGATTGCATCAAGGCATCAACAATGTGTTAGGTAAAAGCCTTATTTTGACTATAAGCATGAGGAGAATTTAGCACAGATTGGAACAAGGAAATACAATCAATTAAAGAGCAATTTTCATAATTAAATTCCTTGAGATCCAATATAGTGGGTTTAGCAACATCTAGATTTCTATTTCTTTCAATCCCACTTTTATCAATTTCATCATTAAGATCTAAAAACTCTGAATTCTTAGAACACCTTCTAGGTAAAGGAAGATCATATTCAGTTTCATCAAGATTCATATTGCAAAACTAAGATTTAATAGGGGACACATCAATAACTTTTAGATCTTCACCTTGATTTTCATAGGAATCCGGTTTAGCGGCCATCTTATTGACTAAGGTGGCTTGCATATCCGAAATTTCAGCGGTCATCTTTTCAAGACGAGCGATTTGGGCTCTTATACCATCAAATTCTTTGGACATATCATCGAGCTCTTTATTCATATAACTCATAAAACTCTTTTGTTCCTTAAGCTCGTTTCTAAAGAAATTATTATGCTCAAATTGCAAAACCATAAACTTCCTGACATTGTTTTCGATCTCCTCTAGCCTTTTATGGTGAAGATCACCAGATTTAGGTAAGGCCATTACGACAAACAAGCAAACTAACACACGAGCAAACAAAAGGCGAAGGGAAAAAGAGGAGGAGATTGGGAAAGAGAGGGCGAATAAAACGGCAAAGGTGAAGTGGGGGAGAGGAAAACGAGAGGCAAATGGCAAATAATGTAATGCAAGAGATAGGGATTGCGATGGGTACTTGGTATGTTGACTTTTGCGTAAGCCTCCCCGGCAACAGCGAGAAATTCTTCTTGCTACGTCTCGAGCTTGCGTTGGATTTCCCCGAAGAGGAGAGGATGATGCAGCACAGTAGTGTAAGTATTTCCATCAGTTTTTGAGAACCCAGGTATCAATCCAGTAGGAGACCACGCGCAAGTCCCTCGTACCTGCACAAAATGATAGCTACTCGCAACCAATGCTTAGGGGTTGTCAATCCCTTCACAGTCACTTACGAGGGTGAGATCTGATAGAGATAGTATTTTTGGTATAAAGATGCAAAGTAAAAAGTAAAAGCAAAAGCAAGTAAATAAAGTGACGGAGATTGATATGATGAGAATAGACCCGGGGGCCATAGGTTTCACTAGTGGCTTCTCTCAAGAGCATAAGTATTCTACGGTGGGTGAACAAATTACTGTTGAGCAATTGACAGAATTGAGCATAGTTATGAGGTTATCCAGGCAATGATCATGTATATAGGCATCACATCCGTGACAAGTAGACCAAAACGATTCTGCATCTACCACTATTACTCCACTCATCGACCGCTATCTAGCATGCATCTAGAGTATTAAGTTAAAAACAGAGTAACGCCTTAAGCAAGATGACATGATGTAGAGGAATAAATTCATGCAATATGATAAATACCCCATCTTGTTATCCTCGATGGCAACAATACAATACGTGCCTTGCAACCCTTTCTGTCACTGGGTAAGGTCACCGCAAGATTGAACCCAAAGCTAAGCACTTCTCCCATTGCAAGAACTACCAATCTAGTTGGCCAAACCAAACGGATAATTCGAAGAGACTTGCAAAGATAACTTAATCATACATAAAAGAATTCAGAGAAGAATCAAATATTTTCCATAGACAAGCTGGATCATAAACCCACAATTCATCGGTCTCAACAAACACACCGCAAAAAGAAGATTACATCGAATAGATCTCCACAAGAGAGGGGGAGAACATTGTATTGAGATCCAAAAAGAGAGAAGAAGCCATCTAGCTACTAACTATGGACCCGAAGGTCTGAAGTAAACTACTCACACTTCATCGGAGGGGCTATGGTGATGATGTAGAAGCCCTTCGTGGTGGATGCCCCCTCCAGCGGAGCTCTGGAACAGGCCCCAAGATGGGATCTCGTGGATACAGGAAGGTACGACGGAGGAATTAGGTTTTTGGCTCCGTCCCCAATCTGTTGGGGGTACGTAGGTATATATAAGAGGAAGGAGTACGTCGGTGGAGCGTCAGGGGGCGCACGAGGTAGGGGGCGCGCCCAGGGAGGAGGGCGCGCCCCCACCCTCGTGACCGCCTTTGGTACTCCTTGGAGCAGGGTCCAAGTCTCCTGGATCACGTTCGGTGAGAAGATCACGTTTCCGAAGGTTTCATTCCATTTGGACTCCGTTTGATATTCCGTTTCTTCGAAACACTGAAATAGGCAAAAAAACAGCAATTCTGGGCTGGGCCTCCGGTTAATAGGTTAGTCCCAAAAATAATATAAAATTGGAAAATAAAGCCCATTATAGTCCAAAACAATAGATAAAGTAGCATGGAGCAATCAAAAATTATAGATACGTTGGAGACGTATCAAAAGTGTAGGTTTGTTCTGATGGCTCTCTCCACGAATGAAGAGGAGGTGGAGGGGTATATATAGCCTCCACACAAAATCTAACCGTTACACACAATTTACCAATCTCGGTGGGACCGAATCAACAAACTCGGTCAGACCAATTTAGTAAACCTAGTGACTGTTAGGATTTTCGGTGGGACCGACATGCAACTCGGTAGGACCGATATGGTTAGGGTTAGGGTATAACGTAATCTCGGTGAGACCGATTACACAAACTCGGTGAGACTGACTTTGGTAATAAGATAACCAGAGAGTTGGTTAGGCAAACTCGATAGGACCGATTACACAAACTCAGTGGGACCAATTTTGGTAATAAGTTAACCAGAGAGTTTGCATTGTAATCTCGGTAGTACCGATTGATCAAACTCAGTGAGACCAATTTTTATAATGGACATACATAGAGAGATTACAATCCCATCTCGGTGAGACCGAGATCCCTATTGGTGAGACCGATTTGCCTAGGGTTTGTGGCAGTGACTATGACATCTGAACTCGGTGGCGCCGGATAGAAAGAATCAGTAGGGCCGAGTTAGACTTTTGGTTTAGGTCATATGTGGATGTGGGAAAGTAGTTGAGGGTTTTGGAGCATACCACTAAGCACTTATGGAGCAAGAAACTCATTAAGAAACACCTCATCCCTCCTTGATAGTATTGGCTTTTCCTATAGACTCAATGTGATCTTGGATCACTAAAATATAAAATGTAGAGTCTTGAGCTTGAAGCTTGAGCCAATCCTTTGTCCTTAGCATATTGAAGGGGTTCCACATCTTTTAGTTCATGCCACTTCATTGTTGAACTTATCTGAAAATATACTAGATAAAAGTGTTAGTCCAACAAGAGATATGTTGACATTAATTACCAAAATCACCTCAGGAGCACTTGTGCTTTCAATCTCCCCCTTTTTGGTAATTGATGACAACATACATCAAAGCTTTAGATAGAGATATAGAGAATAGCAAGTAAAGCTTTGGACAGACATGTAACATGCATAGGCTCCCCCGACATGTATGCAATCATGTGAATATGGAATATAGAAGCATGTGAGAGCATAACCATGATAGAGTAGGCAAATGTGTTACATGTATCTTGGCTATATGCATCAGAGCGAAGAATTATGGAAAATGTACCTTCATGCTCATGAGTCCTTCTTGCAAACAATATGTATATCAGCAAGAATTTCTCATACACATGATTGTGATGCATATACTTACCTTGTGGTCTTGAGTTGGCTTAGGATAGAGTGAACCTGTGAAAATAAAGTTAGATAACACAGATGCATCTACTAGCTAGAGCAAATGAGAAGAAACCACAAGAATACCAAGACTGGGATGACATGTAGAGTGAGTACCAAGTACCACATTGAATTAGACATGTACCCAAAGATAAAGTTATGCAATGAATTTAAAGAATTTATTTCCCTTAGAGTATATTGCTCCCCCTAAATCTAGCATGGGATACTGGGAGAAGATAGGGAACAGAAAATCAGAGCTAAAGCAATTTAGCACATATGAACATGTCTTTCCCCTCTAGAAGACATGTAACATCTCTCCTCTTGAACACCAAGCATCTGGGATCATTGAAAATTACTCTTCTCTTTCCTCGAGTATTTTCTCCCCTTAGAGATATGATAAAGTAGATGTGATCTCTCTCTATAGATAAAGCTTTTGATGTGATCTCTCTCTCCCCCTTTCACATCAATTTCCAAGAAGGATCTTCTGGATTTGTTGTCACATGGGTTTGGTCCTTGAGTCACAAGTCAAAGCAGCAAGAAAAATGTGATGCTTGTAGAGGATAAGATTCATTGAGTGGGGCTGGATCAAAAGAATCACAGAAATAAGTGGTAGGTCATTTTTCCTGTAGTGAGATTGGTAGCACCGAGTCGTATTCTTCGGTAGCACTGAAAGGTTTCGGTGGGACCGAAAATGACAAACCGGTGGAACCGATTTCATCACAGAGAAAACACTTGTCACCTCAGCTCACTAGACAAGTAAGATCTCATAAGGATTTGCAAGGAATTAACTGAAGGATTTGCAATGAATTGGATGAAGGGAATGCAGAATAGAAAGTAAATGAGAAGAAACTCTAAAAGAAATCTAGATGAAGTTTTTTTTGAAAGGGGAAACAAATATGCATGAGACAAATGCAAGAGCACTGTCGGTGTCAAAACCGGCGGATCTCGGGTAGGGGGTCCCGAACTGTGCGTCTAGGCGGATGGTAACAAGAGACAAGGGACACAATGTTTTTACCCAGGTTCGGGCCTTCTCGATGGAGGTAAAACGCTACTCCTGCTTGATTAATATCGATGATATGGGTAGTACAAGAGCAGATCTACCACGAGATCAGAGAGGCTAAACCCTAGAAGCTAGCCTATGGTATGATTGTTGTTCGTCCTACGGACTAAAACCCTCCGGTTTATATAGACACCGGAGAGGGCTAGGGTTACACAGAGTCGGTTACAATGGGAGGAGATCTACATATCCGTATCGCCAAGCTTGCCTTCCACGCCAAGGAAAGTCCCATCCGGACACAGGACGAAGTCTTCAATCTTGTATCTTCATAGTCCAGGAGTCCGGCCAAAGGTCATAGTCCGGCCATCCCGACAACCCCTAATCCGAGACTCCCTCAGTAGCCCCTGAACCAGGCTTCAATGATGACGAGTCCGGTGCGCAAATTGTCTTCGGCATTGCAAGGCGGGTTCCACCTCCGAATACTTCATAGAAGATGTTGAACACAAGGATAGTGTCCGGCTCTGCAAAATAAGTTCCACATACCACCGTAGAGAGAATAATGTTTGTACAAATCTAATCTGCTGACATATTCCGCAGCGTGACGTCATGCCACGGCCAAGCCTTCATTCGAATCGTTTTATGTCCCACCTCAGCGCATTTAGCGAGGTGGTTTCCTTGGCACTCTTGTCAAAGCAGAGATCGTGTCCCCTTATTCTGGGATTCTCATCAATACGGGCGTGGGTAACCCAACCGTGCCATTGGTATGTCTCTTTAATCGAAAGTGAGTCCCGAACGGTCACGGGGAGGGCTCTTGGTATTCAACCTCTTTATAAAGAGACCAAGGCTCGACTCCTTTCTTTCAATCCCAATCAAATCCGCCTCTCGCCTTGAGTTCCAACACCCAAAGCTCCAGATTCAGGCGCTTCGGACCTTCGATGATTTCCGGCTCCGACCTTCAAGGCCGGTGGATGCCTTCCCCCGTTATGGAAGAAGACATGTTAACGTTAAGAGACGCCAGGTATCTAACCGGTGAAATCTTGCATAGGCTGCCTGCTCAAGGGCAGGTCATTCCCACTCCCAAGCTCGGTGAGAGCGTGGTGTTCGCGTCTCACTTCCTTCGGGGGCTAGGCTTCCCGATTGACCCCTTCATGAGGGGGCTCATGTTTTACTACGGTCTGGAATTCCATGACTTAGCTCCGGAGTCCATCCTCCATATCTCATCATTCATTGTCGTGTGCGAGGCCTTCCTCCATATTACTCCTCACTTCAGATTGTGGCTCAAAACCTTCAAAGTAAAGCCGAAGATGATCGAGGGGCAGTGAGGGAGTCCCGAACTAGGGGGTGTCCGGATAGCCGAACTACCATCATCAGCCGGACTCCAAGACTATGAAGATACAAGATTGAAGACTTCGTCCCGTGTCCGGATGGGACTTTCCTTGGCATGGAAGGCAAGCTTGGTGATACGGATATGTAGATCTCCTACCTTTGTAACCGACTCTGTGTAACCCTAGCCCTCTCCGGTGTCTATATAAACCGGATGGCTTTAGTCCATAGGACGAACAACAATCATACCATAGGCTAGCTTCTAGGGTTTAGCCTCCTTGATCTCGTGGTAGATCTACTCTTGTAACCCACATCATCAATATTAATCAAGCAGGACGTAGGGTTTTACCTCCATCAAGAGGGCCCGAACCTGGGTAAAAACATCGTGTCCCTCGTCTCCTGTTACCATCCGCCTAGACGCACAGTTCGGGACCCCCAACCCGAGATCCGCCGGTTTTGACACTGACATTGGTGCTTTCATTGAGAGTTCCTCTATGTCGTCACCGATAGGCTCGATGGCTTCTTCGATCATCAATGATGATGCAGTCCAGGGTGAGACCTTCCTCCCCGGACAGATCTTCGTATTCGGCGGCTTCGCACTGCGGGCCAATTCGCTTGGCCAGCTGGAGCAGATCGATGGCTACGCCCCTGGCCGTCAGGTCAGATTTGGAAGTTTGAACTTCACGTCTGACATCCGCGGGGACTTGATCCTCGACGGATTCGAGCCACAGCCGAGCGTGCCGTACTGTCACGATGGGCATGATTTAGCTCTGCAGCCGGACAGTACCCTGGAGGCCGCACTCGAACCCGCTCCGATCTTCGACTCGGAGCCGGCTGCGCAGACCAAGGATGGATGGCTAGACACCGCCTCGGGGGCTGCAACCTCTACGGTGATAGAGCCGAACACCTATCTTGTCCCCCATGAAGCTCGTGACTCCGAGGTGCCGTACTCCTTGCCGGACTCTAGACCTCCCGCGCACCCTCCAGTCGAATCCGATTGGGCGCCGATCATGGAATTCACCGCAGCGGACATCTTTCAACACACACCTTTCGGCGACATCTTGAGTTCGCTAAAGTATCTCTCATTATCAGGAGAGCCCTGGCCGGACTGCGGTCAGGAAGGTTGGGATACAAACGACGAAGAAATTCAAAGCCCACCCACCACCCACTTGGTAGCCGCTGTCGACGATCTAACCGACATGCTAGACTACGACTCCGAAGACATCGACGGTATGGACGACGATGCTGGAGACGACCAAGAACCAGCGCCTAATGGGCACGGAAAAGCCACCCCAGCTCACAATGTATACATGGTGGACACACCAAAAGGAAGCGACAATGAGGAAAAACGGGACGTGGCGAAGGACAACTCCCCCAACAAACAAACAAAGCGGCGACGCAAGCGCCGACCGAAGACCGGCATCGACAAAAACGGTACCCATATGGACCCGGCCCTAGAGCAGAGCGAAGCAGTGGACGACGCACACGTCAACAAGCAGCCATCCGGACATGAACCGGACAAGCAACCCATCCCCGGCGAAGATGATCTCACATCACCAGAGCATAGGAATCTCCATAACAGGCTCGTCGCCACTGCAAGAAGTTTGAAGAAGCAAAAGCAGAAGCTCAAAACAGTGGAAGACACACTCAGAATGAGATGGAGCAAAGTACTCAACACCGCAGATAAATATGGCACTAGTCAGCAGACAAAGAGCTACCCGAAGCGCAAGCTGTGGCCCGAATTTGACGAGGAGGCCTTTGAGCCCCTGCAGTCAAAAAATAAAGGGGCCGCCTGGCCGGATAGACGACCAGATGACAGGCCAAGAGCAACACGGGGCGCCACACACAAGCCGGCACATGATCAGCATAAAGATTTTCAGAAAAAGGATAACCCGGCCAGGTCTATCTATGGTCCAAAAAAGAAGACTCCAGGAAGTAACACAACCAGCCGAGCATTTGAAGACAACGGCACACCCAAATACAGGGGCGCCGCACACCCACTATGTTTTACCGACGAGGTACTGGATCATGGATTTCCAGCGGGATTTAAACCCATAAACATAGAGGCATACGACGGAACAACAGACCCCGGAGTCTGGATTGAGGATTATATCCTACACATACATATGGCAAGAGGAGACGATCTCCGTGCCATAAAATACCTACCCCTCAAGCTCAAAGGGCCGGCTCGACATTGGCTTAAAAGCCTCCCAGAAAATACGATTGGAAGTTGGGAAGAGCTTGAGGATGCATTTCGAGCAAATTTTCAGGGGACTTATGTCCGGCCTCTGGATGCAGACGATTTAAGTCACATAACTCAACAGCCCGGAGAATCAGCACGCAAATTCTGGAACAGGTTCCTCACTAAAAAGAACCAAATAGTCAACTGTCCGGACGCTGAAGCCTTAGCAGCCTTTAAACACAATGTCCGAGACGAATGGCTCACCAGACACCTCGGCCAGGAAAAACCAAGAACAATGGCCGCACTAACAAGCCCCATGACACGCTTTTGCGCAGGGGAAGACAGCTGGCTGGCTAGATGCAGCACCAGCGACCCGAGTACATCCGAAATCAGGGATGGAAATGGGAAATCACGACGCAGAAAAGATCAGCGCCGGAATAAGGAAAATGGCCCAAATAGTACGGCGGTCAACACCGGATTCAAAAGCTCTCGGCCGAACAACAAAACACTGCCCCTCAAGGACAACAGTGACGAGCTATCCAACCTGAACAAGATTCTGGACAGACTGTGCCAAATACATGGTACCTCAGGGAAGCCTGCAAACCATACCCACAGAGATTGTTGGGTCTTCAAGCAGTCCGGCCGACTTAACGCCGAACACAAGGGGCTCGAGACACCAAGTGAAAGTGACGAAACCCAAAAGCAGCGCTCCGGAAACCAAAAGACTTTCCCACTAGAAGTCAAAACAGCGAACTCACTTCACGTGATAACACGCAATGCGGCACCTGCTATACCAGGACACCGTCCGCAGACAGGGGATAGAACCCACCAAAATTCGCTATAGCAGCACTTCCTTCAAAGGAGTGATGCCAGGCCTTTTAAGCCAATTTTACAGGCTCTGTACCACTAGAGGTCGTGTTCGGTTCATCCGACAACGTCCGTCGCGAAAAGCTCACTCTCCATCGCCCCATTTAACAGTAGCCCTTAAGCACTACTGGGGCGTGCAGCTTTCACACGCTTTAATGCAATACCACATTACGCGTCTCTTACGCTTAAAAATGCCCAGTCCACGTGGCATATTCTTAAAACTCCAGGTGTCTCTCGACCACGGAGAATGTGCGGCTGCCTAGACAGCCACACATTATTCCGACCTTGCAGGTCAAAGCCCCTAAAAACAGGTCATTTAGACCTCGGACATGGTTAGACGAGTCCGACAAGGGGCTTCCCAGCCGCATACCCCTTTTTTTTAGGGGGCCGCGCGCATAAATGATGAAAGCCAATAAAACTCAACTTTCTTCATCTTCCAAATTATACTTTATTTTGATACACTTTTTGCACGATATTTCTTAGAAACTAAGTGCTTCTCTTTTACAGATGAAGCACGTGCTACACCCATCCAGGATACAGCACAATGGAGACACAGGCGCAGACGTGCAGTAGGGACCCGTTGCAAGGATTCTTTTCAGATTAAGACCCTGCGTAAACCTTTCTCACTGCTCTTGTTGATACACATCCCCCGGTTTCCTACCAGAGCTGAGGAGGAGGCTGGCGTTTTGGCATCGGCCGCGCTAGAAGTTCCCGCTTGTACCTGGACACTAGGGGCTTAGGGCTTTATTCTGCCCGATATCATAAAGACCGAACACCTCAGGGAGTGTTCGGCGTCTCGAGTTAGGCCTTATATGCATCAGCTCCGAATCATGTCTTTGGTCAAATGTTGGGTTTGCCCGGCTCCTGTGTTTTGCTGCCTTACATTCCGTATCATCGGCTAATGCGGCACCAGGAGAACTACTGCGATTGTGCCCCGGTTCGGCCGGGAGAGCACCTTAGTAGAGAAAGCCGAAAACTGACTGTCATGATATTGCGAGAGACTGGTCAACCACTCGATCGACCATTGGAATGTTTAGAATTCCTCCGCTTTGACGAAGGACTGCTGCCCGGTCAGGCACATACGCGCCCCAAGTTCGGCGAAGCGCGGTGCCATCAGGGGCTATATAGTAGCCCCACATTCGAGCTCCTATGGCTAAGTGAAAGTGATAAAGCATTATAGTCCGGTTGCCTAGTTTGCTATGCTATCACCTCCTTAAAAGGACCAAGACATTGGATTAAGTGTGAAAAAGCGTTTTTCTTTTCGCAAACACCCCCGCACCATGTGCGTGGGGGCTGAAGCCAAAGACTGCCATCTTTCAGATTATACATACATATACGGCCGCACAGGAGATAGTTCAATACTTGAACACACAAGTATAAAAAGTGATTGCATTATAAACATGATCTTAGAAATCATACATGTCATTCAAACATAACATCTTTCGAGCACTGCGACTCTATTATACGAGCGCCCGGCAGGACTTCCTCAAAGTAATGCTCGGTGGGGAATCGACTTTTGTCCGAAACCCGAGATGCAACAGCGGTGGCATCCATCTGCGCCCAGTATGTTTTACCATGGGCGAGAGCCATCCGCGCACCTTCTATGCATGCCGACCGCTTCATCGCCTTAATATGCGGCACTGCCCCAAGGAATTGCTGCAACAAGCCAAAATAACTCTTCGGCTTGGGCCTTTTCGGCCACAGATGAGTTACCACATCCATCATGGCCAGTCCGGACAATCTATTCAGCTCAGCTCACTCAACCAGCCGATCACTCAACGGAAGTGGACGCTCCGGACTATGGAATTGAGACCAGAAAAGCTCTTCCATTTCATGATCCTCCTGGCTTCGAAAGTGCACGACTGCGTCAGCCGCACTCGCCGCCAAGTCCAGATAAGGATCCTCCGCACCGTACAATCAGCCCAGTTGAGCATACTTCGGATCCCTGAACTTCCTACGCAGCATAAAGGGCTTTCCAGCCACAATGTCTCCGACCTGACGCAGTTCCTCCTTCATAGCCCGCATCGCACTACGGGCATCCTTGGCCTCGGCATCGGCCTTCTTCAGGTCCTCTTGCTCCGCTCAACGTTCTCCTTATAGAACCTCTAGGCGGTCGGTAGCAACTTTTAATTTCATGGCCATTCCGGCCATCTCCTCCCTGCTTCGGCAGTGAGCAGCCTTCTCGGCTTCTAGCTCTTCCGTTGCCTTCAAGGCAGCTGCCTCGCTTTTTTTGGCTTGCTCCTTGGCCCTTGCAAGTTCTGCTCGAAGGTCTTCCACAGCAGCAACACCATCTGCATCAAGCATACAACTTGTAAGGAATGGGCATCAGCTCCCTTACTAAGCGACCATGGCGCAATCACATACCTTGTGACTCATCAAGTCGTTTATTGACCAACGAGATGTCCGCATCTGCAGCATCGAGTTGCTTCTTCAGCTCGGTGAATCCATCCATCCGGCTGGCCACCGAACGTTCCGCCACCTACATAGGAAAGGCGATAGTTAATAACTGAGATTATGATCCTAGGCACGCTGCCGTTTTCGACAGCATACCAAGTCTCAGGGGCTACTATCCAGGGCGCACTTCATGTGCAAAACTGTCAACAGGTATGCCATTTTTTGCGTACCTCAAATCCCGTCAGTAAACTTCCGACGGCCTCATACTACCCGCTTTCGGCGGACGAGATCCTCTCAATCACATTAACCATTAATGTGCGGTGATATTCTGAGATGGACGCCCTCTTAAGCAAATCCTGCAGATCCACCGGCCGTACTCCAATGGGTGCCGAACTCTCCGGCCCCGCCGGACTCGGGGAGATCCTCCACGACGACACCTCAGGGTCATCCGCCCTGTGCGATGTGGCGGCAGATGGAGGCGTTTCACTCTCCATCATCTCCGGACGAAGGTCTCCCGAAGATGAGCTGTGCTGAGATGGGCTGAGATCCGAACTACAAGGTAAAAACTTCGGTTACCTTTAGACATTAAGAAGGACTCGTTAGAGGGCTGATTCCTCTGAGGAGACAGTACGGTCGGGGCGCTTTCTGGCGCAGGACTTTCCGGTATAGATTTCTTTCCCCGCTTTGAGGCCTTGGCCTCCGGGTCTTCGGAAGCGTTCCGCTTCTCCCCCTAGAAGGAGGGACTCTCGATTCCTCCCTTACTAAACGCCTCCTTGGCAGAGGTGACAGTTTCCCTATGCCCCCCTTCGCCCTCATTTGAAGGTGCAACCTCCAACATTTTGATTAACACGGGATCCTGCGTGGTCTCAGGGAGGGGGGCCGGACACCGTATCAGTTTTGCTTGCACTATCCACTCCTGTCCAGGGATAGCTGGTTAAAAGGCAAGCTCACAATAAATAAATGGATGGTGTGTCCGGACACATGGCTACTTACTTGAGTATCCGGGCGATTGCAGCTTAGGCCAGCGTCCTCGGCCAATTCCGGATGCGTCTCTTGCGATCCGAAGAACAGTTTATACATCTCCATGGGAGTCAAACCCATGAAGTGTTGAAGAGATCGTGGCCCCTCTGGATTAAATTCCCACAGGCGGAGGGGGCGACGTTTGCAGGGCAGTAGGCGCCGGATCAACATGACCTGCACCATTGCGACCAGATTGATCTCCCTTTCTTGGAAGACTCGAATCCGGTCCTGCAACAGGGGGACGTCTTTGGGCGGCCCCCAGTCACGCCCCTTGTTGACCCATGACGTCAGCTGTTGTGGAGGGCCCGAGCAAAAGACGGGCGGCGGCTTCTGCCTGCTACCCCGGGGAGCCGTGATATAAAACCACTCCTGTTGCCACAAGCCGAGCTCCTCTTGGAAAGAGCCCTTGGGCCATGGAGCTTCGGCCCTCTTGCTTATAACCGCCCCGCCGCACTCTGCCTGACGCCCCTCAATCATCTTCGGCTCCACGTTGAAGGTTTTGAGCCATAAGCCGAAGTGAGGGGTAGTGCGGAGGAAGGCTTCACAAACGACAATGAATGATGAGATATGGAGGATGGACTCCGGAGCCAGGTCGTGGAATTCCAGCCCATAGTAAAACATGAGCCCCCTCATGAAGGGATCCGTCGGGAAGCCTAAACCCCGACGGAAGTGAGACATGAACACGACGATCTCGCCAGGCTAGGGAGTTGGGATAACTTGCCCTCGGGCAGACAGCCTATGCGAAATCTCGTAGGTTAAATACCTGGCATCTCTCAGCTTTAGCACGTCCTCCTCCGTGACGGAGGAGGGCATCCACCGGCCTCGTAGATCAGGACCGGACATTGTCGAGGATCGAAGGTACCTGAATTTAGAACCCTGGGTGTTGGAACTCAGGGAGAGGGGCGGATTCGATAGAGGATTGAATAAAAAGAACGGGCCTTGGTCTCATTATAAAGAGGAAGAATACCAAGAGCCGTCCCCGTGACCGTTTGAAACCCGCCTTCGATGGAGGGGGCGTGGCAACGGGCGCGGTTGGGTTACCCACATCCGTATTGATGGGAATCCCGGGATAAGGGGAACACGATCTCTGCTTCGACAAGACGTGCCAAGGAAACCGCCTCGCTAAACGCGCTAAGGTGGAACAATAAAAACAATTCGAGTAAAGGCTTGGAAGTGGTGTGACGTCACGCCATAGGATACGTCAGCAGATTGATCTTGTGTAATATTATTCTCTCTACGGTGGTATGTGGAATTTATTTTTGCAGAGCTGGACACTATCCTGGTGTTCACAATCTTCTATAAATTATTCGGAGGAGGAACCCGCCTTGCAATGCCGAAGACAATATGCGCGCCGGACTCGTCGTCATTGAAGCCTGGTTCAGGGGCTACTGAGGGTGTCCCGGACTAGGGGGTGTCCGGATAGCCGAACTACCATCATCAGCCGGACTCCAAGACTATGAAGATACAAGATTGAAGACTTTTTCCCGTGTCCGGATGGGACTTTCCTTGGCGTGGAAGGCAAGCTTGGCGATACGGATATGTAGATCTCCTACCTTTGTAACCGACTCTGTGTAACCCTACCCCTCTCCGGTGTCTATATAAACCGGATGGCTTTAGTCCATAGGACGAACAATAATCATACCATAGGCTAGCTTCTAGGGTTTAGCCTCCTTGATCTCATGCTAGATCTACTCTTGTAACCCACATCATCAATATTAATCAAGCAGGACGTAGGGTTTTACCTCCATCAAGAGGGCCCGAACCTGGGTAAAAACATCGTGTCCCTCGTCTCCTGTTACCATCTGCCTAGACGCACAGTTCGGGGCACCCTACCCGAGATCCACCGGTTTTGACACCGACAGGATGCACAAGGAGTGCGGAGGTGCTGTTATAAGCAAGATTGCTGACGCTCCATGGCCCGAGGGCTCTTTTCAAGAGGAGTTCGGTTCGTGGCAACAAGAGTGGTTTTATATCACAGCTCCCAGGGGCACCAAATAGGTGGCGCCACCTGTCTTTCGGTTGGGTCCCCCACCACAGCTAGCATCATGGGTCAATAAAGGGCTTAACTGGGGGCCGTTCAAGGACGTGCCCTTGTTGCAGGGCCGCATTCGAGATCTCCTAGAAAGAGATATCAATCTAGCCGTAGTGACGCAGGTGATGTTGATTCGCCGCATCCTGCCCTGCAAACGCCGCTCCTCCGCTTGTGGGAATTTAATCCGAAAGGACCACAAGCCCTCCAATATTTTGCGGGCACGACGCCCATGGAGATGTACAAATTGTTCTTTGGATCACAAGCAATGTGTCCGGACTCGTCCGAGGACACAGGTCTGAGCTGTAATCGCCCGGATACTCAAGTAAGTAGCCCTGTACCCGGACACGCTATCCGTATATTTATCATAAAATTACCCTTAAAAGAGCTGTCCTTTAAACATGAGTGGATAGCGAAAGCAAAATTAATCAGGTGTCCGGCTCCCCTCCTTGAGACTACGCTGGATCCCGTGTTAACCAGGATGCCGGAGGTTGCGCCTTTGGAAGAAGGCAAAGAGGGGAACAAGGAAGCTACCGCCTCCCAGAAGGAGGCTGTCAGGGAAGGAGGAATCGAGAATTCCTCCATCCAGGGGAAAAAGAGGACCGCCTCTGAAGACCCAGAGGCCATGGCCTCAAAGCGGGGGAAGAAATCTTCGTCAGAGGGTCCGGCGCCTGGAGGTGCCTCGGCCGCATTGCGTCCCCAAGAGGATCAACTCTCCATCGAGCCGTAAGTAGAAAAGGGGGGTTTAAAAATGAGAGACATCCCCGTTCTATTTCTGAGGAAGATAACCGAAATTTTACCTTGTAGTTCGGATCTCCGTCCTTCTCAGCAGAGCTCATCTTCAGGGGATCTTCGTCCGGAGATGATGG
This sequence comes from Triticum dicoccoides, assembly GCF_002162155.2. Classification (NCBI taxonomy): domain Eukaryota; kingdom Viridiplantae; phylum Streptophyta; class Magnoliopsida; order Poales; family Poaceae; genus Triticum; species Triticum dicoccoides. The sequence goes on from NC_041387.1 coordinate 497,241,846, forward strand.
AGAGTGGAACCCCTCCCCCTGCCGTACCGCCCTGCGAGGCGGGCGACCCTGAGGTGTCGTCATGGAGGGTTTCTTCGAATCCGGTAGGGCCGAAAGGCAGTCGTATGGCCCCCCAAGGCCCTCCGTGTCCGGCCTTCGAAGAAGGCCATCGGACGAGTCCGGCACCGTCCGGTGCACGGTCGGAGGAGCTGAAGGATCTGGGGTGAGCATCTATCTCAGAAGAACACCGTGCATTGATGGATACGGTGATTAGAAGGATTTCATCCGCGGAGAGTGGGTTGTACGAGGCCGTCAGGAGTTTACTGACAGGTTTTGAGGTACGCAAAATGATGTACCTTTTGACAGATCCGCATATATAAGATGCTCCCTGTATAGATAGTAGCCCCTGAGACTCGGTGCATTGTCAAAAAGGACGGCGCGCCGAGGATCATAATCCCAGGTATAATACTGTGCCTTTCCTATGTAGGTGGCGAAGTGTCTGGTGGCTGGCCGGACTGATGAATTTGCCGAGCTAAAGCGGCAACTTGACGTGGCAGATGCCGACATCGCGCTTGTCAACAAGAGGCTTGACGAGGCACAAGGTATATAATTTCTCCGAAGACACTTGGTAAGAGGAGCTTGATGCTCGTACCTTACAACATATGTGCTTGATGTAGATGGTGCCGCTTCCATGGAGAACCTTCGGGCGGAACTTGCCTGAGCCAAGGAGCAGGCCAGAAAAAGCGATGCGGCTGCCTTAAAGGCGGCTGAAGAGCTGAAAGCCGAACAGGCTGCTCACTGCCAAAGCAAGAAGGAAATGTCCGAGATGGCTGAAAAGTTGAAGAATGCTGCTGACCGCTGCAAGCTTCTTGAAAAATAAGATTGGGTGGCACTGAAGGACCTAGATAAGGTCACTGCCGAGGCCAAGGATACTCGCTCTGCGATGAGAGCTATGAAGGAGGAGCTACGTCAGGTCGGAGATATCAGGGCTGGAAAGCCCTATATGCTGCGGATGAAGTTCGGGGATCCTAAATATGCTCCGTTGGACCGAAAGTGGAGTGCGGCGAACACTTACCTGGACTTGGCGACGAGTGCCGCGGACGCGGCGAACACTTCCGCGATCAAAATGACCACGAAGTGGAGAAGCTTTTTTGGTCGCAGTTCCACAATCCAGAGCACCGACTTTCTGTATCCGATCGTTTGGCCGCATGGGCGGAGCTGAATAGGTTATCCGGACTCGCCATGAAGCATGTCGTGAGTCATCTGTGGCCGAAAAGGCCCGAGCCGAAGAGTTATTTTAGCTTGGTGCAACAGTTCCTTGGTGCGGTGCCGCATATTGATGCAATGAAGAGGTCAGCGTGCATAGAGGGTGCACAGATGGCTCTTGCCCGTGTCAAGACATAATGGGCAGTGATGAAGGCCAGCGCTGTTGCATCCCAAGATTCGGACGAAAGCCGAGTACCCGCCGAGCACTATTTTCAGGAAGTTCTGCAGGGCGCTCATTTAATAGAGACACAGTGCTCAAAGGATGTTATGTTCGAATGACATGTATCATTGTAAAACAATGTTTCAATGGAAAAAGCTTTTTATACTTGTGCTATCAAGAATTAAAATACCTCCTGTGCGGTCGTTAATGTATATGTGTATATAACCTGAAAGATGGCAGTCTTCGGCTTCAGCCCCCACGCATGTAATGCGGGGGTGTTCGCAGAAGGCGCATTTTCACACTTGATCCAACGTCTTGGTCCTATAAAGGAGGTGATAGCACAGTGAACTAGGCAACCAGACTATAATGCTTTATCACTTTCACTTAGCCATAGGAGTTTGACAGTGGGGCTACTATATAGCCCCTAGGGGCACCGCGCTCACCCGAATTCGGGGCGCGTATGTGCCTAACCGGGAAATGGCCCTTCCTTAATGCGGATGAATTCTAAAGATTCCGGCGCGTCATCGAGTGGTTGACCAGTCTCGCGCTGTATCATGACAGTCAGTTTTCGGCTTTCTCTACTGAGGTGCTCGCCTGGCCGAACCGGGGCACAATGGCAGTAGTTCTCCTGGTGCCGCCTTAGCCGATAGAGCGGAACATAAGTGTCGGGGGAAACTGATCCACGAACACCTATGGGGCCGGCGGACCGGGCCCCTTTCAGTTCGGTGGGGGGCGGAGATAGCACGAAGAGCGGATCGAGGCGAAGCACACGAGCAGTTTACCCAGCTTCGGAGCTCTCCGGAGAGATAACACTCCTACTGCTGCTTGTCTGGTTGTATTATCTTGTGTTCTTGCTCTCAAGAGAGAGCTGGTGTTTTCTGGGCTATGAATGAATCGAAGCGAACTGTCCGAACCCTCTCTACGTTGCGCATGGGCCTCCTTTTATACGCTAAAGGGGTCACCGACAGGTGGCAACGCAGAGGAGGGTATAAACGTAAAAAGTGAGGTGGTTGGTACAGTTGCTTGTACAGTGCACCCTACCTAACCCTGACGGCAGGGGACAAGGGCATTAAAGGCCCGTCTGAGTCGCCCAAACAGTGCAGAAAGGACCGTTAGGGGCGCCACTGTTCACCACGATGGCGATCTTGTCAGCTTCGCATGCCACTGCGCACCGCTGGCTGCACAGCCTCCCGCCACGCGCGCCTGGAGAGGCCCCCAGAGCGACACGTTGGTGGATGCGCTGGAGCGCGGGCACAGAGTGGCTGCCTGCCGCGACAAGCGCCTTGCTGCTGTTGTTATCTTGTCGGGTCCGGAAGCTTGTCTCTCTCCGGGCCTCGAGGTACCTTGGTTGGTCTTCCCGGCAAGCTCCTCTTGCCGGGGCCTTGTTGCCTTGCCGGAGCACGTGGCGCGTCGCGGCAAGTTCCTTGGAGTGCCTCGATTGGCCTTCCCGGCAAGCTCCTCTTGCCGGGGCCTTGTCTCCTGAGCTTAAATACATTGTTCTTGAATGGCTCCAAGGGAACCATGGAGGATCCTGGCATTCGCCCGGCAAGCCTTGCCGCGGGGTGCTACAACTGCCCGTGCACAAGTTCGGGGTACTAGGGTACCCCTATTCTAGTACACCGACAGGAGCCCCCGGGCCTGGGCCAGACACGATGCCGAGCGCTGTTGGGCCAGGCCCAAGACAGGGCACGGGCACGCGCAGGCTGGGCCACGCCGAATCTCGCTCCGTATCTACCGCGCTCTCCCATAACGGCACGCGTTGAATGCGGCATCGTGGGAGAGATCGTGGGTGGTTGTTTATTCGGAAGGGCGAAACGTCCGCCCCGTCCCTCTTTATAAGCAGAGGAAACAGGGGCAGTTCGTTCCCTCTTGCTGGTTGCTGCTACTTCATCTTCAAGAAACTCCGCCGCTCCCCCCTTCTTCTCGAAGCCGAGAGAGCAGCGCTCCGCCCCCCATTGCCACCAGCATCACCAACGCCGTCGACCTTCCCCACCACCTCCTCCATGGCTCCGAAAGCCGACAAGGGAAAGGGCGTGAAGTCAGCCGAGGCACAGCAGCTCGCGGCGCTGCGGAAGGAGCGGGCGATCTTCACCCCCCAGCTCAGCGCGAAGGAGCTGAGGGAGTACTTCTTCCTCTTCTGGGCGACGGAGACGCGGGCGCATCCGCGCACGAGGGTACTCCCGGCCGCTGCTTCGGAGTTGGCTCCAAACGGGTACCCGTTCTTCGTGCTATTCTTCTACTGCGGGCTCTGCCCGCCCTTCTCAGAGTTCTTCTGTGATATTATGAACACATATGGCTTCCGCCTCCTTGACTTCACCCCCAATGCTGTCCTGACCATGGCAGTTTTCGCACATTTGTGCGAAAACTTTGTCGGGGTCCACCCTAGTTTTGCCCTTTTCCGCCACTTCTTCATACCTCGGGTAGAGAGAGGAGAGCCACTTGCCGGAGGGATTGCCTGGATCTCGAGAGTCGGCAAGAAAGAGGCATACTTGGAGGGTGAGCTCCGTAGCCCTTCACCGTCGTGCGCCAAGCTCCAATAGTGCGCGGCAATGACTGGAGCAACGTGGCCCCGGAAGATGAGAGGCTGAAGATCGCCATCACTAGGATTCTTCGCCTCAGGCTTGCCGGGCTCACTGTAGGTGCTGTCGGGGCAGATTTCCTCCGCCGCCGCATTGCCCCCCTGCAGGAGAGGGGGAGGCCCGCCTGGGAATTCAAGAATTCGGCGGACATCATGAGGCTGCGGCCGGGCCTCAACTACAACTTCACCGTCCTGGAGCTGGATGCGATACTTCTGGAGTTGTTCAAACGCGACCCCCAGCACCCATTCACACTGCCGAGGGGCGTAGTTCCTTTGTGCAATAACTCTTCGCTTGACCGGATCCGCGCCATGATGCCGTTGTGCGATTCACACGGAATCGTCCCAACTTGGCAAGAGCCTGCAGATGACGTCGTGCGATCGTTCTTCGACACCTTGGAGGAAGTGCCGGTCCACGCTGACGAGCAGAAGAGCCTCACCCGTGACACCACCGACGAGGAGCTGCAGCGCATCGCCACTAGGGCGGAAGAGGTTGCGGCCGCAGCTGCCGCGGGCGCGTTCGGGTTCACTGTGGAGGAGGCGGAGGCTGCAGAGGCGGCAAACCTTGCCGAGCGCGCGGAGTTCATTGGTGAGGAAGAGCTTGCCGGTTCTGAAGCCGAGCCGAGCGAGGCCGGCGAGGAAGAGCCCGAGCCCTCAGAAGGCTTGCCGCAGGCGGAGCCCCCGGCCCCGCCAAGAAGGCGTCTTCGCAGGGCCGCAGACGTAGCGGGGCGGCAGCCGGCTCAACAGCCGCCAAGCCGTGCGACACGCTCTACCGCGGCAAGTCATGTTACCGCGGGAGCGCCTCACGCAGCAGCGGCAACTGGAGCGGGATCTTCCCGGGCCACCGCCACCGCCCCCGCCAAGCGGGCAAGGGATCCTACTCCTCCGCCTCGCCGCACCAGAGGGGAGCCGGACTCCAATCTTTCCGCGCTCAGCTCCGACGAGGAGGAAGAAGAGTAAGCTTCTTTGGTGCTCTTATAGTTCTTCAATCTTGCCGTTTTTATCTTGTATCTGTCTTGCTTCAATCTGGACTCCTTTCTTTTCAGGACGCTGGCCCAGAGAGCGGCGAAGAGGGCCAAGGCCGCGATGATTGTCATCGAGGATGACCCCATCGTGTCAGTAGGTGGCGGGTCCGAGGCCACCTTGACGGACCCGGCAATCACTCCTCAAAGCAGCCCCCAGCGCAGCCCTCAGCGTAAGTTCATAGTTTAGCCTTCTGCTGCCGGGCGCGCTTGAGTGCTTTTTCCTTTGTTGATATCTTGCTTGTTGATTTGTGTAGGAGCAGAGCAGCCACATCAGGAGCGCCCGGAAGCTGGTCCCGAGGTGCCATCTGCTTCGACTACGCCGCCAAGGGAGGGGCTCCCGGTAAGGGAGCGCTCTCCGGCAAGGGAGAACCCTCTGGCAAGGGGCAGCTCTCCGGCAAGGGACGGCACCGTTGATCCTGCGGCGACCGAGGCCGCAACTGCAGATCTTGGCATAGGTAATCCACTTGCCCAGAAACTTTCCCTTGGGTTCTTCTTCTTCTGATTTTCTTCTCTTGGATTTTGGATAGATTTTTCTCCCTTCCTCGTTCTTCAGATCCATCTGCGGCTGAGCCAATGGAGACAGAGGGTGCCGGCGAGGAAGGGGCCGGTGCTGATGAGACCACCGGCGAGGAGGCCGCCAGGGCTGCCGCTGCAGAAGCCGGCGAGGGGTCGGGCGATCGCACTGACGACCCTGAGGCCGCAGGAGCGCCAGGCGCTGCGCCGACCGCCGATCCCTCTGCCGCTTCTGCGGAGCCGGGCTCCGAGGAGCTCCAGCCCGGCGCCTACTTGAAGGCCGGCGACGGTATCTTCATCAAGCTACCCTGGGCGTCGAGCTCCAGGGCGCCGGTCGAGGGGGAAACTTTCGACGGGGAGGTGCTCGCCTCCGCCGGACTGTTGTTGGTTGACGCGCCCGGCAGCAGTAGTGGCGAGCCCGAGGAGGAGCAGCTGCTGTCACTCTACCGCGCCTGGCAAGCCAAACTAGCTTCCCGGGAAGCGCTTGTCGCGAAGGCGGGAGTTGACATGGAGAAGCGCGTGGAGGAGCTCCGGGGCCAAAATCAAGAGGCTCTCCGGTCCCTGGCACAGGAGCGGGAGCGACTCGACGAGGAGCGCACGACCTTCCTTCTCGAGAAGGCCGAAGCTGAGGAGGAGCAAAGGCTGGCCGCCGAGAAGCAGTCCGCGCGGGAAGGTGAACTAGTGCAGCGGAAGGACAACCTCGACAGCTACGAGGAAGAGCTCATCGAGCGCGAGCAAGCACTTGGAGGGGCGCTCAAGGAGGCAAAGGACGCTGCGGCAATTGCAGAGGCCGCCAAGAAAGAGCTGGAGGAGAAGGTGGCGCAGCTGGAGGCCAACATTGGGAAGAGGGGCGAGGAGCTTGCCGCGCTCAAGCGTGAGCGTGAGAAGGATGCTGCCGCCCACGGTGAGCTACAAGGTCTTCTCGCTGAGAGGGGCAAGGAGCTCAGCGCCGCCAAGGATTCCAAAGCAGACCTGGAGCTGAAGCTGGCCACGCTGACGCAGACGCTGGAGGCTGCCAAGGAGCGGGAGAAGACCTTGTCGGAGAAGGTCAAGGCTGATGCGGCGCTGCTGGAGAGCATTGCAGTTACCCAGAACTCGTTCAGAGACACTGTGGAGCACTGGACCGAGGGTCTGGTGAACATTGCCGCAGTCATCAACGAGGAGCTGGCGCAGCTGGGGATGGAGGACTTTGGGTATCCTTCCGACGAGAGTCTTCAACCCAGCGCCAAGCTCAGCCTGTTCTTCAAGGGCGTGGCGACGACACTCCAGCGGCTCCGGGAGAGGATCCCAAAGCAGCTGGCCGACGAGTCGCACAAAATCTGCGCTGGGGTTCTCCAGAAGGTGCTGACGAAGGTAGCCTTCCGCAATCCAGGCCTCAGCTTCACCAACGTCCTCAGGTCCTTGCCGCCTGACGCCGATCTGGACGCACTCAAGGCCCTTGTCGCACCCATTGTGGACAAGGTGAGCGAAATCAAGAGAGTCGAGGGCGGACGCGTAGACTAGGCCGCTTATTTCTTCTTTTCCCTTGTCGCTGCTAATCATGTTATGAAAACAGTCTGTTAGAGCTGTGACAAGTTATCTTGTAATATAACTTTATTTCTGTTATCAATTGCTATGTTATTTCCTCTACTAGATTCCTTCCTTTGTATGTTTTTACCCTACGCTTCTAGGGAACTTGTCGGCGCAGGCGCCCGAGCCGCGAGCGCTGAGTGCGGAACTTCAGCAGCCTGCTGGCGGCGCTGCTTCCGACAAGAAACCTTGTCGCGACTAGATGCAGCACGCTTAAGCTATTGAGCGGACTCGAAACAAAGTAAGGGCGCAACTAGCCACGAGTTGGTTCCTCCGCGCACAGGTTTTCCATACAAAGCAGGGTCGTTCGAGGAAGATAACTCAAAAATTTAAAAAGTGACTGCTCAAACTTTGGCAACTTAGCTTTTCTGTCGTTTGCTTCCCGGCAAGGCAGGACTTCGCTTGAACGACGCCTGGTCCATACCACAATCTTCTCTTCCCCCCCGGCAAACATGTGTGCGGGGGAACCTTATTTCCCTTTGTTGAAAAGAAGAAAGAAGAGAAAATAATGATATGGAGCCCTTCGGCTCATTAGTGCTTACCGGATGTAGCTGCTGCACAAAGTGTCAGATAATCGCATGCAAGAAAGAAACTAATGCATGAAATGGACAAGTTGTGCGGAGCACATGGGGTTTTACTTATGCACGGGATCTGCGCCCGACTTTGTACAAAGGATTACATGCAACAGCGGCAAGACTTGTACAAAAGGTGGTTGCCGGAACGGGTTCCGGCAACCGCGCCCTACGGGAAAAACTTACGAAGATGTTCTATGTTCCAGGGGTTGCTCACCGGAATGCCGTCTTCGGTCTCAAGGCGGACAGCGCCGGGCCTTGTGACTCGTTTCACCCAATAAGGGCCTTCCCACTTTGGCGTCAACTTGCTGGAATTCTTGGCGGACTGAACGCGCCGAAGAACAAGGTCGCCTTCCTCGAAGCTTCTGGCTTTAACTTTGCAGCTATGATAGCGGCGCAAAGCTTGCTGGTATCGAGCAGCTCGTACAACAGCCTGAAGACGATCTTCCTGAAGGAGCAGCGCGTCGTCTTGTCGCAGCTGTTCTTGCTCAAGCTCATCATAAGCGAGCACTCGAGGTGATCCGTATACGAGTTCCGTGGGGAGAACTGCCTCTGCTCCATAGACTAGAGCGAAAGGTATCTGGCCAGTGGCTCGATTTTGCGTCGTTCTGATCGACCAAAGAACCACCGGCAGCTCCTCGATCCAGTTCCTTCCGCACTTGTGCAGCGTGTCGAAAGTTCTGGTCTTGAGCCCGCGCAGCACTTCAGCATTTGTCCTCTCTGCTTGACCGTTGCTTCTCGGATGAGCAACAGAAGCGAAGCAGACCTTGGCGCCAAGGTCTTGGACGTACTGCATGAAGGTGCGTCTCGTGAATTGCGTGCCGTTGTCGGTGATGATCCTGTTAGGGATCCCGAAACGGCAAACAATTGACCTGAAGAACTTGACTGCTGACTGTGCTGTCACCTTCCTCACTGGCTGCACTTCCGGCCACTTTGTGAACTTGTCGATTGCGACGTACAAGTACTCAAAGCCCCCGACAGCTCGGGGGAAGGGGCCGAGGATATCGAGCCCCCAGACCGAAAATGGCTAGGATAAAGGGATCGTCTGGAGAGCTTGAGCTGGCTGGTGTATCTGTTTGGAGTGGAACTGGCACGCTTCACACTTGGTTACTTGTGCAGTTGCATCCTGGAGGGCTGTCGGCCAAAAGAAACCTTGCCGGAAAGCTTTGCCGGCAAGTGCTCTTGCGCCAATGTGGTGGCCACATATGCCTCCATGTATCTCTGCCAACAGCTTTTGTCCATCTTCTCGGCGAATACACTTCAATTTCACACCGTTGAGTCTTCTTCTGTACAGTATGCTATCGACAAACTGGTACATACTTGACTGCCGGGCTACTCTTTCGGCTTCTTCTTGCTCTTCGGGAAGTTCTCCTATCTGAAGGAAGTGGACAATCTGCTGCGCCCATGCTGGAGCTTGTGGCTCGACAACAAGGACTAAAGGCACATCTGCTGCTGCGGGAACATCCGCTTCCACGGCAAGGACTTGCGGTCCTGCCGGAGCTTGATGTTCCCCGGCAAGCTTGCCGGAGCAAAACTTGTTGGGAGCGTCTGCTTCAACGGAACAAACCATAAGGCTTGCCAGAGCAGACTGCCCCTCAGCCTCCTTGGTGTTGATCTTGGGGACTTTCTTGGCGGCGGCTTCGGGGAGCTCTGCCGGAAAGTAGTCACCAGAAACCAACTTCCTCTTCTTGCTTTGTCCAGTTGATGGTGTTACGGATGGTTGAGTCAACTTAAGCACAAAGATCCCTGGTTCCACAGGTAACTTTAGTGCGGCGCACTTTGACAGGCCATCAGCAATGTCATTCTGAGCTCTTGGGATATGCTCCATTTGTAGGCCGTCAAAGTGCTCTTCTAGCTTCCTCACTTCATCAACATATGCTTCCATCAACGGACTCTGGTAGTCCTTGTTTACTTGTCGGACGACAAGCTGTGAGTCACCCCTGACAATGAGCTTCTTGATCCCAAGGTCTGCTGCGATTCTGAGATCGGCAAGCAATCCTTCATACTCTGCAGTATTGTTGGTTGCTTGCTCTTTGGGAAAGTGCATCTGGACTACGTACTTGAGGTGCTCTCCGGTGGGTGCGACAAGCAGCACGCCTGCACCGGCGCCTTGCAGCGAGAAGGCACCATCAAAGTACATCAGCCACTCTTTGCTTGCCTCTTCGACGGGGATGCTCGTCTCTGGAATTTCTTCATTTGAGGTTGGCGTCCACTCTGCTATGAACTCTGCCAATGCTCTGCTTTGGATAGTTGAAGTGCTCTCAAACTTGAGGCCAAAGCTTGACAGTTCCTGCGCCCACTCGACAATCCTGCCTGTTGCTTCTGGATTTTGCAGTATCCTCATCAGCGGAAAGCGGGTGACGACTGTGATCTCATGTGCTTGGAAGTAATGGTGCAGCTTTCTCGAGGCCATGAGGAGGCCGAAAAGCAACTTCTGCACACTAGTGTACCTTGATCTAGCCCCCTGCAGAAGAGAACTGACAAAGTAAACTGGGCGCTGCACCATTCTCTTCGGCATCTCATCATGCTCCTGCGCAAACCCATGTTTGTCGGGACCAGAGCTTGTCGGCGAAGCCCCCTGCTTGTCGCTGGATGGATCTGCCGTGGTTGCTGGCTCATCATCCGCCTCCCTCTTCGCCACTAATGCAACACTAACCACTTGATTGGTTGCCGCTATATACAGCAGCAACTTCTCTTGCGGCTTAGGTGCGACAAGCGTTGGAGTGGAGGACAGGTATCTCTTCAAGTCCTGCAGCGCAGCCTCCGCTTCCGGAGTCCATTTTACTGGACCTGCCTTTTTCAAAATTTTGAAAAATGGCAGGGCGCGCTCAGCAGATCTAGAGATAAACCTGCTGAGAGCAGCCACGCAACCGGCAAGCCTTCGTACATCCTTGACGCGCTTTGGTGCTTCGATCTGCTCAATGGCCTTGATCTTGTCGGGATTGGCTTCAATTCCCCGCTGAGACACGAAGAACCCGAGAAGCTTGCCGGAGGGGACCCCAAACACGCACTTCTCGGGGTTAAGCTTGAGGTTGATCTTGCGCAGATTTGCAAATGTCTCGTCTAAATCTTGAATCAGGGTCGCCCTATTCTTGCTCTTGACCACTATGTCATCCATGTAGGCTTCCACATTTCTATGCATCTGCGGCTCAAAAGCGTAGTGGACTACCCTTGCGAATGTTGAACCAGCATTCTTCAAACCGAAAGGCATCCATACGAAGCAGTACGTGCCACATGGGGTGATAAATGCGGTTTTCTCTTCATCCTCTTCTGCCATGAAGATTTGATGATATCCTGAGTATCCATCAAGAAATGAAAGCAAATCACATCCAGCTGTGGAGTCAATAATCTGGTCAATACGCGGCAAGGGAAATGGGTCTTTGGGACAAGCTTTATTAACATCAGTGAAGTCAATACAAAGTCTCCATTTCCCGTTAGCCTTGTGCACAACAATAGGATTGGCCAACCACGTGGGATGGAGCACTCCTCTGACCAGGCCTGCTGCTTCCAACTTCTTGATTGCTTCTGCGATGAATTCTTGGCGCTCCACTGCCTGCTTCCTGACTTTCTGCTTGACGGGCCGCGCATGAGGACAGACGGCAAGGTGGTGCTCAATTACTTTCCTGGGAACACCGGGGATATCAGACGGTTGCCACGCAAACACGTCGACATTCGCCCGCAGGAAAGCAACGAGCGCGCTTTCCTATTTGGGGTCAAGAGTGGCGCTGATGGTGAAGGTACCACCAGTGCCGTCCTCCTTGGCGGACACCTTCTTGGTCTTAGGTGGAGCTGCCATTGCCTTCTGACGCTTGCCGGTGGAGCCCGATGGTGCGTCCTCGATGGTAGCGCAGCACTCCGAAGAGGTGCGCTTGCCGGAGTGGGCATCAGAGCTCTTGCCGGACTTGGTCTTCTTCTTCCCCCGGGAGCTTCAGTGGCAAGTGTCCTGCATTCTGCTGCGGCTGCTGCTTCCCGGTAGATCTTGTCAGCACAGATAAGAGCATCCTTCTTGTCGCCAGGGAGAGAGACGACACTTATCGGGCCTGGCATTTTCAGTACGTTATACGCATAGTGAGAGGCTGCCATGAACTTGGCGAGTGCCGGTCGGCCAAGGATTCCATTGTAAGGCAATGGAAAGTCGGCAACGTCAAACATGACCCTCTCAGTCCTGAAGTTCAGCTCGCTGCCAAATATTACCGGCAACGTGATCTTTCCCTTTGGCTTGCTCCTTCCCGGGTTGATTCCTTGAAATGTACCGGTCTCTTCGAGCTTGCTGTCAGGGATTTGGAGTTTCTGGAGCACCGCGGAGGAGATCAGGTTCAAGCCGGCCCCGCCGTCAACTAGCATCTTAGTGACCTTGAGGTTGCGGATTGTTGGTGAAACCAGCATCGGCAAGCACCCGACCGCAGTTATGCGATCAGGGTGGTCCTCAATGTCAAAGATGATAGGCATGCCAGACCATTTCAGAGGCTTGCGTGACTCGACGGGTGGTTCTGCTGCATTAACTTCCCGCACCCACTGCTTGAGCTGGCGGTGCGAGGCATGCAGAGAAGCACCACCGTCAACGCACAAGACCTCTGTGGCTTTCTGGAACTCCTGCTCATCAGTCTCCTCATCATCCATGTCTTCATCGTTATCGTCATCTTCATCCTTGTCGCGGCCGCAAGGAGGTCTGTCTCCTTGCCGCTGCTTAGCTTTGCCGCGACGTCCTCCTCGGCCGGGACGTTTCTTGCCGGATCCACCAGCTCCTTCCTGGGCCTTCTCCTTGTCGCGCCGCTCGTATTCAGCTTTCTGTTGCTCAACAAGCTGTTCGACTTTCTTACAGTTCTGGAGATCATGGCCCTTGGTGCGGTGGATCTTGCAATACTGCTTGTTGGTGCCATCCTGCTTGTCGGCGACCGCCACCTCCGCGGCAACCTCCTTGCCGGAGTCACCAGCTTTGGCTTCCTTGGCGCCGCCACCATTGCCGGACTGCTCAACAACTAGCACTTCTTTGCCTTTCCTCCTTCTGTTGTTCCGCCGCCGGTTTTTCCTTGTCGGGGCAGCATCTTCACTGTCAGATCCTCCCGCTCCTATATTTTCTCCAGGGAGTCTCCTCCCTTCCTCAGCACGTGCACACTTGTCGGCTAGTGCATATAATTCACTGACGTCCCTGATCTTGCACATCGCCATTTCCTCCCGCATCCTGCGGTTTCGCATGTTCTGATGGAATGAGCTGATCACCGCGGCAGGGTGGACGTCTGGGATGTTGTGCTGCACACTACTGAATCTCTGAATGTACTTGCGCAGGGGCTCTCCTTCCTTCTGGGCGAGCAGATGAAGATCACTCTCCTGGCCATGAGGTTTGTGTCCGCCTGTGAAGGCGCCGACAAACTGATGGCACAGATCAGCCCAAGAGGATATGGAGTTGTCCGGCAAGTGCATGAGCCAGGATCTGACGTTGGGCTTGAGCACTAGCGGGAAGTAGTTGGCAAAGATCTTGTCATCTCGTCCCCCAGCAGCCTGCACCGCAATGGTGTAGATGCTGAGGAACTCCGACGGATGCGTCTTGCCGTCGTACTTCTCCGGTACGTCTGGCTTGAAGTTCTTTGTGCTGGGCCACTGGACTTGCCGCAGCTCACGAGTGAACGCAGGGCAACCTACCGCGTACGGCAGATCGCCTGGTTCCCCTGGCGCATGCATGTCAACAGAGGGCCCAGCGCACTTGTCGGATTGACGTCACGCTTCTCTTCGGCGCTCGATGCGGGTTCGAGCGTCTTCTTGTTGTCGATCATGAAGAACTTGGCGCTGATCACGACGAGCTCGTAGACCCGACGATGCAGTGGAGTCGCTGTCAAGGTGGATCTGGCGAGTCGGCGATCTTGGCCTTCGGGGCGGTGATTGCATGGTAGTTGCACCTCCGCCCGTTTCATCGCCACCGGCTCGCGTCCGGCAACCCTGCCGCGGCGGCGACGCGCTCGGCCGCCGTGGAGTGTCGCCATTGGCGTAGCTGATGAGACTCTGAATGGTGGCCCTCCATTCGTCGATCTTGTCCGACGTCGGAGGGTAATCTAGGAGAAGTTGAGCTCGTGCCAAAGCTTCTGCTGGAGTGGTGGGTGGAAGTGGCGGACGGCGCGAGGAGCGGGACGTGCTCGAACTTCTAACTATGTTAGAAGGAGCAGTATCCCGTCCAGGCGACCGTGCCCCACTCGTGCCAGCACGCTGGCGTGCTTGCTGGTCTTGAGCGCCCCGAGATCCACCAGCTTGGTCTTGGCCTATCATGTGTATGGCACTGCAAGTGCCATGACGCTGTTGGTCTTGCGCCTCTTGAGAGTGGCGCGTGACATATACAGTCGCCGAGGTTTGTGCAGCCTTGTCCTTGGACTTGGCAGCATCATGAGCTTCTTCGTTGACGTCCATTCTTCCGCCGGCGTCCATTCCACCACCCGTTTGCTCCAACGGTGGCGGAAGTGACATGGACGGAGCGGCTGCCGCCGAAGTCTTCTTCTTCGGTGGCATGTTGATGAAGGGAATGAAGATCTAGCTCGCGTGAATGCCGGATCGGATTCACACAATCTCGACGCCCCCCCCTACCTGGCGCGCCAAAGATGTCGGGGGAAACTGATCCACGAACACCTATGGGGCCGGCGGACCGGGCCCCTTTCGGTTCGGTGGGGGGCGGAGATAGCACGAAGAGCAGATCGAGGCGAAGCACACGAGCAGTTTACCCAGCTTCGGAGCTCTCCGGAGAGATAACACTCCTACTGCTGCTTGTCTGGTTGTATTATCTTGTGTTCTTGCTCTCGAGAGAGAGCGTGGTGATTTCTGGGCTATGAATGAATCGAAGCAAACTGTCCGAACCCTCTCTACGTTGCGCATGGGCCTCCTTTTATACGCTAAAGGGGTCACCGACAGGTGGCAATGCAGAGGAGGGTATAAACGTAAAAAGTGAGGTGGTTGGTACAGTTGATTGTACAATGCACCCTACCTAACCCTGACGGCAGAGGACAAGGGCATTAAAGGCCCGTCTGAGTCGCCCAAACAGTGCAGAAAGGACCGTTAGGGGCGCCACTGTTCGCCATGATGGCGATCTTGTCAGCTTCGCATGCCACTGCGCATCGCTGGCTGCACAGCCTCCCGCCACGCGCGCCTGGAGAGGCCCCCAGAGCGACACGTTGGTGGATGCGCTGGAGCGCGGGCACAGAGTGGCCGCCTGCCGCGGCAAGCGCCTTGCCGCTGTTGTTATCTTGTCGGGTCCGAAAGCTTGTCGCTCTCCGGGCCTCGAGGTACCTTGGTTGGTCTTCCCGGCAAGCTCCTCTTGCTGGGGCCTTGTTTCCTTGCCGGAGCGCGTGGCGCGCCGCGGCAAGTTCCTTGGAGTGCCTCGGTTGGTCTTCCCGGCAAGCTCCTCTTGCCGGGGCCTTGTCTCCTGAGCTTAAATACTTTGTTCTTGAATGGCTCCAAGGGAACCATGGAGGATCCTGGCGTTCGCCCGGCAAGCCTTGCCGCGGGGTGCTGCAACTGCCCGTGCACAAGTTCGGGGTACTAGGGTACCCCTATTCTAGTACACCGACAGTAAGGCAGCAAAACACAGGAGCCGGGCAAACCCAACATTTGACCAAAGACATGATTCGGAGCTGATGCATAGAAGGCCAAACTCGCGACGCCGAACACTCCCTAAGGTATTCGGTCTTTATGAAAACGGGCTGAACAACGCCCTTGGTAAGAAGCCCCTGGTGTCCAGGTACGCGCAAAATTCTGACGTGGCCAAATGCCAAGATGCCAGCCTCCTCCTTGGTTATAAAAATAAACCGGGGGATGTTATCAACAAGAGACAGTAAAAAAGGTTTACACAGGGTCTTAATCTGAAAAGAATCCTTGGAACGGGTCCCTACTGCACGTCTGCGCCCGTGTCTCCGTTGTGCCGTATCCTGGACGGGTGTAGCACGGTGCTCATCTGTAAAAGAGAGGAACTTAGTTGAAAACAATTGTGCGAAAAGCTATGTTATACTAAATAAACAAAGTATAATTCGGAAAATGGGTAGAATCGAGCTTTATTGTCTCTTGTTGTATACGCGCGGAGCCCCTTGTACAGGGGTGTGCAGCTAGGAAGCCTTTGTATGTTTACGCCGGACTCGTCTAGCCATGTCCGGGGTCTGAACGACCTGTTCAGGTGCTTTGACTAGTAAAGATGGTTTAGTGTGTGGCCGTCAAGCCAGCCGCACAGTCTTCCGCACTTGAGGAACACTTGATATTTCCCTTTAATGAGATGATGCCTCGTGGACCGGGCATTTTAAGTGTAAGGGATGCATAATGCGGTATTGCGTTAAAGCGGGCGAAAGCTTCGCGTCCCAGTAGTGCTTGATAGCTACTTGTATATGGGGCAATGTGAAAGGTTAGCTTTTCGCGGCGGAAGTTGTCGGGGAAGCTGAACATAACTTCCAGCAGGAGAGAACCCATACAATGGGTATCTGGGCCTGGCGTTACCCCTTGAAAGGAAGTGTTGCCATGGCGAATTTTTGTTGGGTTTATCCCCATTTTGCAGACTGTGTCCTGGTATAGCAGGTTTAGATCACTGTCGCCGTCCATTAGGACTTGTGTGAAGTGGAGTCCGTCAATTATCGGATCTAAGACCAAGACAGTCCAGCCTGCGTTCCGTATACTTCTAGAGTAATCCTGATGGTCGAAGGTGATTGGTTGTAACAACTAGTGGCGGGACTCCTCTGGGACAGGCCGTATGGCGCGTATCTCCATAGGCGCCACTCTGTATTTCCCTTTTGTCACATGAAGTGAGTTAACTATTTTGACTTCTTGTGGGAACTTCTTTTGTTCTTCGGTGCTCTGCTTGTGGGGTTCGTCATCGTCTTCGCTTGGTATGTCAAGCCCCTTGTGTTCGGCGTTAAGTTTGCCGGATTGCTTGAAGACCCAACAATCTCTGTGGGTATGGTTTGCAGGCTTCCCGGGAGTACTGTGGATTTGACATGTTTTGTCCAAAATGTTGTTTAGGTTAGATAGCTCTCCCTGCTATCCTTGAGGGGTAGTTTTTTCTGATTCTGCCGAGTGCTTTTGAATCCGGCGTTGACTGCCGCGCTCTTCAGGCTGTTTCCCTTGGTTCGGCACTGATCCTTGCTACATCATGGTTTCCCATTTCCATCCCTGACTTCGGATGTACTTGGGTCGCTGGAGCTGCTTCTTGCCAACCAGCTATCCTCTCCTGCGCAAAAGCGGGTCATGAGGCTTGTTAATGCGGCCATTGTTCTTGGCTTTTCTTGGCCGAGGTGTCTGGTGAGCCATTCGTCTCGAACGCCGTGTTTGAAAGCTGCTAAGGCTTCGGCGCCCGGACAGTCGACTATCTGGTTCTTTTTAGTAAGAAATCTATTCCAGAGTTTCCGGGCTGACTCTCTGGGTTGTTGAGTTATATGACTTAGATCGTCTGCATCCAGAGGTCGGACATAAGTCCCTTGAAAATTTGCCCGAAAAGCATCCTCGAGGTCTTCCCAACTTCCTATGGTGTTTTTGGGAAGGCTTTTAAGCCAATGCCGGGCTGGCCCTTTGAGCTTGAGGGGTAAATATTTTATGGCATGGAGGTCATCTCCTCTAGCCATGTGTATGTGGAGGATATAATCCTCAATCCAGACTCCAGGGTCTGTTGTTCCGTCGTATGCCTCTATGTTTACGGGCTTGAATCCCGCTGGAAATTCATGGTCCAACACCTCATCGGCGAAACATAGGGGGTGCGGCACCCCTATATTTGGGTGTGTCGTGATGTTCAGATACTTGTTGCGTTGCATTGCTTACTAGAGCTTGCTTTCTTGGCCCGTAGATAGATCTGGCTGGGCCGTCTTTTTAATGCGAATCCTTGTGCGGATCGCGTGCTAGCTTGAGTGCGGCGCCCCTTGCCGCTCTATGCTGGCCATGGGGTTGTTTATCCGACCGGGTGTCTTCCTTATTCTTTGATTGCGGGGGCTCTAAGGCCTCATCGAATTCCGGTAGTAATTTTCGCTTCGGGTTGCTCTTTGTGTGGCGACTGTCGCCGTATTTGTCTGCGGTGTTGAGTACTTTGCCTCATCTAATTCTGAGTGCATCTTCCGCTGTTTTGAGCTTCCGCTTCTGCTTTTTCAGGCTACGCGTAGTGGCGACGAGCCTTTTGTGGAGGTTCTTCTGCTCCAGTAACTTGTCCGGCGTGAGGTCGTCCGGACTATCATCTTCACCGGGGGCGGGTTGTTCGGTTTGTTTACCCAAGTTGCCCTGTTCGGACGGTTGCTCGATGGCATATTCATCGTCCGCCGGTTCGCCCTGCTCTATGGCTGGGTCTCTGTCGAGGTGGGGTTTGGCGCGGCGCTTACGCCGCCGCTTTGATTGCTTTTCGAGGGAACGATCCCTTGCTGCTTCCCTTTGTTCCTCGTCGTCATTTCTTTTAGGTGTGTCCACCATGTATACATCATGAGATGAGGTGGTTGTCCAATGCCCTATAGGCGCTGATTCCTGTTCGTCTCCTGCATCATCGTACATACCGTCAATGTCTTCGGAGTCGAAATCGAGCATGTCGGTTAAATCATCCTTAGTGTCTACTAAGTGGGCAGTGGGTGGGCTTTGAATTTCTTCGTCGTCCGCATCCCATCCTCGCTGACCATAGTCCGACCAGGGCTCTCCTGATAAAGAGAGAGACTTTAATGAATTCAGAATGTCGCCGAAGGGCGAGTGCTGAAAGATGTCCGCGGCGGCGAACTCCATGATCGGCGCCCAATCGGGTTCGATCGGCAGGGGTGCGGAAGGTTCGGAGTCCGGACAGGAGTCCGACACCTTGGAGTCGCGAGCTTCGCAAAGGACTAGGCTGGTGTTCGGCTCGATCGCCATAGAGATTGCAGCCCCCAAGGCGGTGTCCAGCCATCCGTCCTCGATTGGCGCGGTCGGCTCCGAACCTAGGGTCGGAGCGGACACCTGGGCGGCCTCCTGGGCACTATTCAGCGGCAGAGCTAGATCATGCCCATCGCGACAGTGCGGCGCGCCCGGCCGTGGCTCGAATCCGTCGAAGATCAAGTCTCCGCGGATGTCAGCCGTGTAGTTCAAGCTTCCAAATCTGACCTGATGGCCAGGGGCGTAGCTTTCAATCTGCTCCATATGGCCAAGCGAATTGGCCCGCAGTGCAAAGCCGCCGAATACGAAGATGTCCGGGGAGAAAAGTCTCACCCTGGACTGCATCGTTGTTGATGATCGGAGGAGCTATCGGGCCTAAAGGTGACGACACAGAGGAACTCTCAATGAAATCACCAATGTCGGTGTCAAAACCGGCGGATCTTAGGTAGGGGGTCCCGAACTGTGCGTCTAGGCGGATGGTAACAGGAGACAAGGGACACGATGTTTTTACCCAGGTTCGGGCCCTCTCGATGGAGGTAAAACCCTACTCCTGCTTGATTAATATCGATGATATGGGTAGTACAAGAGTAGATCTACCACGAGATCAGAGAGGCTAAACCCTAGAAGCTAGCCTATGGTATGATTGTTGTTCGTCCTACGGACTAAAACCCTCCGGTTTATATAGACACCGGAGAGGTCTAGGGTTACACAGAGTCGGTCACAATGGGAGGAGATCTACATATCCGTATCGCCAAGCTTGCCTTCCACGCCAAGGAAAGTCCCATCCGGACACAGGACGAAGTCTTCAATCTTGTATCTTCATAGTCCAGGAGTCCGGCCAAAGGTCATAGTCCGGCCATCCGGACACCCCCTAATCCGGGACTCCCTCAAGCACAGAAAAGAACACGAGAGAACTTCATCTAGAATTGGTCGGCGACAAAGTCACCTATGTTAGAGTATATTGACTTAGGATTCAAGTGAGTTCACTTGATCATAGGTCATACTCATCGTTTAAGCTCAAAATGGGGTTACCACTTTTTGTTTAAGCATCTTGATGTTTTCACATCTTGTCGAGCTGCTTTAAGTCATGTCTTGGAGTAAAGCTTCTCTAAGATGGAATGACATACCTTGGGTGGTGGTGTTGATCATGATAATGTAGTTTAACTTGTGTGGGTTGCTCAAGGTTGTGTAGCTCATCAAGAGTTAGGAGCACCACTTGGAATTTGAGTTCATCTACCTACATGGGTTAGTTTTTGCAAGGAAGAGCACTTGTGTATCCAAAATGACATTCATAAATTTCAACATAGAATTTGTCAAAGGATATGTTTGAATGGTTCCATGCTTCCTTGTCTTCAACCACCATTATGTAGAGACTTTGGAGATGTAGAGATCGCTCAATATGTGAGCGTGTTGCAATCTCATAGATTTAGATTCCTCCAAATTCCTACAAATGTTAGATCACATGCAAGATGCAAATATATCCAAGATGTAAGATTTTCATCATAAGAGAAATATCAAGGATTAGTTATAGGCACATGTCTTGCATGTATCAAATGGAGTTCCTACTCCAAGTTTGAAGCATTAATGATGTTCAATTCACCTCTTAACCTGCAAAACACTCTCTCATCAAGGGGTTTAGTGAATATATCCGCTAATTGCTTTTCAGTGCAAACATGCTTAAGATTAATGTCCCCTTTGGCAACATGATTTCGAACGAAATGATGACGAACTTCAATATGCTTTGTCCGAGAATGTTGCATGGGATTATGAGCAATCTTGATAGCACTTTCATTGTCACAAAGTAATGGAACATGTTTCACATATATCCCATAATCTTTAAGAGTTTGGGTCATCCAAAGTAATTGAGCACAACATGAACCAGCGACAATGTATTCCGCTTTGGCGGTGGATAAGGATACCGAGTTTTGTTTCTTGGAAGACGAAGACACAAGAGATCTACCAAGGAATTGACAAGTACCCGAAGTGGATTTTCTATCAACCTTGTCTCCGGCATAGTCCGAGTCGGAGTAGCCAACAAGATCGAAAGAGGCCCTCTTAGGATACCAAATGCCAAAATTTGGTGTATGAATTAAGTATCTCACTATCCTTTCATGGCCTTAAGATGACATTCTTTAGGTGCAGCTTGATATCTTGCACACATGCACACACTTAGCATAATATCGGGACGTGAAGCACATAGATATAACAATGAACCAATCATAGAGCGATATACCTTTTGATCGACAGGTTCACCATCTTTGGTCAAATCAAGATGTCCACTAGTAGGCATGGGTGTAGTCATACCTTTGCATTCTTGCATATTGAACTTCTTGAATATGTCCTTGGTGTACTTCATTTGAGAGACAAAAGTACCTTCCTTAGTTTGCTTGATTTGCAACCCAAGGAAGAATTTGAGTTCACTCATCATTGACATCTCAAACTTCTCCGGCATTAGCTTTCCAAATTTCTCACTAAAATGAGGGTTAGTTGAAACAAATATAATATCATCAACATAAATTTGGCATACAAATAATTCTCCATTAACCCTTTTGGTGAAAAGTGTAGAATCAATTTTTCCAATTTCAAAGCCTTTTTCAATAAGGAACTTGGTTAAGCATTTATACGAAGCTCTAGGATCTTGTTTAAGACCATAAAGAGCTTTGTGCAGTTTGTAAACATGATTAGGTTTCTTAGGATTAACAAAGCCGGGAGGTTGTTTGACATAAACTTCCTCCTCTATTTCACCATTTAGAAAAGCACTTTTAATGTCCATTTGGTATAAGGTGATATCATGGTGATTAGCATAGCCAAGTAAGATGCGAATGGACTCAAGTCTAGCAACGGGAGCATAAGTCTCACCATAGTCCATACCTTCGACTTGTGTGTAGCCTTGGGCGACGAGACATGCTTTGTTGCGAACTACTTGTCCATCTTCATCTTGCTTGTTGCGAAACACCCATTTGGTACCGATGATGTTGTGGTTGTTGTCGGGCTTCTCAACTAATGTCCACACTTGATTCCTTCAAAGTTGTGTAGCTCTTCATGCATGGCATTTATCCAATCCGGATCTTCCAATGCTTCTTCAACCTTTACAGGTTCAATGCTAGAGATGAATGAATAGTGTTCACAAAAGTTAGCTAAACGAGTTTTAGAGCGAGTGATTCTCCTGGTTTGGATATCATTGTAGATTTGCTCGACGGGATGGTCTTTAGCAATTCTTGCTCGAACTCGTGAAAGCTTTTGCTTGGGTCTTGGTTAAACATATTCTTCATCTTGTTCTTCTTCTTGGCCTTCTTCATTGTTGGCGTTGTCGTTCTCTTGTCATGGTGGAGAAGGAGGTTGTTGACATTCTTGGTGTACTTCCTCATTTTCTTCATCTTGGTGTGTCCCACTTGTGGATGCTTCCGTGTCAACTCTTGGTTCACCTTGTCGTGAGGTAGAAGCTTCCACTTGGACGGACGAGGTACTCTCCTTCACCTCCGTTGGACGAATCTTGCCAATAGACAAGTCTTGGATTGCTTCCGAGGGGTCTTTGTCTCCTACATCAATTGGCAATTGCTCTACTTGCAAGCCGTTAGATTCATCAAACTTCACATCTACCGTCTCTTCAACCTTTCGGGTGAAATTGTTGTAGACACGGTATGTGTGATAGTTTGAGCCATAACCAAGTAGGAAACCTTCATGAGACTTTGGAGCAAATTTAGAACAATGATGCTCATCAAGAATGTAGCACTTTGAGCCGTATACTCGAAAGTATCCAACTTGGGGTTTGTTATCGGTGAGGAGCTCGTGTGCCATCTTGCCGAGTAGCTTGTGAAGATATAAGCGATTTGTTGCATGACAAGCTGTCTCAACCGCTTCTGCCCAAAAGTGCTTCGGCGTCTTGTACTCATCAAGCACCGTTCTCGCCATTTTGATGAGAGTCCGGTTCTTCATCTCAACAACTCCATTTTGTTGAGGTGTGTACGTAGCTGAGGACTCATGTGAAATCCCTTCTTCGTCAAGAAATGTGTCCACATTTGCGTTCTTGAACTCCGTTCCGTTGTCGTTGCGAACCTTCTTGATCTTCACTTCAAACTGATTTTGAGCCTTCCTAGCAAAGTTTTTGAAGATCTTTTGGACCTGCGATTTGTCATCGAGAAAGAACACCCACGTAAATCTTGAAAAATCATCAACTATAACTAGACCAAAAGAATTTCCATCGAGACTCTTGTAAGCGTTGGGACCAAAAAGATCCATGTGAAGTAGCTCGAGTGGCCTCCTTGTGGTCATGATGTTCTTCACGGGATGCCTTCCTCCAACCTGTTTACGTGCTTGACAAGCACTGCAGAGTCTATCTTTAGCAAATATGACATTGTTAACACCAAGGATATGATTCCCTTTAATAAGCTTGTCAAGATTTTGCATGCCAACGTGACCTAATCGCCTATGCCATAACCAACCTTTAGAGGATTTAGCAATGAAGCAAGTTCTAGGTTGAGCCTTTTTAGTGAAATCAACAATGTAAAGATCACCTCTACGTATACTGGTAAAGACCATTTTATGATTGTCTCTATGAAACGCTTGGCAATCTACTTCAGTAAATAGCACATTGAAACCGAAATCAGCAAGTCTAGATACTGAAAGTAAGTTGTAGCCAAGAGATTCAACGAGCATAACATTTTGAATGGAGCTATCATGTGAGATGGCCACCTTACCAAGGCCAACAACCTTACCCTTTGAGTTGTCACCAAAAGTGACATACTTTCGAGGACCATCATTTTCAGCAAGCTCACGAAACATGTCTTTATCTCCGGTCATGTGATTGGTACATCCACTGTCAAGAACCCATTCCTTTCCTCCTGCCATATATCCCCGAAGATTTGCCATAAGACCAAAATGTCTCATTGCATCATCAAGATCAAAGTCATCCTCATCAACCTCATCATAGTATCCATGTTTGACATCGTCATGTGGTGGATCAACTCCTAGCGAGTGTGATTCATTAGTATGAGTTTGACAATGATCTCCTTTATGAAGTCTAATAGCTTCGGAAATAATATCGCTAATAATTCCAACATTTCCTTTGGCACGCATAAGATTTGTAAGTTCGAATAGACAATTACCAAACATAGGATCATTGGAATTCATCTTACTCAAGGCAATAGACTTATGAAGAATTTCATCCAGATTTTTCAGGAATAAAGGAAATCGTTCCTCAAGAAATTTCCATACAGTGTAGGCACACTCAAGAGTAGGCAGTTTTCCAATCAAGTTTCTAGGCAAGCCTTTAGTGATAAGATTAACAGTTCTAACATTCCTAATCATGTCAATCAACTCATCAAAGGTAGGATGCATAGGATCAACATGAGGTGCACAAGGACTAGCAATGTACTTGTTCAAATGATATTGATTGAAAATTACAAGCATCTCATTTTTCCACTCATGAAAATATTCTCCATCAAGTATAGGCACTCTATGTCTAAGACTCCCCAAAGTAGACTCAGCCATCTTCCTCCAATGGTGATTAAACCAAAGCAATGGAGACCAAGCTCTGATACCACTTGTAGGATCTT
>NC_041387.1:497266256-497322344 GCF_002162155.2 Triticum dicoccoides
GTGATTAGACTACTTGACCAAATAAAAACTTAACCTTTTCCCAATTTTAGTCTTTGGCGGATTTTAGGAAACTTAGCACAAGTCAAGCAATCTTAACACAATTCAAGCAAGCATGCAAAGAGTATATGAGCAGCGGAAATTAAAGCGTGCAACTTGCAAGAATGTAAAGGGAAGGGTTTGGAGATTTCAAACGCAATTTGGAGACACGGTGATTTTTGAGCCGTGGTTCCGATAGGTGGTGCTATCGTACATCCACGTTGATGGAGACTTCAACCCACGAAGGGTAACGGCCGCGCGAGTCCACGGAGGGCTCCACCCAAGAAGGGTCTGTTGGAAATATGCCCTAGAGGCAATAATAAAAGGATTATTAGTATATTTCTTTGTTCATGATAGTTGTCTTTTATTCATGGTATAATTGTATTATCCGGAAATCATAATACACGTGTGAATACTTAGACCACAACATGTCCCTAGTGAGCCTCTAGTTGACTAGCTCGTTGTTCAACGGATAGTCATGGTTTCCTGACTATGGACATTGGATGTCATTGACAACGGGATCACATCATTAGGAGAATGATGTGATGGACAAGACCCAATCCTAAGCATAGCACAAGATCGTGTAGTTCATTTTGCTAGAGCTTTTCCTATGTCAAGTATCACTTCCTTAGACCATGAGATCGTGTAACTCCCGGATACCGTAGGAGTGCTTTGGGTGTACCAAACGTCACAACGTAACTCGGTGACTATAAAGGTGCACTACAGGTATCTCCGAAAGTGTCTGTTGGGTTGACACGGATCAAGACTGGGATTTGTCACTCCGTATAACAGAGAGGTATCACTGGGCCCACTCGGTAGTGCATCATCATAATGAGCTCAAAGTAACCAAGTGTCTGGTCATGGGATCATGCATTACGGTACGAGTAAAGTGACTTGCCGGTAATAAGATTGAACGAGGTATTGGGATACCGACGATCGAATCTCGGGCAAGTAACATACCGTCTGACAAAGGGAATAGTATACGGGGTTGCTTGAATCCTCGACATCGTGGTTCATCCGATGAGATCATCGAGGAGTATGTGGGAGCCAACATGGGTATCCAGATCCCGCTGTTGGTTATTGACCGAAGAGCCGTCTCAGTCATGTCTGCATGTCTCCCGAACCCGTAGGGTCTACACACTTAAGGTTCGGTGACGCTAGGGTTGTATGAATATGAGTATGCAGCAAACCGAATGTTGTTTGGAGTCCCGGATGAGATCTCGGACGTCACGAGGAGTTTCAGAATGGTCCAGAGGTAAAGAATTATATATAGGAAGTGCTGTTTCGGCCATCGGGAAAGTTTCGGGGTCACCCGATATTGTACCGGGACCACCAGAAGGGTCCCGGGGGTCCACGGGGTGGGGCCACCTGTCCCGGAGGGCCCCGTGGGCTGAAGTGGGAGGGGAACCAGCCCCTAGTGGGCTGGTGCGCCCCCCCTGCGCCCCCCTGCGCCTAGGGTTGGAAACCCTAGGTGGGGGGCGCGCCCCACTTGCCTTGGGGGGCACTCCACCCCCCTTGGGAGATTAGATCTCCCAGGGCCGGCGCCCCCCTGGGGGCCTATATAAAGGAGGGGGGAGGGAGGGCAGCCGCACCCTGTGTCTTGGCGCCTCCCTCCCCCTGCTACACCTCTTCCTCCTCCCGCAGTAGCTTGGCGAACCCTGCCGGAGTCCTGCTGCATCCACCACCACGCCGTTGTGCTACTAGATCTTCATCAACCTCTCCTTCCCCCTTGCTGGATCAAGAAGGAGGAGACGCCATCCGCTCCGTACGTGTGTTGAGCGCAGAGGTGCTGTCCGTTCGGCACTTGGTCATCGGTGATTTGGATCACGGTGAGTACGACTCCATCATCACTGTTCTCTTGAATGCTTCCGCACGCGATCTACAAGTGGTATGTAGATGCAATCTCTCTCCTATCACTAGTTGCTTAGATGAACTCATAGATGGATCTTGGTGAAACCGTAGGATTTTTTTTTAATTTTCTGCAACGTTCCCCAACAGTGGCATCATGAGCTAGGTCTATGCGTAGTTCTCTATTGCACGAGTAGAACACAATTTTGTTGTGGGCGTAGATCTTGTCAACTTGCTTGCCGCTACTAGTCTTTTCTTGCTTCAGCGGTATTGTGGGATGAAGCGGCCCGGACCGACCTTACACGTACGCTTACGTGAGATAGGTTCCACCGACTGACATGCACTAGTTGCATAAGGTGGCTAGCGGGTGTCTGTCTCTCCCACTTTAGTTGGAGCGGATTCGACGAAAAGGGTCATTATGAAGGGTAAATAGAAGTTGACAAAATCACGTTGTGGTTATTCGTAGGTAAGAAAATGTTCTTGCTAGAACCCAATTGCAGCCACGTAAAAGATGCAACAACAATTAGAGGACGTCTAACTTGTTTTTGCAGCAATTGTCATGTGATGTGATATGGCCAGAAGTTGTGATGAATGATGAATGATATATTGTGATGTATGAGATCATGTTCTTGTAATAGGAATCACGACTTGCATGTCGATGAGTATGACAACTGGCAGGAGCCATAGGAGTTGTCTTTATTTTTGTATGACTTGCGTGTCATTGAAGAACGCCATGTAAATTACTTTACTTTATTGCTAAACGTGTTAGCCATAGAAGTAGAAGTAGTCGTTGGCGTGGCAACTTCATGAAGACACGATGATGGAGATCATGATGATGGAGATCATGGTGTCATGCCGGTGACGAAGATGATCATGGAGCCCCGAAGATGGATATCAAAGGAGCTATATGATATTGGCCATATCATGTCACTATTATATAATTGCATGTGATGTTTATTATGTTTATGCATCTTGTTTACTTAGAACGACGGTAGTAAATAAGATGATCCCTTATAATAATTTCAAGAAAGTGTTCCCCCTAACTGTGCGCCATTGCTAAAGTTCGTCGTTTCGAAGCACCACGTGATGATCGGGTGTGATAGATCCTTACATTCACATACAACGGGTGTAAGATAGT
Source organism: Triticum dicoccoides (assembly GCF_002162155.2). Classification (NCBI taxonomy): domain Eukaryota; kingdom Viridiplantae; phylum Streptophyta; class Magnoliopsida; order Poales; family Poaceae; genus Triticum; species Triticum dicoccoides. Next base: position 497,269,279 of record NC_041387.1, read on the forward strand.
TTTACACATGCAAAACACTTAGGGTTAACTTGACGAGCCTAGCATGTACAGACATGGCCTCGGAACACAGAGACCGAAAGGTCGAACATGAGTCGTATGGAAGATACGATCAACATGGAGATGTTCACCAATGATGACTAGTCCGTCTCACGTGATGATCGAACACAGCCTAGTCGACTCAGATCATGTAACACTTAGATGACTAGAGGGATGTCAATCTGAGTGGGAGTTCATTAAATAATTTGATTAGATGAACTTAATTATCATGAACTTAGTCTAAAGTCTTTGCAAAATATGTCTTGTAGATCAAATGGCCAACGCTCAGGTCAACATGAACTTCAACGCGTTCCTAGAGAAAACCAAACTGAAAGATGATGTCAGCAACTATTCGGACTGGGTCTGGAACCTGAAGATCATGCTCATAATAGCCAAGAAAGATTATGTCCTAGAAGCACCGCTAGGTGAAGCACCCATCCCAGAGAACCAAGACGTTATGAACACTTGGCAGTCACGTGCTGATGATTACTCCCTCGTTCAGTGCGGCATGCTTTACAGCTTAGAACCGGGGCTCCAAAAGCGTTTTGAGCGACACGGAGCATATGAGATGTTCGAGGAGCTGAAAATGGTTTTTCAAGCTCATGTCCGGGTCGAGACATATGAAGTCTCCGACAAGTTCTATAGTTGTAAGATGGAGGAAAACAGTTCTGTCAGTGAGCACATACTTAAAATGTCTGGGTTGCACAACCGCCTGTCCCAGCTGGAGATCAACCTCCCGGACGAGGCGGTCATTGACAGAATCCTTCAGTCGCTCCCACCGAGCTACAAGAGCTTTGTGTTGAACTACAATATGCAGGGGATGGTGAAGACCATTCCTGAAGTATTTTCAATGCTGAAGTCAGCAGAGGTTGAAATCAAGAAAGAACATCAAGTGTTGATGGTCAATAAGACCACTAAGTTCAAGAAGGGCAAGGGTAAGAAGAACTTCAAGAAGGACGGCAAAGATGTTGCCGCTCCCAGTAAGCCAGTTGCCGGGAAGAAGTCAAAGAATTGACCCAAGCCTGAGACTGAGTGCTTTTATTGCAAAGGGAAGGGTCACTAGAAGCAGAACTGCCCCAAATACTTAGCGGACAAGAAGGCCGGCAACACTAAAGGTATATTTGATATACATGTAATTGATGTGTACCTTACCAGTACTCGTAGTAACTCCTGTGTATTTGATACCGGTGTCGTTGCTCATATTTGTAACTCACATCAGGAGCTGCGGAATAAGCGGAGGCTAGCGAAGGACGAGGTGACGATGCGCGTCGGGAATGGTTCCAAGGTCGATGTGATCGCCGTCGGCACGCTACCTCTACATTTACCTACGGGATTAGTTTTAAACCTCAATAATTGTTATTTAGTGCCAAGTTTGAGCATGAACATTGTATCTGGATCTCGTTTGATGCCAGATGGCTACTCATTTAAATTCGAGAATAATGGTTGTTCTATTTATATGAGAGATATGTTTTATGGTCATGCCCCAATGGTCAATGGTTTATTCTTAATGAATCTCGAACGTAATGTTACACATATTCATAGTGTGAATACCAAAAGATGTAAAGTTGATAACGATAGTCCCACATACTTGTGGCACTGCCGCCTTGGTCACATTGGTGTCAAGCGCATGAAGAAGCTCCATGCTGATGGACTTTTAGAGTCTCTCGATTATGAATCATTTGATACATGCGAACCATGCCTCATGGGCAAAATGACCAAGACCCCGTTCTCCGGAACAATGGAGCGAGCAACCAACTTATTGGAAATCATACATACTGATGTGTGTGGTCCAATGAGCGTTGAGCTCGCGGAGGATATCGTTATGTTCTCACTTTCACTGATGACTTGAGTAGACATGGGTACGTCTACTTGATGAAACACAAGTGTGAGACCTTTGAAAAGTTCAAGGAATTTCAGAATGAGGTAGAGAATCAACGTGAACGAAAGATAAAATTCTTACGATCAGATCGTGGAGGAGAATATTTAAGTCACGAATTTGGCACACACTTAAGGAAATGTGGAATCGTTTCACAACTCACGCCGCCTGGAACACCTCAGTGTAACAGTGTGTCCGAACGTCGTAATCGCACTCTATTAGATATGGTGCGATCTATGATGTCTCTTACCGATTTATCGCTATCATTTTGGGGATACACTCTAGAGACAGCTACATTCACTTTAAATAGGGCACCGTCTAAATCCGTTGAGACGACACCGTATGAATTATGGTTTGGGAAGAAACCTAAGCTGTCGTTTCTAAAAGTTTGGGGATGCGATGCTTATGTCAAGAAACTTCAACCTGAAAAGCTCGAACCCAAGTCGGAAAAATGCGTCTTCATAGGATACCCTAAGGAAACCATTGGGTATACCTTCTACCTTAGATCCGAAGGCAAGATCTTTGTTGCCAAGAACCGATCCTTTCTGGAAAAGGAGTTTCTCTCGAAAGGTGTAAGTGGGAGGAAAGTAGAACTCGATGAAGTACTACCTCTTGAACCGGAAAGTAGTGCAGCTCAGGAAAATGTTCCTGTGGTGCCTACACTGACTAGAGAGGAAATTAATGATGATGATCAAGGTACTTCGGATCAAGTTGCTACTGAACTTCGTAGGTCCACAAGGACACGTTCCACACCAGAGTGGTATGGCAATCCTGTCCTGGAAATCATGTTGTTAGACAACGGTGAACCTTCGAACTATGAAGAAGCGATGGCGGGCCCAGATTCCAATAAATGGCTAGAAGCCATGCAATCCGAGATAGAATCCATGTATGAAAACAAAGTATGGACTTTGACTGACTTGCCCGATGATCGGCGAGCGATAGAAAACAAATGGATCTTTAAGAAAAAGACGGACGCGGATGGTAATGTCACCATCTATAAAGCTCGACTTGTCGCTAAGGGTTATCGACAAGTTCAAGGGATTGACTATGATGAGACTTTCTCTCCCGTAGCGAAGCTTAAGTCTGTCCGAATCATGTTAGCAATTTCCGCATACTATGATTATGAGATATGTCAGATGGACGTCAAAACGACATTCCTTAACGGTTATCTTAAGGAAGAGCTGTATATGATGCAGCCGGAAGGTTTTTTCGATCCTAAGAATGCTAAAAAAGTATGCAAGCTCCAGCGATCCATTTATGGGCTGGTGCAAGCATCTCGGAGTTGGAACATTCGCTTTGATGAGATGATCAAAGCGTTTGGGTTTATGCAGACTTATGGAGAAGCCTGCGTTTACAAGAAAGTGAGTGGGAGCTCTGTAGCATTTCTCATATATATGTAGATGACATACTTTTGATGGGAAATGATATAGAATTCTTGGACATAATTAAGGCCTACTTGAATAAGTGTTTTTCAATGAAGGACCTTGGAGAAGCTGCGTACATATTAGGCATCAAGATCTATAGGGATAGATCGAGATGCCTCATAGGCCTTTCACAAAGCACATACCTTGATAAGATTTTGAAGAAGTTCGAAATGGATTAGTCCAAGAAAGGGTTCTTGCCTGTATTGCAAGGTGTGAGATTGAGCTCGGCTCAATGCCCGACCACGGCAAAAGATAAAGATGAGATGAGCGTCATCCCCTATGCATCAGCCATAGGATCTATTATGTATGCCATGCTGTGTACCCGACCTGATGTAAACCTTGCCGTAAGTTTGGTAGGAAGGTACCAAAGTAATCCTGGCAAGGAACACTAGACAGCGGTCAAGAATATCCTGAAGTACTTGAAAAGGACAAAGGACATGTTTCTCGTTTATGGAGGTGACGAAGAGCTCGTCGTAAAGGGTTACGTCGATGCTAGCTTCGACACAGATCTAGATGACTCTAAGTCACAAACCGGATACGTGTATATGTTGAATGGTGGGGCAGTAAGCTGGTGCAGCTGCAAGCAGAGCGTCGTGGCGGGATCTACATGTGAAGCGGAGTACATGGCAGCCTCGAAGGCAGCGCATGAAGCAATTTGGGTGAAGGAGTTCATCACCGACCTAGGAGTCATACCCAATGCGTTGGGGCCGATCAAACTCTTCTGTGACAACACTGGAGCTATTGCCCTTGCCAAGGAGCCCAGGTTTCAAAAGAAGATCAGGCACATCAAGCGTCGTTTCAACTCCATCCGTGAAAAAGTTCAAGATGGAGACATAGATATTTGCAAAGTACATACAGATCTGAATGTCGCAGATCCGTTGACTAAACCTCTTCCGCGAGCAAAACATGATCAACACCAGAACTCTATGGGTGTTCGATTCATCACAATGTAACTAGATTATTGACTCTAGTGCAAGTGGGAGACTGTTGGAAATATGCCCTAGAGGCAATAATAAAAGGATTTTTATTATATTTCTTTGTTCATGATAGTTGTCTTTTATTCATGCTATAATTGTATTATCCGGAAATCATAATACACGTGTGAATACTTAGACCACAACATGCCCCTAGTGAGCCTCTAGTTGACTAGATCGTTGGTCAACGGATAGTCATGGTTTCCTGACTATGGACATAGGATGTCATTGACAACGGGATCACATCATTAGGAGAATGATGTGATGGACAAGACCCAATCCTAAGCATAGCACAAGATCGTGTAGTTCATTTTGCTAGAGCTTTTCCTATCTCAAGTATCTCTTCCTTAGACCATGAGATCGTGTAACTCCCGGATACCGTAGGAGTGCTTTGGGTGTACCAAATGTCACAACGTAACTGGGTGACTATAAAGGTGCACTACAGGTATCTCCGAAAGTGTCTGTTGGGTTGACACGGATCAAGACTGGGATTTGTCACTCCATATAACGGAGAGGTATCACTGGGCCCACTCGGTAGTGCATCATCATAATGAGCTCAAAGTAACCAAGTGTCTGGTCATGGGATCATGCATTACGGTACGAGTAAAGTGACTTGCCGGTAACGAGATTGAACGAGGTATTGGGATACCGACGATCGAATCTCGGGCAAGTAACATACCGTCTGACAAAGGGAATAGTATACGGGGTTGCTTGAATCCTCGACATCGTGGTTCATCCGATGAGATCATCGAGGAGTATGTGGGAGCCAACATGGGTATCCAGATCCCGCTGTTGGTTATTGACCGAAGAGCCATCTCGGTCATGTCTGCATGTCTCCCGAACCCGTTGGGTCTACACACTTAAGGTTCGGTGACGCTAGGGTTGTGTGAATATGAGTATGCAGCAAACCGAATGTTGTTCGGAGTCCCGGATGAGATCCCGGACGTCACGAGGAGTTTCGGAAGGTCCGGAGGTAAAGAATTATATATAGGAAGTGCTGTTTCGGCCATCGGGAAAGTTTCGGGGTCACCCGGTATTGTACCGGGACCACCGGAAGGGTCCCCGGGGTCCACCGGGTGGGGCCACCTGTCCCGGAGGGCCGTGTGGGCTGAAGTGGGATGGGAACCAGCCCCTAGTGGGCTGGTGCGCCCCCCTGCCCCCCCTGCGCCTAGGGTTGGAAACCCTAGGTGGGGGGCGCGCCCCACTTACCTTGGGGGGCACTCCACCCCCCTGGCCGCCGCCCCCCTTGGGAGATTAGATCTCCCAGGGCCGGCGCCCCCCTGGGGGCCTATATAAAGGAGGGGGGAGGGAGGGCAGCCGCACCCTGTGTCTTGGCGCCTCCCTCCCCCTGCTACACCTGTTCCTCCTCCCGCAGTAGCTTGGCGAAGCCCTGCCGGAGTCCTGCTGCATCCACCACCACGCCGTTGTGCTGCCGGATCTTCATCAACCTCTCCTTCCCCCTTGCTGGATCAAGAAGGAGGAGACGCCATCCGCTCCGTACGTGTGTTGAACGCGGAGGTGCTATCCGTTCGGCACTTGGTCATCGGTGATTTGGATCACGGCGAGTACGACTCCATCATCACCGTTCTCTTGAACGCTTCCGCACGTGATCTACAAGTGGTATGTAGATGCAATCTCTCTCCTATCACTCGTTGCTTAGATGAACTCATAGATGGATCTTGGTGAAACCATAGAAATATTTTTTAATTTTCTGCAACGTTCCCCAACAGGGTCCACGAAGAAGCAACCTTGTCTATCCCACCATGGCCGTCGCCCACAAAGGACTTGCCTCACTAGCGGTAGATCTTCACGAAGTAGGCGATCTCCTTGCCCTTACAAACTCCTTGGTTCAACTCCACAATCTTGTCGGAGGCTCCCAAGTGACACCTAGCCAATCTAGGAGACACCACTCTCCAAGAAGTAACAAATGGTGTGTTGATGATGAACTCCTTGCTCTTGTGCTTAAAATGATAGTCTCCACAACACTCAACTCTCTCTCACAGGATGTGGATTTGGTGGAAAGAAGATTTGAGTGGAAAGCAACTTGGGGAAGGCTAGAGATCAAGATTCATATGGTAGGAATGGAATATCGTGGCCTCAACACATGAGTAGGTGGTTCTCTCTCAGAAATGGTAAGTTGGAAGCGTAGGTTTGTTCTGATGGCTCTCTCCACGAATGAAGAGGAGGTGCAGGGGTATATATAGCCTCCACACAAAATCTAACCGTTACACACAATTTACCAATCTCGGTGGGACCGAATCAACAAACTCGGTCAGACCGATTTAGTAAACCTAGTGACCGTTAGGATTTTCGGTGGGACCGACATTTAACTCGGTAGGACCGATATGGTTAGGGTTAGGGCATAACGTAATCTCGGTGAGACCAATTACACAAACTCGGTGAGACCGACTTTGGTAATAAGCTAACCAGAGAGTTGGTCAGGCAAACTCGGTAGGACCGATTACACAAACTCGGTGGGATTGATTTTGGTAATAAGTTAACCAGAGAGTTTGCATTGTAATCTCGGTAGTACCAATTGATCAAACTCGGTGAGACCGATTTTGATAATGGACATAAACAGAGAGATTACAATCCATCTCAGTGAGACCGAGATCCCTATCGGTGAGACCGATTTGCCTAGGGTTTGTGGCAGTGGCTATGACATCTAAACTCGGTGGCGCCGGATAGAAAGAATCAGTAGGGCCGAGTTAGACTTTTGGTTTAGGTCATATGTGGATGTGGCAAAGTAGTTGAGGGTTTTGGAGCATACCACTCAGCACTTATGGAGCAAGAAAATCATTAAGCAACACCTCATCCCTCCTTGATAGTATTGGCTTTTCCTATAGACTCAATGTGATCTTGGATCACTAAAATATAAAATGTAGAGTCTTGAGCTTGAAGCTTGAGCGAATCCTTTGTCCTTAGCATATTGAAGGGGTTCCACATCTTTTAGTTCATGCCACTTCATTGTTGAACTTATCTTAAAATATACTCCCTCCGTAAACTAATATAAGAGCATTTAGATCACTATTTTAGTAATCTAAATGCTCTTATATTAGTTTATAGAGGGAGTACTAGATAAAAGTGCTAGTCCAACAACAGATATGTTGACATTAATTACCAAAATCACCTAGGGAGCACTTGTGCTTTCAGTGCAAACTTGTGGTGAGTATGATATGTCCATCGAGCATGACATGTGTGAGCACAATCAACAAATATGGAGGTGTTGGTGTACCAATGCTTGATGTCGTGGCATGAGTGGAGTTCCACAGGTGCATCCAATAAGTGCGAGCGCTCCTCAATGTGAAGGTCCATAGAGCCAATCTCCAATGTCGCTCCTCAGTTCGCGAGATGTATCATGTAGACAACAAGAAGGAAACAACAATGAAAGAGTGACCCATCCAATATGCGTACTTGAGGATGGCTCAAAGGGAAGTAGTTGACCTCATGAATGATCCCGAAGATGTTGGAGTGGCACATCATGTATGCCTTCACATGAACAAGTTGTCTCGTCATGGTACCGCTTTGTGAATCTTCAAAATGAAAGAACATGGCAAACACTCGGAAAAACAAATGAGGTTAGCGGAAGTGCAAAACCTATCATTCGCGTGGTAAGATACCCAACAAGTGTATGCGTCATGCTCATCATAAGAAAGTACATGGGAGCATTTCATAGTATGGAGGCATATGATGCAAGAACAACCAAAGGCATTAGGCTCAAACAAACAAGCATGCATTACAAGTAATATGTCCAAATCTCCACGATCAATAAGCATAGCAAGTTGGCACTCAATACAAGGTGATATGAGAGATGCAACTAATGGAGACAAGAGACAATGATCATGACAAATCAAGTGAGAGGCATCAACATATATGTCATCAACCCAAGAAAGCGAGTAAGAGTGGAACATGGGTGATGCAAAAAAGAAAGCAATCATAGTGATCAAGTCAAACAAGTTAGTAGTGCGAAGATGCAACATACTAGAAGGAATCATGGCAAGCATGTCATGTGTGCAAATAGTGGGCATGAATAATTCATAGGTTATAGCACATGCATGAAAGCAAGATATGAGGAAAGTATCATCATTGTATTGGCAAGAAGTCCTATGTAAATAGCAATGGAACATCATGACTCTCCCAACTCAAGAATCAACAATAGCATGTGGCACAAATAAATCATGGCAATAGCTCTAAGTATCTCCAAGAAGCATGCAAATGCACATAGGAGTAGCATAATGGTGAATCATGGGTAGATGCAAGCAAGGGTCACAATTGCATGGCAAAATCATGTAAAGAGGCATAACATGCAAAGAGAGCACGGTAAAATGAGCATAAGGTGACAAGTGATATATAGACCATAGCCACGTGAGATCCAAGTAAAAGGGATGCGCGTAGTCGTTACACGAAGAGAACGGTGGGAAGGACAATCCAGGTGATCCCAAATTGTCGTTGCTCTCAAGAGCTTGTTTCATCAACTCTTGGGATTGAGAGGCTGATGAGTATACGTGAGTACCTACACAAAACAAAGACAAAGGGAAAATTGTGTGTGCGTGGTATATGTACACATCATCCATCATGATCACTACAAAAAAAATACACTTCCGTGATGATACCTATTTGTCACAGTAGGTCACGTTTTCTGTCATGCATGTACATCCATGACGATTTTATGACAGAATCAAGATAGTCATACTTGTGCCGTCGTAGAAGTGTTCCATGACATTACCAAAATTATCATCATGGAAGTGTCCACTTCCATGACGATAAATCGAGAGTCATAGAAGTGCTTTCGCAAGGGTGACCGGCACATGACATCCACCGTAACGGAACGCCGTTAAGCTATCGGGTTCGGTTTTGGATCCGATATCCCATTAACAGCCCCGACCAATGGGGATTTTCCATGTGTAAAATCATCAATGGCTGGAGGAAACACATGTCGGCTCACCGCTCGGACAGATGTCATCCACTCATTGGATTGAAGGCGCCTATGATACGTCGACACGTGGCATGGCCCAACAGAAGCCCATTCATGTGAAAAGGCCGGCCGTTTGACTTGGTCAAAAGGTGGCGGGCCGGCCCAACGGCCTGTTCGCATATAGCCCATTTACAGCCCGCTAACCCGGGCCCGTTATGACCTATCCAAATTAGGCCCAGTAGTGTCATCTAGGCCGTCCAATATGATTCCAGCCTATTTTAAGTTCTGGCCCATGTATGGCCCATGACGTCTTTCGGCCCATATGAGGCCCTTTGTAACTCTTGGCCCATTAACGGCCCGTGGTGAAACTGGCCCGTAATGAATAGTGCAACACTTTATACCCATTAACGGCCCATTATTCCATTGGGCCGTTTGCAGCCCATGTTATCTTTCGGCCTTCTTAGGGCCCATTTATTCTTGGGCTCATTTCCAACATTCGGTTACTTACGGCCTGTCATTTTCTGCTTGTGGGCCAAATTCAGCCCGTGGTTACAGTCGGCCCGTTTGTGGCCCGTTAATACCTTGAGCCATTTATATAGCATCACCAAATATGGCCTACTAACGACGACCCATTATGGTCGGTCCATGAACAGACGATTCCAACTCTAGCCCGTTTATGTCCATAATGCGGTCTGTTATTGGCCCTTGTTTGGCCAATCAATCATACGACCCGTATAAGGCCCATTGATGATACGACCCGTAGAAGGCCCATTATTTCTACGGCCAGTAGAAGGCCCATTGTTTCTACGGCCCGTAGGAGGCCCAATGTCACGACAGTAAATATGTAGCCCATGGTTATTGTGGCCTAGTTTTAAAAAATAGGTTATTGCGGCCACTAGCAAACCGCGGAAAAAGAACTGCACTGGAACTGCACTGACTACAAGCAAACAAATAAACAAGACAACAAGGGAATAAATACGCAAGCAACTTACGCTAGGCTATCACAGCTATTACACATATTACATCCACTGGGCATCAAAGTTCGCCACCAATGCAAATAAACGCGCCGACAAAAGAATATACAAAACTGAGAGCACTTCAGAAGGCACTAGGCCTGGCCAAGTCGGGCCCCATAAACAGTCAAAGAAGCTGATAAGACCTTAGTTGTGTCAATGATAGATGCTTCATCCCTAGCTATATGGCACGATAGTGCGCAAGGCAGTCCTCTGACATGTTCATTACATCTTTGACTTCAAGTCAGAGCTGAGCTGAAGCAAGCCTTTTCGCTTTAAGTTGAGACTGAAGGAGTCGAACTGATTGAGGCAGCGACTGCACAGAGGTTGTCTCACACCTGCTGGTGAGTAGCTTCAACTCACTGTCTTCATCAAGACATGAACTTGGGGTCATCTCGCTGTCCTCAAGATGGTTTGGCTCACTATCTTCCCTAAAGTTCTGCCTGGCATAAGAGATACGACTCTGAAAGAGAAACACGGAGGCACGTAACAAGTTTCACAATTATATAAGCAAATAAATGGATCTGTTCTGCATAAGGAACATGTTTTTACAACTACAATTTAAAACTGGTAATTGTTGCAAACATCCAATCAGATGTAAACAGCAAAGTAAACAACAGAGAGGAAATGATGCATATCCAAATCTATACTAGAACAAAGTTTGAAGGCTTGAGAAGGATGAACTTACATTACATGTTAACACAGGCTGGACAAAGCCCTTCCCCATGTTGATGGAAGGATAATTCAATAAATTCCCCAAAGAAAATTCTTTATAAGCGTTGCCATTATTCTACTTTTTGCAAAGAGCAAATATAGATCAAATAATATTGGAAGCAACAGAGGATAATGAAGCTCAGGTGCAGACTGATGATACATAATCAAATAGCAATTAATTAAGTACAGCGTTACAAGGCAAAAGGGCGATAGGTACTAACAAGAGCAATGCAGAGCCCAGTATTGTTGTGAGATCGTATGATCCTTTGAGCAAGGAGATTCATCTGAAATTAGTTTTCATACAAGAGAGAAGTTAGGGTACATGCATAAATTTAGGAGTTCAAATTTTGAATTGATATCATAGACAGTACCTGACGCTGGGCTCTCAGCAGTTCTAATAGGGGTTTGGCCACTGGAGTAGGCGTAAAGTGTGGTATAGCTGGGTCTGTGTTTTCTGCGGCTGCTGATCTATCTGATTTAACAGGTATCACTACCTTTTCCAAATACCTAGTGTGTACTCCTTGAGGATCTGCACTCACCCTCTTCCTTTTGGAAATCTATTACTAAAGAACAACATTTGAATGGAAAAACATAGTATGACGACACATGGAATAGGTACATAAAATGGATAGGTATGGCATATACTCAAATATGATGCTTAAACTAAGCAGATGGTGTAACAAAGTAGAAGTAATGCAAGAGGTCAGATGCAAAATATGTGCGACCAATTCAACCTTGCCAAGTTAGAGCAAGCACCTTGATGGGTGAATAAGATAGGCCATCCTCCACCATGCCAAGTTCGTTAGCCAGTTGATTGTTCCGCAGTATTCCTCTCGTGTGCCCATTCTCATATTCATTTTTATAATGTTCAATATCTGACATGCATGAAAACATAAAACAAGTGAGATTATCTTTGTAATGCAGAAGTGATTCTAATCCAATACTGCCCCTGTAAACCCCTTTGTGCTATCTCTGCAATTCTTTTAAGAGATGCCATGAATGCTGTAATTTGGTGTGTGCATGAATATAATGTGGCCTACTACTCAAAATATGAGAGCTCCAGAAGTGATGACACTTTGTAGATGACAGCTTCAACATATAGTGAAGAAGAACAAGTTGACCTGACTTGACAGATTCAAAATATACTAAGGGAGAACAACTCGACCTCACCAATTGACCGCAAGAGAAGAGGATCATCTTAAAGAAGAGCAGAAGAGCAAGCAGATTGAAGATATTACAAGTCTTTGAATACAATGTTGGTTGGCCACCCATGATGAACCAGAGTGCACAGAGAAATACTATTCCTTCCGGTCTCTCCATATGTGGCTCACATGCATTTCGAAATTAAAGTAGGAACATTTAGCTGACCAATTAAACATCTCTCAGTTTTACTAATATCACCATAATATCATATTTGAATTTGTACAACTAAGCTTGTTTAGCTCAATGGGTGGAGCAGTGCTATTATGACACGAACCACGTAGGCTGATCATGGTCATCATAAAATGGGGAAACCGTAAGCATGATGAGTATAATGTTGACCATGGTAGTGGGATGGCAGATCTGAAGTTGCAAACCGCGGAAAGGGTAGTTAGCAATCGATGTTTGCTTTGAAATAACAACTATGATTTGGTATGGACGAGAAAGTACAGTCAACAAGTGACAAAGAAATGCAATTCTGCTATCTCTCTATATGTCGCGACATGCATTTGGAAACTCAAGTGGGACCTTTAGCTAACCAATTAAATGTGTCTGTTAACTAATATCAGTATCATATCACAATCATATTTGAACAACTAAGCTTTGGAATTTTGAGTGTTGTGTTGTTTAGCTTGAAGGGTGGAGTAATGCTAGTACGACAGAAAGCACCTACGCAGATCATAGTAGAGTAGATAAAAGGGGAAAACCCTAAGCATCAAGAGTAAAATCAGGAAAGTGGAACTAGCTGGACCAGTGAGTGGCACACATGCTTTCCGAAACAAATATATGAACATTAGGTGACCAATTAAATGTTCTCTGTTCTAGTGATATGAGCATCATATCAGATTCGTATTTCAACACGTAAGCTTTGGGTTGAGGTCTTGAGGAGTAGTGCTAGCACGACACGAAGCACCTACGATGATGGTAGTGAATATAAAGGGGGGGAAACCATAAGCTTTACGAGTATAGTGCCCATGCCATGGCGGATCTGAAGGTGCAAATCAAACAAAGCTACTTCGCAACCAATGTTTGCTTTCCACTAGCCACTACGATTTGGTACAGACAAGAAAAGTACAGTAAACAAAGTATGATCTATTTTCCGGGTGAGATCAGTAACTTAAGCACATATGGAAGAGTACCACCTCTCTTGCGACGCCGTGTAGGCCTCTGCTGATACGTTGAGGGTGCGGCAGGTGTGATGGCTGTCGGCTTCGGGGAAGAAGACTTTAGACAGTAGACGGCAGGGTCGGGAGGTAAATCCTGTTGCTGTGGACAAGGCGGTCGTAGGAGCAGAAACGACAAGGTGGAAAACAATGCCGATGAAGCAAGAGGATGCGATGAAAGGATCCTGGTCCAACACCGTGGATGAGATACGCTCATCTCTTGCAGTGGACGATGGGGTAGGGGTAGCGGCTCCGGCAAGGTGGAGGATGGGGTGGCGGACGGAGGAGGCTGGCCGCAGTGGGGAGGTTGTCGTGGCGCCAATGGTGTATGAATGGGGAAATGGAGGGGAGGGGGGATCTCAAACTTTGGGACGCGCTTCTCTAAAATGTGGGAAAGTTACAAACTTATCCCCCATTTAAAATTTCGGACATCATGTCGGTTGGGGATAGGACGATAATCTTGCATCTCCCAAATATTTGCCGGTAACTATTTTGAGCAAGGAGAGGGTGTTTTGCCGCCCACGATTGACGCCCATGGTGTATGAACGGGGCTGACAGGTAGGGCGGTTGTGTCAAGTCTGAGGGAAGTTACACATCTGCCCCTATTTAAAATATTAGCCCACGTCGATTTCGGAGGAGGAGAGTTTGTTTCGCCGCCCACCATGTATGAATGGGGAAATGGAGGGAGATACACTTGTCTTTCAGACGAGCTTGAATCAAATGTGTCTTGACGCCCATGTTTGGCGCCCACCATGTCTGAATGGGCTCAGATGCCGTCGTGTCACGTCTGATTGAAGTTACTAGTCTACCCCTATCGACAGCAGTGTAAATCCGGTTGATAAGGATGTCAAGTGTCAGGGGTAGATAGTAATTTCCATCTCGCAAACACTTGCTTCAGGGAGCCCACAAATTATAGTGGGTGTTTAGCCGCTTTGTTCAAAACTTGGGAGAATTAGCATTCACGTTTGCCCTGGGCCCTGGCAACTAAATTCAAATCCAATTTGTATTCGATTACGGATGTTCACAGATAATTCTATGTTTTGTTATTTATTTCTTCAAAACCACAACAAAGATTTATTCCACCTTTATATATGATTATGATTTAGAAATGCCGTGATCTTCGAATTCAGTAGGTTGGATACACCTTGAGTCAAATAGTTATTTCATCCAATACAATATGCTCACACGAAAAACAGTTCACCTTATGTCAATCATACAAGTACTAAGGATTACCTCGCCTAAAAATTTGGATCATTACAACACATGGACAACATAGGGTGTCTTACAACATAATCCATTCAGAGACATGACACAACATGCAAGTACAATAATCTAATGACAATTTCAACTGGTATCTAAAGAAGAAGCAGGATTACCCTGGGCTTCAAATAGCAGAAACAGCAGGACCTCCTCCGTCTTCAAATGCAACATTCTTACTTCCTCCAATTCTTGGGTTGCTTGCATAATGAGTGCCACTAATTGCATAATTTCCAGCCTCAAGATAAAGATTACCTCATTCATGGCAGCCACACCATCTCTTTTTGCCTCTAGTAGGGCCTCAAGAACTATAATATATGTTCTCAGACTGCTCTCCGGCGGTGTTGCCTCTGAACTGCTACCATCTGGTAATATGGATGGCGCACTACTTCCACAAATAGATTCTGGGGTTGTACATCGTGTCCTAGTGTGAACGACATCCTGAAAGGTTTCCGCTAGACATAAGTAAGAGATAGTTATCGCATGATCCAGGTAGTAAGCTTACATGGTAAACGACATACGAATTATTGCCGAGCATGGCAAGCTATATTTAAATGGTTTGAAGCAGCATGAACCGAAGAGAAATTAAAATGGTAAGATGAAACTAGGGATGTAAGTGGCAAATAAACGACATCCGCCAGTCCCATCTAGTTAGTTTTTGCTAGCTCCCTAGTTCATTTTCCTCAAAAAAAAACTCTTTTGAACTATCATACCACTAGTGGACTTTAATCGGGATTAAATGGGACCGAATTGACATCCCTAGTTGAAAGGGAGTGTACCACCGCTATATTTAAGTTGCCAAGGCATCTAAGCAGTTGAAATAATCTAAGAAAGCACTTAACAGTGTGGCCTCATATAAACTACGAAGACAGTCTTGTGATGAAGTTCAGAGGAAAAGTTAAGGACTCAAATTAACTAGGCATGCATTTCTTTACGATAGTACAGCAGGCACTGCTGACATATTGGCCAACTCAAGTATAGCATAACAAGTAACAAACAAGCATTCGAATCAAGCAATACAGCAAAGCAGACAACTGAACTATTTGTAATTTCGTAGGATTACAGGTTGAGGGCACAAGCCAAGAAAGCAGCCCACTTGCATTACATTTCATATGTACTAAAATAGACTGGCTTACCATATGTTGCTGTGAAGCCTCGCTGCTGTTGCAATGTTCTTTGAAGATATCGTCAGCATCCCGTGGTTGCAAATCTAGTTGTTGTAGTTTATTCTGCACCCTCTATTTAGGTAAAATTAATTTTAATTGCATGTACTAGTCCAAATTGATCATCAATGGTTCATCTAAACTAATGAAAGAAGGGTGTGTGCATACACGACAATATATCTGCTTCCCTCTATTTTTATGCTTGTTCGAGGTGCCAGCCCCAAAAGAACAAATATTTTGCTTGATGGGGTTGGCAGCTCCATAATAATAGAAGCATCAAATTAGTCATGCAACTTGGGAAGATCAAGAACACACAAAGAAGTAATGAACAGAGGCTCGGAGCAGTGATGTAATAGCTAGCATCAGAAAATGTAGGGTAAAACGAACAAAAAGCAGCGCAACCACATGCTAGTTTGCTGATGTGTAATTAAGCATAGAGAACATGAAGCAGTCTGATGGAACCAACAAGTGGCATCAGAACAACACCATTATCATAAATATAGCATGCAAGAAGTAAAATAGTAGGCAGTGATATCTGATGTCTACTACACAACCTTCTTCTTGTAGACGTTGTTGGGCCTCCAAGTGCAGAGGTTTGTAGGAAAGTAGCAAATTCCCCTCAAGTGGTTGACCTAAGGTTTATCAATCCGTGGGAGGCGTAGGATGAAGATAGTCTCTCTCAAACAACCCTGCAACCAAATAACAAAGAGTCTCTTGTGTCCCCAAGACACCCGATACAATGGCAAATTGTATAGGTGCACTAGTTCGGCGAAGAGATGGTGATACAAGTGCAATATGGATGATAGATATATGTTTTTGTAATCTGAAATTATAAAAACATCAAGGTAACTAATGATAAAAGTGAGCGTAAACGGTATTGCAATGCTAGGAAACAAGGCCTAAGGTTCATACTTTCACTAGTGCAAGTTCTCTCAACAATAATAATATAACTGGATCATATAACTATCCCTCAACATGCAACAAAGAGTCACTCCAAAGTCACTAATAGTGGAGAACAAACGAAGAGATTATGGTAGGGTACGAAACCACCTCAAAGTTATCCTTTCTGTTGTATCTATTCAAGAGTCCGTAGTAGAATAACACAAAGCTATTCTTTCCGTTCAATTTATCATAGAGTTTGTACTAGAATAACACCTTAAGACACAAATCAACCAAAACCCTAATGTCACCTAGATACTCCATTGTCACCTCAAGTATCCGTGGGCATGATTATACGATATGCATCACACAATCTCAGATTCATCTATTCAACAAACACAAAGTACTTCAAAGAGTGCCCCAAAGTTTCTATCGGAGAGTCAAGACGAAAACATGTGCCAACCCCTATGCATAGATTCCGAAGGTCACGGAACCTGCAAGTTGATCACCAAAACATACATCAAGTGAATCAATAGAATACCCCATTGTCACCACGGGTATCCCACACAAGACATACATCAAGTGTTCTCAAATCCTTAAAGACTCAATCCGACAAGACAACTTCAAAGGGAAAACTCAATTCATCAAAAGAGAGTAGAGGGGGAGAAACATCATAAGATCCAACTATAATAGCAAAGCTCATGATACATCAAGATCGTGCCAAATCAAGAACATGAGAGAGAGATCAAACACATAGCTACTGGTACATACCCTCAGCCCCGAGGGTGAACTACTCCCTCCTCGTCATGGAGAGTGCCGGGATGATGAAGATGGCCACCAGTGAGGGATCCCCCCTCCGGCAGGGTGCCGGAACAGGCTCCTGAGAGGTTTTTGGTGGCTACAGAGACTTGCGGCGGCGGAACTCCTGATCTATTATGCTCCTCGATGTTTTTAGGGTATATGGACATATATAGGCGAAAGAAGTCGGTCAGGGGAGCCACGAGGGGCCCACGAGGGTGGTGGGCGCGCCCAAGGGGTAGGGCGCGACTCCCTAGCTCGTGGCCTCCTCGAAGCTTCCCCGACGTCTACTCCAAGTCTCCTGGATTGCTTCCGTTATAAAAATAACTCTCCTGAAGGTTTCATTCAGTTTGGACTCCGTTTGATATTCCTTTTCTTCGAAACACTGAAATAGGCAAAAAAACAACAATATGGGCTGGGCCTCCGGTTAATAGGTTAGTCCCAAAAATAATATAAAAGTGTATAATAAAGCCCATAAACATCCAAAATAGATAATATAATAGCATGCATGCTTCATAAATTATATATACGTTGGAGATGTATCAATATCTAGGAAGTACAGTAATACTTAGGACAAAACTAAAGCATATTAACTATATGTGCACTGGTATGTAATTTAGCACAGGTAACACGTTCACTGCCAGAAGTATGGCCCTACAGGTGCAAGCAGAATAATGCGTCTCATGAAAATTGAATGATGCCCTGAAGAAATTCAGAGGTGCGGTGCTTATGCTAAGAAAGTGAACGTAGGTGCCGGCCGTTGGATAATAGTACCTGATTCTCGGCGGCGTATGGGTATCGTTGTCATACTTGATAGCTAAGGATCATCTATGGTGCTTGTGTTGCAGTTGAGTTTGGGCCGGCTGTCGCCGTTGCTGAAGCGGCTCCGGTGCTACGGTTGCGGCGCCTGTCGACATACAAGAAAGCTCATCTGTGGTAAGTGAACAGTTGCATGATAAAGAGAAAAACCGAAGGAGTACAAATAGAAATAACCTGATGAGGCTGTGGCATCGGTAAAGCAGGGCCGGTGGAGTTGAATATGGTGTCCGTGGAGCGGTTCCAGTGCAGTGGACGAAGGCTTCGGCGGGCGTGTTGTATAGTGCTTTCGGTGAGGTGGATCTGTTGCGGCGGACGAGGGCTTGTATGAAGGGCTAGCGATGGGGCGGACGAGGGACTCGGTGAAGGGCCTACACTGTGGTGGACGAGGGCGCCAGTTAAGAAGATCCGATGCAGTGGACCATGATGGCGATTAAGGAGATCTGGAGCGGTGGACAAGCCAGTCGCTAAAGCAACTCCGGTGAAGTGGTGAGTTGGCAGTTGGGGGTTCCAAGGTGCGGAAGGTAGATCCGGTGGGGTGTGAGGTCCACCACTGCGGCGGAGGACTAGATTCGGTGGCTTGCCGTGGTTTGGGGGGGGAGGGGAAGGGGAAGGGCTCTAGGGAAGAATGTTGGGGGCAAAGTGGGGAAAACAATGGAGTTACCAAAGCAGCCCTTTTCCATTCATGTGGCAGGGGTAAAACAGGAATATCACAGGGCTAAACTTTCGGGCGCGAGATATTTCGATGTGAGCGGGAAGTTTGAAAGCTTTTGGCGCCTGAAATTATATTCTTCTCTTGTACGGCCGACTATGATATCATGTCGGAGAATTTGTTTGTTTTGCACGCAAAAAAAAAGTGCAAGTTTCGAAAATCAATGTCTCCAACTCGAAACTTAGATTGTTCATTCTGTTCAAATATGGATCATTGAGCTAGTACAAGGAAATACCATCATACAGTCCAATTCAAATAAAATTCCAAATGTGTTTATCCTAAATATGATGACAAAAGCAAAAATATGTATGTGTATGAATAAAGTGGATGATTATAAAGTTTGAACATGCCCGTATGTGTATACCTCTAGGTTTGATATATGAATTTGAAATCACGAAATCCCGGCTTAAAAAATGTACCTCTGTTTAAATGAATTACAAAAGCTAATGATGGAGTCGAATTCCAAAATTCCAATCTTAGGTTTGTAATTCTGGTGCATCAAGGTATATCATGCATGTTCAGAAGTATCGCTATCTCATAGTCCAAACTATGAAACAAATTGATCAACCAAGGGTGCACACACTATTGACCATATATATCTCAATTACGCTAAAGTCCCTCAAATATAGACACCTCACTCTTTATCTGAAGCCAACCCCCCCATGGCCCCCACACATAGAAGTCGTTCTCTCCCCCACACACCAACACATGAGCACATTAACACCCTCTCTCTTATAAAGTCCGGACCCCAATATAGGTCTCTATCACTTTGTCTCTCGGGCATGCACACATCTCTTCCCCCGCTCTCTAGGTCTCCTGGCATCTCTCTTTCCCAAGCACACACACTACATAGAGTCTATCTTTCCCATACACACAAAATGTCGCCCCAAACGTCTATCTCCCTAGTTATGTGGTTCTCGCACACTCACCTCACACACCACCCCCACTGCAAACAAGCACACTTTGTCTCCTTGTACACCACTCTCCTCTTTCTATCTCTCCCACATGCGGACTCGCCCCAGCTCCTTCCCTGTATACATACCATAGCTCCCTAATGTATCATCGTTCTCAATCCCGCACATTGTTCTCTAGACCATCTATTCTAGGTCTCTCATGATGTCCCTATCGCACACACGATGACTCGCTTCCCTTGCGTCTCCATACATAGGCCAATTTCGAACAACATCAACATTGTCTCCCTATCTATACGCCATTTATGGACACAAACGACCCCTCTCTCGCCCCCTGTCTTCCTCTCTTTCTCTTCGTCGCTATCTCCCCCCCCTCTCTCTCACACACACACACCCCTCTCCCACACACACTCGATGTCTCTTCCAAATAGTCTGCTCCCCCCGCCCGCACCCATGCTATCCCTCTACTACACATGTCACACCATTCCCCCATCCCTTACACTAGGTTTACATCATTAGTGGTCTCTCTACTCCACATACACACACTCCCTATCACACACAAATGTGCGCACAAACTGACACAGACACACACAAACACCCATTTATCTAGATCCTCATCTCTCCCCATGTCCGCGTGTGTATATCACACACTCACTCTCTGTTTATGTATACGTGTCTCCACGTTACACAACACAAAGCCCCATGTACATGTCTCTCTCTATCCTCCACACACATAGACACAAAGAATCTCTTATCATTGCCTCAGTCTCTAGACATATCACACACGCACACTGTCTCTCTCTCGCAAACATGCTCAACAAGGGTTTCCCCGTGAATAACTTACCGTTTATTCATCAATAGTCGTGGCAGTACGGCGAACACGAGACATGAAAAAGAATAAATCTACATGTGCTTAGACCACCTAATATGACTACTAGGACTAGAGCAAGCCAAAAAGCGCGCCACGTCACCCCCTTCTTATCGGCGATGGCAAAAACCTTTGTTTTACACAGTTGAGAAGTCATTGTGCTAAAGCCCCACATGCTGAGGCGTTGAATAGAATGTAGATGCTAGTTTACGGAAACAAGTACCGACAATACGTTTGTATCTCCATACTTATATTTATTCTCTTATAAAAAACCGAGTTGGTGATGATGGTACGCATGGCGTCTTGCACCGTCTGATCTATATCTGACGGATGGAAATTAAACTAAAAGATACCCGCACCTCTCTCCACATTTGCAGACAAGGCCTTCCCCCGTTCATCCTTATCTCCAGCAACCTCATTGTTGAGCAATTAAGAAAGGAAGCCTCTGGAACAAACTGGCCTGGTGGCCGCTGCCGGCGTTGTCAATCCCCATGCCTCCGCTCAGTCCGACCACCAATCACCACCACGCCCCACTCCTCTTAACCTTATCTACTATTTCTCGAGATATCATTAGTTTTTACACATGGGATTACTCCCGCATGGGTGAATCACAACAAGTGTTTTATAAAAAAATGCTTCTTGATGTTCCGTGCAATGCACAGATCTTGCTAGTACTCCTACAGAGGACTAAATTGGTGATGATGGTGTGTCTGCCATCTGTTGTTTCTGACCATTAGATCTACATCTAACGACTGTGAGGTAAGTTGGTGCCTTTTCTCACCAACATCCCACTTCTCTACCAATTTGCAGAAAAACCCATAATTAGTATCTTATAACCAACCACATCCCTCCCTCACCTCACCAAAACAGCCCAAGGAATATATTCTAATTGAAACATAATATATCTCTAGTGACATATGTATATCAAAATTAGAGTGTTTTGTATCAAGTTTGTGAATAAGTATTATTCTAATTATGATCCGTTGCAACGCACATGAACATTGCTAGTATTTCCAACCATGCAAAAAAAAATTCCTAGTATTTCCATAGTTTCGAGTTTTCCAGCAAGATATTAGTCACTCATGGTTGATATTTACTTTCAATCATGTACACATATGCACTATGTAACTAGCCTTGCTTATTGGCTTCCAAAGCTTAACTTTCACTCCTAATAATATGTAGAGTATTTAACAAAAACTACCACTTTCAACCAGCCCTAGGAAGAATCTATTGTACAAAAAATAGCAAAAACATACCCAAAATTTCTTAATCCACGCCAAAAACTACTACCTAGTGTCGATTAAGCTCGTTTAAACCCGTTTATGACAGGGTTGGCCCACACGTCCGTGCTGATGAGGCAGCTTAAACCAACAAATTTTATTTGAACGTTGACATGAGGGACCCACATATGACCTTCTATCCTGTTATTCCCCCTCAAATCATTATTTTTCCTGAACATTACTTCAAACAGTACTGATGCGTGTTCGTCGGTGGCGCCGGTGATGAGCGAGTTGGCCGCCGCTCCACCGGACAGGCCGGATGCCGCGCTGGCCTCCTCACGGGTTGGCAGGCTGGCCCGAGCGTGACTCACTGATACGTCTCAACCGTATCTATAATTTTTGATTGTTCCATGCTATTATATTACCTGTTTTGGATGCTTATGGGCTTTACTCTACACTTTTATATCATTTTTGGGACTAACCTACTAATTGGAGGCCCGGCCTGAATTGCTATTTTTTTGCCTATTTCAATGTTTCGAAGAAAAGGAATATCAAACAGAGTCCAAACGGGATGAAACCTTCAGGAGCGATCTTTTTGGAATAAATGCCAACCAGGAGACTTGGAGTGGATGTCAAGCAACAAATGAGGCGGCCATGAGGGTGCCCGGCGCGCCCCCTAGGGGTGGGTGCACCCCCACCCTCATGGGCCCCTCGAGCATCAACCGACCTACTTCCTTCGCCTATATATACTCCCGTACCCTGAAAACATTAGAAGCGACCATGAAAACCTAATTCCACCGCCGCAACCTTCTGTATCCGCGAGATCCCATCTTGGAGCCTTCGCCGGCGCTCCGCTGGAGGGGGAATCCACCATGGAGGGCCTCTACATTATCTCCAAGGCCTCTCCGATGAGTTGTGAGTAGTTTACCACAGACCTTCGGGTCCATAGTTATTAGCTAGATGGCTTCTTCTCTCTCTTTGAATCTCAATACAAAGTTCTCCTTGATCTTCTTGAAGATCTATTCGATGTACTCTTTTTGCGGCATGTTTGTTGAGATCCGATGAATTGTGGGTCTATGATCAAGTTTATCTATGAGAAATATTTGAATCTCCTCTGAATTCTTTTATGTCTGATTAAGTTATCTTTTCAAGTCTCTTTGAATTATCAGTTTGGTTTGGCCTACTAGATTGATCTTTCTTGCAATGGGAGAAGTGATTAGCTTTGGGTTCAATCTTGCAGTGTCCTTTCCCAGTGACAGCAGGGGCAGCAAGGCACATATTGTATTGTTGCCATCGAGGATGAAAAGATGGTGTTTATATCATATTGCATGAGTTTATCCCTCTACATCATGTCATCTTTCTTAATGCGTTACTCTGTTCTTCATGAACTTAATACTCTAGATGCAGGCAGGAGTCGGTCGATGTGTGGAGTAATAGTAGTAGATGCAGAATCATTTCGATCTACTTGTCATGGATGTGATGCCTATATACATGATCATGCCTAGATAATCTCATAACTATGCACTTTTCTATCAATTGCTCGACAGTAATTTGTTCACCACCGTAATACTTATGCTATCTTGAGAGAAGCCACTAGTGAAACCTATGGCCCCCCGGGTCTATCTGTTATCATATATGTTTTCAATCTACTTTTATTTGCATCCTTTACTTTCCAATCTATATCGTAAAAATACCAAAAATATTTATATTATCATATTATCTCTATCAGATCTCACTTTCGCAAGTGGCGGTGAAGGGATTGACAACCCCTTTATTGCGTTGGTTGCGAGGTTCTTGTTTGTTTGTGTAGGTGCGTGGGAATTTTGAGGAGCCTCCTACTGGATTGATACCTTGGTTCTCAAAAACTGTGGGAAATACTTATGCTACTTTGCTACATCACCCTTTCCTCTTCAAGGAAAACCAACGCAGTGCTCAAGAGGTAGCAAGAAGGATTTCTGGCGCCGTTGCCGGGGAGGTCTTTGCTAAAGTCAAGACATACCAAGTACCCATCACAAACTCATCTCCCTCGCATTACATTATTTACCATTTGCCTCTCGTTTTCCTCTCCCTCACTTCACCCTTGCCGTTTTATTCGCCCTCTCTTTCCCAATATTCTCCTCTCTCTTCTGCTTGCCTTTTTGTGTGTGCTTGTGTGTTGGATTTTTTGTCACGATGGTGCAAGATAATACCAAATTGTGTGATTTTTCCAATACTAACAATAATGATTTACTTTGCACTCCGATTGCTCCTCTTAATGATGTTGAATCTTGTGAAATCAATGCTGCTTTGCTGAATCTTGTTATGAAAGATCAATTCTCTGTCCTTCCTAGTAAAGATGCCACTACTCATCTAAACAACTTTGTTGATTTGTGTGATATGCAAAAGAAGAAAGATACAGATAATGATATTGTTAAATTCAAGTTATTTCCGTTTTCACTTAGAGATTGTGCTAAAACCTGGTTTTCGTCTTTGCCTAAGAATAGTATTGATTCATGGAATAAGTGCAAAGATGCTTTTATCTCTAAATATTTTCCTCCCGCTAAGATCATCTCTCTTAGGAACGATATTATGAATTTTAAACAACTTGATCATGAGCATGTTGCCCAATCTTGGGAAAGAATGAAATTAATGATTCGCAATTTCCCTACTCATGGTTTGAACTTATGGATGATCATACAATTTTTTATGCCGGATTGAATTTTGCTTCTAGAAATCTTTTAGATTCGGCTGCGGGAGGCACTTTTATGGAAATCACTTTAGGAGAAGCTACTAAACTCCTTGATAACATTATGGCTAATTATTCTCAATGGCACACCGAAAGATCTACTAGTAAAAAGTGCATGCTATAGAAGAAATTAATGTTTTGAGTGGAAAGATGGATGAACTTATGAAATTGTTTGCCACTAAGAGTGCTTATATTGATCCTAATGATATGTCTTTGTCTACTTTGATTGAGAATAATGATGAATCTATGGATGTTAATTTTGTTGGTAGGAATAATTTTGGTAACAATGCTTATAGAGGAAACTTTAATCCTAGACCGTTCCCTAGTAATTCCTCTAATAATTATGGTAATTCCTACAACAACTCTTATGGAAATTTTAATAAGGTTTCCTCTGATTTTGAGAATAGCGTTAAAGAATTTATGATCTCTCAAAAGAATTTTAATGCTTTGCTTGAAGAAAAATTGCTTAAAGTTGATGAATTGGATAGGAACGTTGCTAGACTTTCGCTTGATGTTGATTCTTTGAAACTTTGATCTATTCCACCTAAGCATGATATCAACGAGTCTCTCAAAGACATGAGAATTTCCATTGATGAGTGCAAAGAAAGAACCGCTAGATTGCGTGCTAAGAAAGATTGCTTTGTAAAAGCGTGTTCTTCTAGTCTCCATGAAAATAATGATAAAGATCTAAAAGTTATTGATGTGTCCCCTATTAAATCTTTGTTTTGCAATATGAATCTTGATAATGATGGGACTGGAGATGAGTCAACTTTAGTTAAGAGGCGTCCCAATAATTCATAGTTTGTAGATCTTGATGCTAAATTTGGTAAAAGTGGGATTGGAGAGTCAAGACTTTAAATAGTATTGAACCCACTATTATGGATTTCAAGGAATTTAATTATGATAATTGTTCTTTAACAGATTGTATTTCCTTGTTGCAATCCGTGTTGAATTCTACTCATGCTTATAGTTAAAATAAAGCTTTTACCAAACATATTGTTGATGCCTTGACGCAATCTTACGAGGAAAAACTTAATTTGGAAGTTTCTATACCTAGAAAAATTCATGATGAGTGGGAACCTACTATAAAGATTAAAATTAAAGATCACGAGTGCTACACTTTGTGTGATTTGGGTGCTAGTGTTTCCACGATTCCGAAAAGTTTATGTGATGTGCTAGGTTTCCATGATTTTGATGATTGCTCTTTAAACTTGCACCTTGCGGATTCCACCATTAAGAAACCTATGGGAAGGATCAATGATGTTCTTATTGTTGCAAATAGGAATTATGCGCCTGTAGATTTTATCGTTCTTGATATAGATTGCAATCTTTCATGCCCTATTATTCTTGGTAGACCTTTCCTTAGAACGATTGGTGCAATTATTGATATGAAGGAACGGAATATTAGATTCCAATTTCCATTAAGGAAAGGCATGGAACACTTTCCAAGAAAGAAAGTTAAATTACCTTATGAATCTATCATGCAAGCTACTTATGAATTGAATGCGAAAGATGGTACTACTTAGATCTATTCTCGCTGTTATGCCTAGCTATGGGCGTTAAACGATAGCGCTAGTTGGAAGGAAACCCAATTTTATTTTGGTCTCTTGCTTTTTGCTTCTGTTTAGTATTAAATATTCCATCTAGATTCTGTTTAGATGTGTTTTCATGTTTTAATTAGTGTTTGTGCCAAGTAGAACCTATAGGATAACCTACGGTGATAGTTAAATTGATTATGCTGAAAAACAGAAACTTTTGCATGCACGAAAATAATTTTAGTAAATCACAGAAACGTTCTTTTGTGTTGATTCTTTTTGTTGTAGATCTATAGACAAATTAACCAGTACTTCCTATTTTGGTAGGATTTTTAGAGTTCGAGAAGTATTCGAAAGTTACAGATTTCTACAGACTATTCTGTTTTTGACAGATTTTGTTTTTCGTGTGTTGTTTGCTTATTTTGATGCATCTATGGCTAGTATCGGGGGCTATGAACCATAGAGAAGTTGGAATACAGTAGGTTTAACACCAAAATAAATAAAGAATGAGTTAATTACAGTACCTGATGTGGTTTTTTCTTTCTTGCACTAACGGAGCTTATGAGATTTCCTGTTGAGTTTTGTGTTGTGAAGTTTTCAAGTTTTGGGTAAAGATTTGATGGACTATGGAATAAGGAGTGGCAATAGCCTAAGCTTGGGGATGCCCATGGCACCCCAAGATATTCAAGGATAACCAAAAGCCTAAGCTTGGGGATGCCCCGGAAGGCATCCCCTCTTTCGTCTTCGTCTATCGGTAACTTTACTTGGAGCTATATTTTTATTCGCCACATGATATGTGTTTTGCTTGGAGCGTCTTGTATGATATTAGTCTTTGATTTTTAGATTTCTACAACCATCCTTGCTGTACAAACCTTTTGGGAGAAACCCACATGATTTGGAATTTATTAGAATACTCTATGTGCTTCACTTATATCTTTTGAGCTAGATAGTTTTGCTCTAGTGCTTCACTTATATCTTTTAGAGCACGACGGTGGTTTGATTTTGTAGAAATTGTTGATCTCTCATGCTTCACTTATATTATTGTGAGAGTCTTTTAGAATAGCATAGTATTTTATATGGTTATAAAATTGGTCCTAGAATGATGGGCATCCAAGTTGGGTATAATTAGAACTATCATAGGAAGTGAATTGGATGCTATGATCAATTTGATATTTGATAATTGTTTTGAGATATGGAGGTGGTGATATTAGAGTCATGCTAGTTGGGTAATTGTGAATTTAAAGAATACTTGTGTTGAAGTTGGCAAGTCCCGTAGCATGCACGTATGGTAACCGTTGTGTAACAAATTTGAAACATGAGGTGTTTTTAGATTGTCATCCTTATGAGTGGCGGTCGGGGACGAGCGATGGTCTTTTCCTACCAATCTACCCCCCTAGGAGCATGCGCGTAGTGCTTGGTTTTTGATGACTTGTGGATTTTTTTAATAAGTATATGAGTTCTTTATGACTAATGTTGAGTCCATGGATTATACGCACTCTCACCTTCCATCATTGCTAGCCTCTTCGGTACCGTGCATTGCCCTTTCTCACCTTGAGAGTTGGTGCAAATTTCTCCGGTGCATCCAAACCCCATGATACGATACGCTCTATCACACATAAACCTCCTTATATCTTCCACAAAACAGCCACCTTACCTACATATTATGGCATTTCCATAGCCATTCTGAGATATATTGCCATGCAACTTTCCACCATTCCATTTATTATGACACGCATCAATCATTGTCATATTGCCTTGCATGATCATGTAGTTGACATCGTATTTGTGGCAAGGCCACCTTCATAACTTTCATACATGTCACTCTTGATTCATTGCCCATCCCGGTACATCGCCGGAGGCATTCATATAGAGTCATATCTTGTTCTAGTTTTGAGTTGTAACTCATGAGTTGTAAATAAATAGAAGTGTGATGATCATCATTATTAGAGCATTGTCCCTTATAAAAAAAGAAAAAAAAGAAAGGCCAAAAAGAAAAAAAAGAAAGGCCAAAGAAAATAAAAAAAAGAAAGGCCAAATAAGAAAAAGGAAAGGCCCAAAAAAAAAGAAAAAGATAAAAAAAGAAAAAAAGAAAATAAAAAGGGGGACAATGTTACTATCTTTTTCCACACTTGTGATTCAAAGTAGCACCATGTTCTTCATATAGAGAGTCTCATTTGTTGTCACTTTCATATACTAGTGGGAATTTTTCATTATAGAACTTGGCTTGTATATTCCAACGATGGGCTTCCTCAAAATGCCCTAGGTCTTCGTGAGCAAGCAAGTTGGATGCACACCCCACTTAGTTTCTTTTGTTGAGCTTTCATACATTTATAGCTCTAGTGCATCCAATTGATGGGCATATC
The DNA here is from genome assembly GCF_002162155.2 of Triticum dicoccoides. NCBI lineage: Eukaryota > Viridiplantae > Streptophyta > Magnoliopsida > Poales > Poaceae > Triticum > Triticum dicoccoides. The sequence continues at coordinate 497,297,841 of NC_041387.1, forward strand.
CATATCCCATTGATTATCCTCGTCAATATGAGACTTTCTCCTTTTTTGTCTTCTCGACACAACCTCCATCATCATATTCTATTCCACCCATAGTGCTATATCCATGGCTCAGGCTCATGTATTGCGTGAAAGTTGAAAAAAGTTTGAGATTGCTAAAGTATGAAACAATTGCTTGGCTTGTCATCGGGGATGTGCAAGATGAGAGCATTTTTGTGTGACGAAAATGAAGCATGACCAAACTATATGATTTTGTAGGGATGAACCTTCTAATGCAATGATATTTTGAGAAGACATGATTGTTTTGTTAGTGTCCTTGAAGTATTACTATTTCTTATGTCAATATGAACTTTTATTTTGAATCATTTGGATCTGAACATTCATGCCACAATAAAGAGAATTACATTAAGGATTATGCTAGGTAGCATTCCACATCAAAAATTCTGTTTTTATCATTTACCTACTTGAGGACGAGCAGGAATTAAGCTTGGGGATGCTTGATACATCTCCAACATATCTATAATTTTTGATTGTTCCATGCTATTATATTACCTGTTTTGGATGTTTATGGGCTTTACATTTTTATATCATTTTTGGGACTAACCTACTAACTGGAGGCCCATCCCGAATTGCTGTTTTTTTGCCTACTTCAGTGTTTCGAAGAAAAGGAATATCAAACAGAGTCCAAACGGGATGAAACCTTCGGGAGCGATCTTTTTGGAACAAATGCCAACCAGGAGACTTGGAGTGGACGTCAAGCAACAAACTAGGCGGCCATGAGGGTGCCCGGCGCGCCCCCCACCCTCGTGTGCCCCTCGAGCGTCAACTGACCTACTTCCTTCGCCTATATATACTCCCGTACCCTGAAAACATCAGAAGCAACCACGAAAACCTAATTCCACCGCTGCAACCTTCTGTATCCGCGAGATACCATCTTGGCTCCTTTGTCGGTGCTCCGCCGGAGGGGGAATCCACCATGGAGGGCCTCTACATCATCTCCAAGGCCTCTTCGATGAGTTGTGAGTAGTTTACCACAGACCTTCGGGTCCATAGTTATTAGCTAGATGGCTTATTCTCTCTCTTTGAATCTCAATACAAAGTTCTCCTCAATCTTCTTGGAGATCTATTCGATGTAACTCTTTTTGCAGTGTGTTTGTCGAGATCCGATGAATTGTGAGTTTATGATCAAGTTTATCTATGAGAAACATTTGAATCTCCTTTGAATTCTTTTATGTGTGATTAAGTTATCTTTGCAAGTCTCTTCGAATTATCAGTTTGGTTTGGCCTCCTAGATTGATCTTTCTTGCAATGGGAGAAGTGCTTAGCTTTGGGTTCAATCTTGCGGTGTCCTTTCCCAATGACAGCAGGGGCATCAAGGCACATATTGTATTGTTGCCATCGAGGATAAAAAGATGGAATTTATATCATATTGCATGAGTTTATCCCTGTACATCATGTCATCTTTCTTAGTGCGTTACTTTGTTATTCATGAACTTAATACTCTAGGTGCAGGCAGGAGTCGGTCGATGTGTGGAGTAATAGTAGTAGATGCAGAATCGTTTCGATCTAGTTGTCACGGACGTGATGCCTATATACATGATCATGCGTAGATAATCTCATAACTATGCACTTTTCTATCAATTGCTCGATAGTAATTTGTTCACCCACCATAATACTTATGCTATCTTGAGAGAAGTCACTAGTGAAACCTATGGCCCCCGAGTCTATCTTTTATCATATATGTTTTCAATCTACTTTTATTTGCATCTTTTACTTTCCAATCTATATCATAAAAATACCAAAAAAATTATCTTATCATATTATCTCTATCAAATCTCACTTTCGCAAGTGGTCGTGAAGGGATTGACAACCCCTTTATTGCGTTGGTTGCGAGGTTCTTGTTTGTTTGTGTAGGTGCGTGGGACTTTTGGGGAGCCTCCTACTAGATTGATACCTTGGTTCTCAAAAACTGAGGGAAATACTTACGCTACTTTGCTGCATCACCCTTTCCTCTTCAAGGAAAACCAACGCAGTGCTCAAGAGGTAGCACTCATGAGCAAGGAATCCGCCGCGCTGGCCTTCGCTCGAGCCAGATGGCTGGCCTTAGCGCGGCACACGCGAGCAAGCCGCCGCACCGCTGTGCCAATCTAGCTAGCAAACCTTGCAGACAAGCAGATGGACGGAGTTATCTTGGCTAGCTAGCGGCCGCGAGCGCAGGACGGAGCTGACATCTAGGCTGCCGCAAGATGGGCTCCGCACCACCGGCGGTTTTGACCTCGCCTTCTGCCGGCGGTGGTAGCTGCATCCCATGGCCGCGGATGACTAGGTGGATGGGCCGGAGTTAGGAGGTCACTCGGGGATTTTTGTGCAAACTGACATGTAGGTCCCACAAGTCATAACGCCTAACTTCCCGGTCGAAAAGAAGGCGTTGACTTAATGGGCAGCATGGGTTGAAACGTGCCTATAACGGCACTTTGTAGAGTAGTCGTTTCTTGGTAGGGCTGGTTGGTAAGGGCATGTACAATGGTTGATAAGGTAGTCTTATCTTAAGTCTGCCATGTATGCAAGTGGTAGTAGTTTCTTGGCATTATTAGTGGTTTCTTGTAAGGAACAATGTACTACTAGCGACAAAAGGCGATTCTAGGTTGTGTTGTACTCCAACGAGTACTACTAGTGGTCACGGGAGTGTATACCTTGTTTTGTGGGTTCGATCCCGGCCGAACGCACGACAGCCTTTTTTTAATAGTAACTTCGATGCGAGCCAATATTGTACACGGGTAGTTTGAGTTTTGAAGTCAAACGGACATGCGGCACCACAATCTGGGTGCACTTGATAGCCTAGCCATGTGAACAGGTTTTCCTTCCCATCATCTCGTGGCTCGCGTGCTCGCCCTAGCCGCACCTCGCTTGCAGCTTCCTCATCAGCTAGTAGCATATTTAAACTAGCGCCTCCTAATTAAGCCCGAGGAGCCGGAAAAGCCTAGCAGGGCATTGTGAACTGTGCAATATGGCTCTGTACGTAAAGTGCTCTACTACTACTCTGTAGCTTGTGGTGTTGCACACATGGAATTCACTCCATTATCGGCTCTATAAGATAAATTCCTCTTGACGATTTTTTTTAAACGGAGGCAAAAGCTTTGCCTCATCTCATTCATAAAGAAGGAACTACTAACAAAGTTCGACGAGATCCATTACACCTCCACAAATGGAAGCAAAAAGCCTAGTCTCGCTGTATCAAATAACTCAAATGTTCTGCCCCCGCAGTAACCGTCGCGGATAAATAGGCTGGTAGTGTGTGCTTGAGAGGAGCGGCTGAGTAGGCCAGATACATGAGAGGAGCGGCTGAATAGAGCACCGATAGTACCCACTAGGCCACTACGCAGGTGTACTTTACCTGCATTGATAGTACATCGATGGTTCTAGAGAATAGTAGTACCCTCCACTTCCAACTGTAGCTCCTTGGCCCTGAGACCTCTTCCAATGCAAAGGTGCTTAGATGAGGTGCTAAGTGCATTAAATAACTTAGCAACTCAATTCGCTAGTGCATAGGTGCTTAACTTGTTGTTGATAAGCCCACTTTATTAAATGATTTAGCACCTAAACTCTCTCATGCATAGGTCAGCTTCTTTTATTTATGTGGTTTGCCTAGGTTCACGCGCTTGGCATTGGTTCTTCCTGGGGTCACCAAAGTGCTCTCTCTCTCCTCTTTAATTGTTGTGTCATGTGACTTTTTAGCTCATGTGGCATGCTTAGGACCTGTCCAACATGGAGCACTGGGAAGGGCATGAGATTCATGATTTCAAAACTGGTGCACTATACTAGAAGTACAGTACATCGCACTACTAGTTGAGAAAGTAGTACTAGTACTGCTACAGTACGAGTACGTACTCCTCCGTCCCATAATGTAAGACTTTTTTTGATACTAGTTGGCATGTACAAACAATAGCAAAAACATACCCAAAATTTCTCAGTCCACGCCAAAAACTACTACCTAGTGCTATTATTTACAGTATAATGCAATCCCATAATGTCCCATAATGCTAGTACTAGTAGTAAATAATAGCCTCACCCCTTCGCTAAGGAACGATCTACAGTTGGAAGGGACGAGGCCGTGTGGTTACTACGCTCTTATCTCCTCCTCGCCAGTTCCCCTCCCCCCGAAGAGAAGGTAGTTTGTCGCTGCTCCCATGGATTCGCCAGGCGGTTCTCCTCCTCGTCGGGGCTGGGAGACCTTGGACGACGATCCTCTGGGAGAAATCACACACCGCTCTGACGTCCTCACCGCCGCAAGACTAGGTGCTTCGTGCACCAACTTTTTCAAGATGGTGCTTAAACAGGCTTGGGAAAAGGCCATGCTTGTTGGTCTTCCATGCATCCGCGAGGAGAAGGTTCTTCTATGCGACAATCCTTCGAACAGTCCACCGCTCCCTGGCCATGGTTGCATGTTGACTCCGCTAGAGTTGCCGACGTTGAGAGGTAGTCGGATTTTTTCTGATGAGCAGGTCAGTAATGGATTTTGATCATGTAGTACTTAGTTATTCCATTTCCATCCTATAATTTCTCTGCTGCCCACCGTCTTATATATAGGTCTGGGTCGGTGCCAAGAAAGATTGGCTTGCATACCTCCTGCCGGATACCACCATCATTTTGGACAACATCCACAGCAGTGCGACCGTTCCTGTAGCCCCCTTCTCCACCATTGGGATCGGCCTTCCAGACTGGCTGGGCTTGAATACGTATGATAATGCCTACATGAGATTGAAGAAGATAGCAATTGCAGACCCGCAACAAAGCGATGCGGCTACGACGATTACTATCTCATCACGGTGTTCGACATAAGGATTGCCATCAATGCAAGAGGCAGTAACAGCAGAGGCTGGTGCATGTTGGCGGCGATAGATTTGTACCCCTACACGTTCGAAGACGCTGTAGGCCATCTAGGCTGCATCTTCGCAGTGACAAGCCAGGGGACTTCTTTCATCTGGTTGCCATCCTACGGTACGAGAAATTACAAACAGAATGGACAAACCATCATTTCATCCCTAACGGTACTCCATTATTTTGCAGGGACCAGTCATCCCCGAATCAAAATAAGATCGCCGAACCTGGATGTGCATTTGCATCCACGATTCGGTCTAACCTGGAACCTTGTAGATGACTTTGGCATATTGGGATCAACTATCTTAGCAGCTATTACCCATGGCACCACCAATGTGCAACAGGGTCACAGAATCTACCACGATCGGACCGTCACCATCTACCCAGGTATTCCATTTTTAACCCTCTCGCCTTCTCTTTCATTGTTGTACTACTTACTGGTACTAGTAGGAGTACTTTTTACCTTGGAGGACGCATATAGCTAGCTAGGCCCTTGAAGACTTGAACCCACTAGCTGTCACCATTTTTGTTTTTCCATGTCTTACTATCTCATCCATGTAGCCAAGAGTGGCTATATATAATAAGCCGGTTATTTTACTTCCTCTATACCGGAGTTGTACTATTTGCTTCACAGTATTACTGACCGCCATATGTGAGCACAACATTGTTATGCATGGACCTTGACTATGTATGTCACCATGTGTCTAGATCTGAGATGCCGCGTGTACCAGATGAACGGCGCCGAGTTTGACCCCCGTGATGCTACGTGGGTGCCGAGGAACACTCTTGGGGAGTACTCGCTTTTCATTGGGGAAAACTACCCCATTGTGAAGCAGATGCCACCTTCCGTGCACGACATCGAAGGCCTGCCGTTCATGAAGCATGGTTGTGTCTTCCGTGTGCACCACCGGATGAACGACTTGCGCTATCCCTGATTTATGCCGCTTCAGCATGGATGAGTCTCCATCATGTGGAACCGGACTAGAAAGCTACGACAATGATTCCCGTTGCCCACCGCTATGGATCGTGCCATCCATGAAGAACACCTGGGACTGGAACCTGGAGGAGGACATGTAGCCCATCTATAACGTGTAAGTGGAGTACGGTAAATTGTGAATGATAGTGCTATGAATATATGTAGACTAGTTGTGCACAAATTTATCACAAGAATTGGAGATGAACTTGTGTGGCATACTGGCATTTGTCCTTTAGAATTTATTACTAGTAAATGTGTTATGTGTATGTGCAACTTGTGTGGTTGTTGCACGGGCTCCAACACGCTCTTTGAGAAAAAAAGGTGGCACAACTTTGGATATAGGTGACGTGGTGGCATCATACAGTAGCATCGTTCTCTATAGTTGTATAGTATTCTCCTACTAGGACGACAACTCCTATAAAACCTTGCGCTTGGCTCTTTGCCTCTTCGGGAGGTTCAACAGTTCATACTCATGTGAACCTTGCACTTGGTTCTTCGCCTCTTCGGAAGGTTCAACAATGATGATACTATAGTATAATATGCTTCTGGCAATCTGACACCGACTGAACTGCTGCACGTCCACCGCGAGGGCGAGGGCGAGGGAGAGGGAGAGGGTGCTATAGTCAAAACCCTCTCCTCGTCCCGCGAGCCACCGCGCGCGTGGGTGAAGGAGAGGCATAGTAAGCAAGCTTCTCCTCATTCGGTGAGTTGACGGGACACATCAAAGTAGTACTAGTACTAGTCCATACTGCATCCTTTCCGGTTAATATGTCTTAATTTGAAATGAGAAAAATACATTGGCGGTCAAAGTATGTAACAATACGCTCTTTACAGTCACTATATATAGTTTTGCGGTGATTATACGATCACTAGCTCATCCTAGAGCACCGTATTGCACCCTACTGACCGGCCACATAGTCGACGTGGCACTTTGTTTACTGGTTAAATTGTCACCTGGTTTCTGGGTTCCACCTGTCAATTGGCAGAGCAAAGAAATCAGTTAAACAAAACTTTACGCAGGCGCGACAGGAGTCCAACCCTTGCGCGCGAACCACCCTGGCTGTGTATGTGAGTGCATGCACGTGTACTCCCTCAGTCTTCCAACAAAGAGTGTACATAAGCTAAAAAAGAAAGAGTGTGGTACATCTACACTTCCAATGCATTTAGCCTTTAATCTAAATCGATATTGATTGACTAATGCACCAACTTGTGCTATAGGTATAGGCTACATGTCTATCCTTAATTGCAAAATGCAACAACCTTCATTTAATCTTCTTCTCTCAATGGTCGCATGCACACATAAGTCTGCTACTTTTGGGCGTTAATTATGCCCTGGGCAATGTGTAAATCTCTAAATGTACAGTCTTTCACAGACGTAGGGAGTAGGTTGAGCACTTGAGCGTGAGCGTGTGTGTTGCGTCATGTGCTGTGTGCCACATGGGTGCGTGAGTGTTCCGTGCATCCATGTGTACGTGTGAGTGTTGCATGTTGCATGCATGCATGCATGCATGAGGCTTACTCCCTCCCATTGACATGTTGATATTTCAAGCTTCCTCTGTTCCCTCCGTATGGTGATACTCCCTCTGTTCCCAAATACGGAGTAAAAGCCTCCCTCTGTTCACAAATACGGAGTATTTGTCTTTCTAGAGATTTCAACAAGTGACTACGTACGGAGCAAAATGAGTGAAGTGAGCGTAGAGGCATAGCAATACTGTAGATAGGAAGTCTTCGCGATCCATTATTCTCCATCTCGGTGAGAGAGAACTATTCAACTAGTCTTCACAGTGAAGTGACAATACACGCAGCAGCAGATGGGACACTTAAATAATAAGCTGAACTAGCGTGTTCGTGTTACTAAATCAGCCTTACTGAGTACTGCCATCATGTTTGCCGGTAGAGCACGCTTCCGCAAATACGCCTACGCACCTCTCTCCTCCATTAACTTACATATGGGCCCTCATGAGGTAGACCCACATGTCATTGGTGTAACTATTTACACTTCGAAGGACGGTATATCCTGGTAGTAGTACTAGTAGAATTGAGATTTAATGCACTTTCTTCCCCGTCTTTCTCTCTTCTTCCTCCTCTCTTGTTCTTCCTCCTCTCTTCCCCATCGCTGGCCGCACACCATTTCCCCCCGCCCACTGCTCGCCCACCCGTGCCATCTTCCTTGGTAGCTCGCGCGTACCATATCCCCCCGCTCACTGCTCGGCCACATGAGGAGAAGCTTCTTCGCTCGCCCGCTCGAATCCACTTGCTCGCTGGTTCAGAGGCACCGAAAACCCCAATGGCAGAACCGACTGAGGGAGTCCTGGATTAGGGGGTATCCGGACAGCCGGACTATATACATCGTCCAGACTATTGAAGCATGGAGATACAAGACTCAAGACTCCGGCCCGTGTCCGGATGGGACTCTCCTTTGCATGGAAGACAAGCTTGGCGATCCGGATATTATATTTCCTTCCTTGTAACCGACTCCGTGTAAACCCTAGCCCTCTCCGGTGTCTATATAAACCGGAGAGTATGGTCCTTAGAAGGCCAATCACAATTACAATCATACCATCATAGGCTAGCTCTTAGGGTTTAGCCTCTACGATCTTGTGGTAGATCTACTCTTGTACTACTCATATCTTCAATATTAATCAAGCAGGAAGTAGGGTTTTACCTCCATCGAGAGGGCCCGAACCTAGGTAAACATTGTGTCCCTTGCTTCCTGTTACCATCAGCCTAAGACACATATATCGGGACCCCCTACCCGAGATCCGCCGGTTTTGACACCGACATTGGTGCTTTCATTGAGAGTTCCTCTGTGTCGTTGCTTCGAGGCCTGATGACGTCTTCAATCGCCAACAACATGGTCCAGGGCGAGACTCTTCTCCCCGGACAGATCCTTGTGTTCGGCGGCTTCGCACTATGGGCCAATTCGCTTGGTCATCTGGAGCAGATCGACAGCTACGCCCCTGGCCACCAGGTTAGGTTCGGAAACTTGAACTACACGGCGGATATTCGCGGAGACTTGATCTTCGACAGATTCGGTCCTGTGCCAGGAGCGCCGGACAGTCACGACAAGCGCGGCCTAGACCTGTTGTTGGACAATGCTCGGGATATCACCCCTACAGTAGCTCCGGATCTAAATCCGGAGCAGGTTGCGTTGCCTAAGGACGAAGGGGTGGACCCTGCCCCGCGGGCCGCATACTCATCGGGCGGTGGAGCCGAACACAGGTCTCACCTCTGTTGAGGCCTTTAACCTCGGTCCCCTAGACTCCTATCCGGTTGTTGGTCCCGGTCCACATACCCTCGAGCCAGCCGGGCCAGGTTGGGCTCCGGTAATGGAGTTTACCACTGCGGACATCTTCCAGCACTCGCCCTTTGGTGACATGCTGAACTCATTAAAGTCTCTCTCTTTGTCAGAAGGCTCTGGGCCGAACTATGTACGGCCTGAGTGGGAAGCAGGCAGCGAAGGAATTCGTTGCCCACCCACCACCCACTTCATTGCCACGATCGATGATTTAACCAACATTCTCGACTTCGACTCCGAAGACACCGACGGTATGGACGACGATGCAGGAGAAGCTTCAGAATCTCTAGGGTGCGGGACTACTACCTTGTCACACGATATATACATGGTGGATACGCCCAAGAAGGACGACGGCGATAATCCGGAAGATAAAACACCCGGGCAAAAGCCAAAACGGTAGCGCAGATGCCGCTCAAAGTCGAGCAACAGCAAAAATAGCGACAAGAGTGCAAGAAGGATCGACATACCAGTAAACCCCGAAGGCAGTAACGACCACATGGACCCAGCGATGGAGCAGGATGAGCCAGGTCACACCAAACCGAGTTCGGAGCAAATACCCGATCACAATGATCCAGAGGGACAAGCTCATGAAACCGCCCCAGAACAGGAATACAGTCCGGACGACGATGCATTCATCATTCCGGACGAACGAGTGGAACGAGACAACCTCCACCGAAAGCTTATGTCCACAGCAAGAAGTCTAAGAAGCAGAAGCAACGGCTCAAGCCGCATAGGAAACACTCAGTTGCAGATGGAATAAAGTGCTAGACACTGAGGAAAGATATGGCGACAATCGCCATACAAAAAGCTATCCAAAACGCAAGCTATTGCCAGAATTCGATGACAAGGCCGTTCCACCAAAGAATAATACGACCAGGAGACCAGACATACCGCCTCATAACCACTACAGAATGGCTACTGACGTCGCGCACGATCTGCGTAAGCATCTAGATAAGAAAGCCGGTGCAGCCAGGTCCATCTATGGATCTAAAGGACACACCCCGGCGAGGGACTATGGTCACCCAAATGCTCATACAAGCCAGATACCAGTTCGGAATAAACTCGGGACACAACAACAGCCGACCGCATGCCACGGCGCGCCCAGATACAAAGGGGCTGCTCACCCCCTGTGCTTCACCGAAGAAGTACTGGACCATGAATCCCCACAAGGCTTTAAACCTGTGAACATAGAGGCATATGACGGAACGACAGACCCAGGGGTCTGGATCGAGGATTTTATCCTGCATATTCACATGGCTCGTGGGGATGACCTCCACGCCATAAAATACCTTCCCCTCAAGCTGAATGGACCAGCTCGACTCTGGTTGAAAAGCCTCCCCGAAAATTCAATCGGGAGTTGGGAGGAACTCGAGGACGCTTTCAGGGCCAACTTCCAAGGGACTTATGTCCGGCCTCCGGATGCAGACGATCTAAGTCACATAATCCAATAGCCCAGAGAGTCCGCCCGCAAGCTTTGGAACAGATTCCTCACTAAGAAGAATCATATTGTCGATTGTCCGGATGCCGAAGCCTTAGCAGCATTCAAACACAGCATCCGCGATGACTGGCTCGCCTGACACCTCGGCCAAGAAAAGCCAAGGACAATGGCAGCCTTAATAGGCCTTATGACCCTCTTTTGCGTGGGTGAAGATAGCTGGTTAGCCCGTAAAGGCACCAGCGACCCCAACACATCCGAAATAACGGATGGCAACGGGAAGCCACGGCGTAATAAACACAAACGCCAAAACAAGGAAGAGAGCCCAGATAACACAACGGTCAATGACGGATTCAGGGGCTCTCGACCTGATCAGCAAAAGAAGCCATTTAAAGGCATTAAAGAGGGACCGTCCGGTCTGAACATAGTCCTGGACAGACTATGCCAAATTCATGGCACCCCGGAGAAACCTGCAAACCACACGCATAGAGAATGCTGGGTCTTCAAGCAGGCCAGCAAATTAAATGCCGAACACAAAGGGAGGGAAACACCAAGTGAAGACGAGGACGAACCTCGCCAGCCGAACACTTGGGGACAGACAAAATTCCCGCCAGAGGTTAAAACAGTAAACATGATCCACACGACTCACACATTCACGAGAAGGCACGGACGCGCGCTCAGAGACGTGCACGATGTAGAGCCCATTGTCCCTACATCTAACTTCTGGATGTCTCGTCCGATCACTTTCGATCACATGGACGGCCGAACTAGTATTCAGCGCGGAGGATCAGAGGCCTTGGTGCTTGACCCAATAATCGACGGATACCGTCTCACCCGCATCCTCATGGACGGCGGCAGTAGTCTCAATTTAATATACGAGGACACTGTCCGTAGAATGGGGATAAACCCATCCAGAATTAGCCAAAGCAACACCGCCTTTGAAGGGGTGATACCAGGCGTTGAAGCCTACGGTAAGGGCTCCATCGTGCTGGAAGTAACATTCGACTCTCTAGGCAATTCTAGAAGCGAAGAACTACTCTTCATCATCGCAACCTTCCAAAGCGGCTATCATGCATTGCTTGGAAGAATGGCCTTCGCCCGCTTCAACACATTGCCGCACTATGGCTACCTTACACTCAAGATGCCCGGTCCACGTGGCGTCATCACCGTTAGCGGAATCACAGAGCGCTCCTCACGCATAGAGGAACACGCGACGGCCCTGGCGGCCGGACTGTAAGCAGCCTCGAATATCAAAAAACATTACTGGTCATTACGACCACAAACACGGTTAGACGAGTCCGGTAGCCTGGATAAAATTGAACTAGGGCACCGTACATGTAATCCCATAGCGGATACCAGGGGCTGTAAATATTTAATGCAGCCCCATATTTGGCTCAACTTTACTGGCAGGCCAACATCTTACACTTTTATTATCAATCGCATACTTACGTTGTACTCTCCTACGAGTTTTCTTTTTTCCACAGACAATGTTCGCGCAATACCCTTCCAGGATACGGCACAACGGAGACAAAGGCGCAGACGTATAGCAGGGCCCCGTTCACCAGGTTTCTTTTTAGATTAAGCCCCTGTGTAAACCTTTTCTACTGCCTCTTGTTGTTTAACCATCCCATGGGTTCCATACCCACAGAGGATACTGTCGTTAATGGCATTTCGCCACGACAGATTAAATCGCACGTACCTGGAAATTTAGGGCTTATAATAGGCTCTCGTCAGCCTATTTTCTTTTACAAAGACCAAATAACCTCGGGAGTGTTCGGCGTCACGAGTTTGGCCTTATATGTATCAGCTTCGAATCATGTCTTTGGTCAAATGTTGGGTTTGCCCGGCTCCTGGGTTTGCCGCCTTACGTTTCGTTTTTATCGGCTAAGGCGGCCAAAGGAGAACTACTGCGATTGTGCCCTGGTTATTTCGGATGAGCAACTCAGTAGAGAAAGCCGAAAACTAACTGTCATGATACAACAAGAGACTGTTCAACCACTCGACGACTCAGCGAAATCTCTAGGATTCCTCCGCATTAATGAAGGGCCGTTTCCCGGCCATGTACATGCGCGCCCGCATTCGGATGCACGCGAATGTACCAGGGGCTACATAGTAGCCCCATCGTTAGACCCCCATGGCTAAGCGAAAGTGTTACATCTATATAGTCCGGTTGCCTCGTTCGACGTGTGATCACCTCCTTAATGGACCAAGACGTTGGATCAAGTGTGATTAAGCATATTTTTTGCGAACACCCCTGCATTGTATGCGTGGGGGCTGAAGCCAACGACTGCTAACTTTTGGATTCCTCATATTTATATAAAAAACGGCCGCAAAGGGGACACAATCATACTTCCAGGCAAAAGTATAAATACAGCCTCATAATCAAAATAAACATTGTTTTTTACAAGGATTCGACTTATCACTCGAACATGACATTCTCCGAGCACTGTGCCTCTATTAGGCGGGCACCTTCTGTTACCTGCGCCAAGTAGTGCTCGGCCGGATATTGGCCTCCCGCCAGATCCTGGGTCGCTATAATGGTGGCCTCCATATCCGTCCAATAGGCTTTAACACGGGCCAGAGCCATCCGTGCACCCTCTATGCACGCCAACCTCCTCATGGCGTCAATCCGAGACACGGACCCAAGGAATTGCTGCACCAAACCAAAGTAACTGTCTGGCTTAGGCCCCTTCAGCCAAGAATGGTCTATTACAGACCGCATTGCAAGACCGGACAGCCTGTGAAGCTCCGCCATAGCAGCCACCTTCTCATTTGGCGGCAGCGGGCGAGTGGGAGCATTGAATTGCGACCAGAAAAGCTTCTCCACTTCCTTATCACCTTGACCCTCGAAGAACTTGACAGCGTCAGCTGTACTATTCGCAAGTCCGCATATGCGTCTGCAGGACTCCAGCGCCCAGCCAGGGGAGCATACTTCGGATCCAAAAACTTCGTCCGCAGTAAGTAGGAGCCCACAACCACGATTTTGTCAGCCTATTGGAGCTCCTCCCGCATACCCCGGATCTTGGTCCGCATCTCTTTGGCGGCATTAAGTGCCTTGTCCGGCTCGGCCGAACGAGCCTTATTCTCCTTTTCAAGGAGTACATACCGGTTGGTGGCATTTTTCAACTCCCTAGCCATTTCGGCTATCTTTTCCTCGCTTCGGTGATGAGCAGCCTGTTCGGCTCTCAATTCTTCGGCCGCCTTTAAGGCAGCCGCATTGCTAGCCCGAACTTGTTCCTTGGCCTGAGCAAGTTCCGCCCTCAGGGCCTCCACGGCAGCAGCACCATCTGCGGTACAAACACATTGCATTAATATTATACCCCTCTCGCATTTTCCCATGCATCATAATAAGGGAAGCAGAGCACATACCCTGTGATTCTTCCAGCCATTTGTTTACCAGCGTGATACCGACATCAATAGATCCGATCTGCCTCCTCAGCTTGGCAACTTCAACAGACTGGTCGGCTGCCGGATCCTTATATATCTGCACACATGTACGGCGCATCCATTACTATATGATCCCCCGTTTGCCGCCTATGGCGGGCAACCAGAGTCTCAGGGGCTACTATATATCCATAGGGAGCACACCTAGCGCGTGCTTCATAACCAAAAAACTGTGCATTTTTCACTACATACCTCAAAGCCTTTGAGCAGGCTTGTAAATGCCTCATTCAAACCACTGGTAGCGGATGAAATCTTCATGAGCACCATGGTCATTAAAGAGCGGTGCTCCTCCGAGAGCGCGACTCGCTCCAGAAGGCCTGTCAGTACGTCCGGCCGGACATCAAACTATGCCGGACCCTTCCCATCGCCCCCCCGTGGGAGCCAAACGCTCCGGGCTCAGGGCGACTGACTTGTTCGCTTCCGGCTTCGGCAGATCCGGACTCCTCCGTGACGACACCTCAGTATCGCCCGCTTCATGAGGCGGAGAGGTGGGTGGGGTCTCACTCTCCATCATCTCCGGAGGAAGATCCCCCGAAGACGAACTCTGTTGAGAGGAGCTGCTTGCCGGACTGCAAAAGACGAAGTCCCGGTTATGAATCTCGGAGAAACACCATACCTTTGAATTAATGATTAACCTACAGCTCGGTGGAGGGCTGGCCCATTGGTGGGCACGACATGGTGAGGGTGCTTGTCGCGGCAGAGCCCCCTGGTGATGCCTTCTTCCCTTGTTTGGGCATCTCCGCCTCCAAGTCTTCGAAGGCAGCCCTCTTCCTCCCACGCGGGGAGGAGGCCTTAGCCTCCCCTTCCCGACTATCCTCCCTAGGAGAGGTAACGATTCCCCCGGTTTGGATGCATATTGTGTGAAGTTCGGCTTCACCGCCCTTTCCTTCACCTTTCCCTGAGGGGATTTTACTGAGCACCCAGCCAAGCATCTTGGCAACTGTCGGACCAGGCGAGCCTTCAGGAAGTGGCGCCGGACACCTGATTCTCTCCGCCTTGTTGAGCCATTCTTGGCCACAGAGGGATTTTCAGAATAATAGTTATGATAAATATAAATGAAGTGTCCAGCTTTAAGGTTACTTACTTGGGCATCTAGGCGATTGCAGCTTAGGCCCGCATCCTCGGTGGTGTCCGGACACTTTACTTGTGGTCCGAAGAATAATTTACACACCCCTTCGAGCTTCAGGCCGAAGAAGTGCTTAATAGTCTGCGGACCCTCCTGATTAAACTCCCACATCCGGAGAGGCCGACGTTTGCACGACTACATTCGTCGGATTAGCATCACTTGAATTATGCTGACGAGATTTATGTCCCTCTCAATAAGCTCCCGGATGCGATTCTGCAGTTCTAGTACATCACCAGTGGGCCCCAATTCCATCCTAGGTCGGTCCAAGACGCCAACTGTGATGGAGGGCCCGAGCGGAACTCGGGGGCGGCTACCCACTTTGTGCCTCTGGGAGCCGTAACATAAAACCACCTCCGTTGCCATACATCGGATACTTCCAGGAAAGAGCCCTCTGGCCATGGGGCATCGGCGTTCCTGCTTATTATGGCACCTCTGCACTCTGCATGTTGCCCCTCGATCATCTTCGGCTTCACACTGAAGGTCTTGAGCCATAAGCCGAAGTGTGGGGTGACGTAGAGAAAAGCCTCGCACACAATAATGAATGACGAGATATGGAGGATAGCGTCTGGAGCCAGATCATGAAAATCCAACCCATAGTAGAACATGAGCCCCCTCACAAAGGGGTCGAGGGTGAGGCCCAGGCCTCGAAGGAAGTGTGGGACAAACACAACACTCTCATTGGGCTCCGGCATAGGGATAACTTGCCCTGGAGCAGGAAGCCTGTGCTGAATGTCGGCGGTCAGGTATTCGACCTCCCTAAGCTTCATAATGTCCTCCTCTTGGATCGAGGAGGCCACCCACTGGCCTTTTGCATCGGATCCGGACATGTTGGAGGATCCGGGGTGTTGGAGCTTAGGTCTTGGGTGTTAGAACTCGAGGTGCGAGAAGGAGCAAGGGAGGTGGAAAAGAGGCGTAGGCCTTGACCCCTTTATAAAGGGGATGAATATCAAGAGTCCTCAGCGTGACCGCTTGAGACTTATCTAAAATACACGGAGTCATACCAACGGTCGCCGTGGGGTCACACACGCCCATATTGATGAAAGATCCCGTAATAAGAGGAACACGATCTCTGCTTTGGTAGGATGTGCCAATAAAACCGCCTCGCAACGCGATTCGAGGTGTGGCAGGAAACGCCGGTTCGTGTTGGACCAGGCCACGATGCAAGGGCACGACATACAAAGATTGCCAGCAGAACGGATTTATGCTATGTTCCCTACAATGGTGTGTGAAGATCATCTTGCAGAACCGGACACTATTCGTCGTAGCAGATCCGGACACGGTCTACGTGTTCGATAATAACATTGGAGTATTCGGGAAGAGGAACCCGCCTTGCAATGCCAAAGATAAGACTACGCGCCGGACTCATCGTCATTGAAGCCTGGTTCAGGGGCTACTGAGGGAGTCCTGGATTAGGGGGTATCCGGACAGCCGGACTATATACATCGTCCGTACTATTGAAGCGTGGAGATACAAGACTCAAGACTCCGGCCCGTGTCCGGATGGGACTCTCCTTTGCGTGGAAGACAAGCTTGGCAATCCGGATATTATATTTCCTTCCTTGTAACCGACTCGGTGTAAACCCTAGCCCTCTCCGGTGTCTATATAAACCGGAGAGGATGGTCCTTAGAAGGCCGATCACAATTACAATCATACCATCATAGGCTAGCTCTTAGGGTTTAGCCTCTATGATCTCGTGGTAGATCTACTCTTGTACTACTCATATCTTCAATATTAATCAAGCAGGAAGTAGGGTTTTACCTCCATCGAGAGGGCCCGCACCTGGGTAAACATTGTGTCCCTTGCTTCCTGTTACAATCAGCCTAAGATGCACAGATCGGGACCCCCTACCTGAGATCCGCCGGTTTTGACACCGACACCGATTGACACGCAGAGCCACGATTGGAATTCCCTCCCCGATGTTCTCTTGGAGTAGATCTGTAATCGTATGGACCTACTCAGCACTGTCTGTCCGGCCGCATGCTCGGTGTCTTTGTACCGTCTACTCGTCTACAACCGGCCGACTCTTTTCTAGATACCCTGCTTGCTGATGCCCGATCCTCGCAGGTGGCCCAGACACCGACTTGATGATCCTACGGAGGTTGCCGTGGTGCCCCTCGACATGCTACCACTACCCGTCCACCTGTCCTTCATGTGCGGCCACTACTGGGCGGGCATGAAGGCCAACTGGATCATCCTCATCCACCAATCCGGTAGTCTGTGGCGTCTCGTGGATATCTACACCCAGCGAGAGATCACCATTCCATCATTGGATACCGCCGCCATCGAGCCTCGCGGCCCACCGGACACTCCTGCCTACTACGCACGAGACACGTCAAGCTTTTGGCTCAACCTCTGTTTGCTGAAAGTTGTAATCTGCGAAGTACCCACACCATCAGAAGACTACATGGATTACAAGCTCATTGCCTTGTTCCACATGGGATTAGTCTATCTGGAATCCAGTCGCCATACATGGTTATGGTTCATCGTCAATCCTGTCGAGGCAACATTTATTTCTGATGCTATAGTGCATGATGGCATCGTTTACGCGGTCGATGCACAGATTGGCTGCCTATACTGGTGGAATCTATTGTCATGTAATTGTTCTATCTCATCTCATCTTTACCTTATGAATACGACTGCCAGTTCATTGTTACAAATTTAGAATAGATAGTATGTCTATAACCACATCATTGCTATATGTTCCTTTCATTTCCTAGATTTTTTTGACCACACATGTTATTGTTAGAGTTGATATGAGAACAATTGGCATCTAATGATTGTTAGAATAGATATTATGAGCATAACCTCATGATTGCTATATGTTACTCTCATTTCCAAGATTTTTATAACAACGCATGTTATTGCTTAGATTTGATATGAGAACAGTAGTACTCCCTGAGGGAGTCCTGGATAAGGGGGTATCCGGACAGCCGGACTATATACTTTGGCCGGACTGTTGGACTATGAAGATACAAGATAGAAGACTTCGCCCCGTGTCCGGATGGGACTCTCCTTGGCGTGGAAGGCAAGCTTGGCGATTCGGATGTAGATCTCCTCCTCTGTAAACCAACTCTGTGTAACCCTAGCCCCCACCGGTGTCTATATAAACCGGAGGTTTAGTCCGTAGGACCCAACAACAACAACGACAACAATCACAATCATACCGTAGGCTAGCTTCTAGGGTTTAGCCTCTCTGATCTCGTGGTAGATCAACTCTTGTAATACTCATATCATCAAGATCAATCAAGCAGGAAGTAGGGTATTACCTCCATCGAGAGCGTGCAAACCTGGGTAAACATCGTGTCCCCAGCCTCCTGTTACCATTAGCCTTAGACGCACAGTTCGGGACCCCCTACCCGAGATCCGCCGATTTTGACACCGATACTACCTCCGTCCCGAAATACTTTTCATCAAAATGAATAAAAGGAGATGTATCTAGACATATTTTAGTTATAGATATATCCCTTTTTATCCATTTTGATGACAAGTATTTTTGGATGGTGGGAGTAAGTGCTATGGTAGAATACGAGTAGGCTCTGTCATAGCTGTTTTCCTCTCATTGTTACATGATGTTTGAACCATGACATATTGCTAGAATATGAAATCCATTGACTTATTTTTTTAACTTGGGGTATGATTATGACCACGACATTGCAATTCTTTGTCAATGATATGTGTCACTGTTATAATAATCTTAATTCCACACATACTCTGAACATGATTGTTTATTTTTGTCCTTTTGGTCTCCATTTTGAATTTTTTGCAGCCGAGCAAATGCGCTGGCCTTCATGATTCCAGGACCTAGAATCATACCAGCCGATGAGTGGTAGTCTATCGCTCGTTCAGCTGACGGCGGTCATTTGATGCTCATTCACATGTACCAAATTGACCAAACCATTACATCAAACCACATGCAGTACAATGCCTGGGGCGTTCGTGACATTGATGGCTATGGCTGCTTCATGTTCGAGAAAGGTCCCAGCTCCATTGAGCCAGGCGTATTCAACTGGAGGCGGGTTTACAGCCTCGGCAACCATTCCATGTTCCTCGGGCTCAATTATCCGATCAACCAACCAATCATCGATCATATCACCGATGATGATTAGCGTTCTATGCAACTTCCATTCGCCAGGGGGGACTGTGTTTACACATCATATCATGGGTTTCATGAATCACTATATCCAGAGATTCGTCGACACAACTTGTTGCCAGATAATCTTCAGTGTGTGAAAGGCATCAAGCTTCCATGCGATGGATGACTTTTGCAAACCCGACATGCGGCAATGTGTTTCATGCCAACAACAAATATGCACAACTTGATTCGTACTGATATCTGACTGATCCATGTGTTCTGCTGCTGTAGCATGACCCTCTTTTGTTGGATATTATGTAATGTTGTTAGTTTGAAGCACTCCTCTGGTTTGAAGGATAGATACCTTTCTGGGATCAACTGCATCCTAACTCACCTATGTAGGATATACATCTAGGCTATTTTGTTTCTCAAAACAGAATATTATTCTGTTACCCTACTTGAACTGATGAATTCGAGCAGTTGAACTGATGAATTTGAGCGGTTGAACTGATGCTTTCATTTTCCGTTAAAAATCGTCTTCTTTAGTTCAATTTTTTTGCAATTTTTTTTGTCGAAACGAGGCGTGTAATATATCGTTGGAAAGCTCTTGACATCTCCATTACAATCATATAATTTATTTTTGCAAAAAAATTATAGTTTCAGAGCAGTTTTGAAAAAAACCGTTTTTAAACCGAAAACGCAAATCATATTTTGGACTTAATTTTCAAACGGTTTATTGGAATTGAGAAAATAAGATGGCGTTGGAAAGCTGGTGAAAATCCGCATCTTCCATATATCTATTGTTTTTTAATTCTCTATGTTTAAAAGTAATTTTGGAAACGGTGAAATTCTGGGTGAAATGTATTTTCACGATTTTTTGCAAACAATTTGTCGGATTGATTCAAATGATACGGTGTTGGAAAGCTATGGAACATGCACAACTTTTTTGTATTGAAATGTTTTTCTAATTCCTTACGGTTTAAAAACGAATTCGAATACGGTCAAATTTGATTTTGAACGCGTTTTTTTAAGTTTGTCAAAATGAGGCAAATAATATACCGTTGGAAAGATATTGAAAATACAAAATTTAGTCATGTTGAACGTTTTCTCAAATTCGCAACCGTTGAAGATTAATTTTGAATACGGTAAGATCCATCGTGTTGTTTTTCTCTCCAGAAAAACAGAGTACTCGTATTGATCTATTTGTGTGTTTGTACTGAGGTATTTTCACAGTAGTTTTAAATGGTTCCGAAAAAAGAGTACTTGAACGGATCTCTGTATAGTTTTGTATTGAGCGTGTTTTCACGTACTAGACTTTACTATGTATTTTTTGTATGGTTTTTCCTCGTAAATTCTCAATGGTATCATCACGCCTGAACTTGCATAGTTTATACCATTGAACTGAATGATATTTTTAATAAAACGAAAATGTTTTGTGTTTTATTTTGAACTCAAGATTGTTTTGCGGATGATATTCTGGACTTCTTTCATTTTACCACTTGTACTTTTCCTATTTTGAATTTTCATGGTTTTTTTGTTTGAGCTTTTTTTCCAAACTTATTTGGGATGTCGTGTTCAACTTCTTTCTGTACTTATATGCTAGTAATAGTAGAACATTTTCCATACATTTTTTGTCCATTTGTGGACATCGACCAAAATAGGTAGGAGAGAGCACTATCTAACTGATCATTGTTTTCGACTGAACTATTGTGTTCTTCTTTTCCAAGAACTTGTTTTTATACATATGAGCAAACATCCCATGTTTCTCAACTTCGAACTTTTTTTTGTTTTTCTCTAAACTTGTTGTATATTTGAGTATGAACTGATGCAAATATAATCTTTGCCAAATTACTTCAAATATTGTGTATAGCACACGCACAACCCTGATAAGCATGTGTACAAGTACATATTAAAAATTCTGCGCTTTTCATTTAAAATTAAATCAAGGTTTCAAATGAATCTACATATAATGGATCATTCAATGTTCTGTACTATTTTAGAAAAGTAAAAGAACCAAATCTGGATACATAGTTTGAAGATCACATCACATACACCAACTAATTATTCCTGTAAAAACGGCAAATGTTTATTCTATAAAAGAAGGATCCAGTAGGAAAGGTACATCAGTACACATCCATCCAATCAACAATAGTCAACAAATATTTGGTGGCACATAGTTGTTATGCAGTAGGTCCCCCTCCAAACCACACGCTTAATTACTTCCCTCCAGAACATGGACAAATCCTAGAGCAACCTGAACCGAATGAAGAAAACAAATTTCTTCCTCTGATGGCCTGCGTGGACCAAAACGTGCCGGTGATCTTTTTCTTCCTCTGGACTTATGTTCTTTTTGAGTTGAAACTGATGTAGACATTTTTCATTGAACTACTTCGGAGTTTTGAGTAGTAGACACACAACCTGACAAGGCAATGTACAAGTTCGTGTAAAAAGAACAACCAAGTTAATGTACAATAACATCATAAGTTCAAAAATAAAAATAAAAAGAGTTCTGTACTGTTTTTGCTACAACAACTATAACAACTAAGTTAATGTCGCCATGGGGATGGACTAGGACAACACTGCATATCCTGGAGTGGTGGAGAGGGAGCTCATGTCACTACCAAATCTATTAGGGAACTAGAAATTCATGGAACATAAGTAAAACCAAACTAATTGGTTACAAACACTCCTATGAACTAAACTTAAATTAGAAATTGGGCTGAACTTAAAGAATGAAAACAAAGAATGTGCTGCTGCTAGCTTTCCAATCCTAGAACAACTTCTAGGAACGTGTGTGAAACACGCAACATACCTGAACTTGGTGTGGACTGGTAGTTGAACTTGCTACCCATCCACACTAGTACCAGCGGAAGAAGACCACAATATTTAAGAAAATACCTGATGGCATCAAGAAACAAGTGACTAAAACATTTAGCAATAAAAGCGATGGGACAGAAAAATTGAACTGGTGTTTTTCTGTCATTCTGACAAACCTCCAGCATATTTTTTTGAACTTATTTTTTTTCTATCATTGTATTGTTGCTTTTAGGTTTTCCGAATGAAGTGAAAGCGTCTGGTCTATTTGAACTTTTACTAAAGATTGAAAAACGTTTGAACTGATGTGAATCCTTTCACGCCGAACTACTACTACAAATTTCCATGAACCTACCCATGTTCTATTTCTGCTAGGCATTTGCACAATTTTGTGCTAAGCAAAGAGAGAAAGAAAATAACCAAGAAATGTTTCCTACCGCCGCACGTCGATGGGTGTTTGGATATGGATGAACTGACCGACCCATTTTTCTTGTACTGAAGATTGTTTCTAAAAATTTAAGACAATGCAAATATTATCTACAATATGGACATTTAGTATAGTCTAAACTGAACTCTTTGGCACTTTTTGCATTGAGGTAATAGCGGTGAACCGGTGATGAAGAATAGAACTCAAAAAGAAATTTTTTGGAGGTGGAATAAGACGTTAGAGATCGTGTGGACCGGCTACACCTCCTCTTCTGGACTGATTGCTCTAGCAAAGTGGAGCTGATGGAGGCAGAGATCCCGAGCGGTGCTGGGCTTTGGCGACTACAGGGAACCCCAATGACAACCAAGTCATCGCCGAGGAGCTTGTAGAGGCGGGGCAGTTGGTCACATGTCATCCCATGTAAGTTAAACTACCAGGTGTGGTGGCGAAGAGAGGCTCTTGACGGTGACGTCCGGGAGGTGCCTTGCAGCGATGAGGTGGATGGTTGCGGGCGCGGGCTTGGCTGCGGCGTTTGCTTTTGCCATCCAATGGTGTCAACAAGGATGTTGTAGCTCTTGTCCTTGATGGGCGCCTAGTTATCGTCGAAGAGTTTGAGGAGGCGATTCAGGACTGGCTAAACATGTAATTGGAGAAGCTAAGAGGCTTCATGGACTCTAGCCCCTTTCTAGTAGCATTAGCATTATTGGAAACCATGGCCTTTAATGAAATGGTTCAGGGATCACTCTTAGTCAGCCCCATTGCCACTTGTGCTGCAGACAACATGAATATAAAGCAGATGGTGACTCATCGATTTTTATTTATGATATATAGAACTTACAGAATTTTGAAACTTGCACTGACGGTATTTAGGTGATATATCTAAACTTTACAGAATTTTGAAGAAACTCGCTGCAAATCATTACTTATTTAGGTGATATATTAGAAGTTACAGAATTTTGAAACTTGCACTGATGATATTTCTGCACACACACCAACTATTCTATGATTTTAGCAATGCCACTAAATTTACTTGTCCTTGACCTGTAAAATGAACTGAAAATGCATACGAAGGTGCACTAAAAAGGATGCTTTTTTCATTTTTGTCCTAGAGACATATCAACTAACTTAAAAGCATACTCACAACCCTATATAGGGATGTTACTAGTTTTGTTTGGTTCTTAAGAGACATAAACAAACACCTAGCAAGCACAAAGGTACTAATTTTTGTTTTCTGTTTGTCCTTGTTTTTTCTCATAGCAAATTCATGTCATACAAATGCAAAATCAAGACAAAAATGGTTGTGTCAAGTAGCAATCAGCAGGTAGAATCTGCACATGCACGTAATTTTGAGAGTGAAAGAACAGAGAACAAGAGTCAAAGATGAAACAAAAACATTTTTACTAGTTCATAAAATCATCAGCTATCAGTTCAAGAGTCGAAATGGACAGAGTTCATCGAGTCTCAGCTATAAGTTCACGCAAGCTACAAAGATGGAGAGAACATTTTTTATAATTGAACTGAATTGAAAAAACAAACTGAACTGAGTGCATCAATTTACCGGAGATGGGGGCGGCCGGGTGCGTGCTCGGCGCAGCGTGCTCGTGCGGGAGTAAGCAAGAGGAAGAGGCAGCCCGAGGTGTGCTCTGCGTGGCGCTAGGAGGTGGCAGGAGGAGAGAGGAGGCCGGGCACACCGCCCCAGAGGTGGCTACAGGAGCACGGCGACGGGGTCACGTGTTCGGAAGGTGGAGCGCGGGGTGACCTTCACGCAGCTCCTTGAGCGACCGAGCATGGAGCAAGAAGTTGGACTGCCGAGTTGGACGGTTGGTAGGGACAGCTGGTCGCGGCGATTGGTGGCGCTAGGGTGGTTCCCGACAGCGACGGCTGGATGCAGGGTGGCAACGGTGGCACTTAGAAGCAGGGAGGCACTCTGATGGCGGGGGGAAGCCGGGAGTGAGGGCGGCGCCGGTGGCGGGTGGAAGCAGGGGCGGCGCCGGCATTGGGTGGAAGCTGGGGGCGGCGCCAGGAGCGAGGGAGGAA